>NC_092782.1:12581559-12935059 GCF_047496795.1 Chiloscyllium punctatum
CGAGGTGGTTATCTACAGATTGGTCAATGAGGTGACAAATGGAATTCAACCTAAAAATAAAAGGCCAAGGTAATTCACTTAAGAGTAAATAAACAAAGGAAATACACTGTGAATGATGGGCCCTGGAAAGTACTGAATACCTCAGAGACCTTGTCTACAGAACGCTGAAGATAGGACAGCAAGTGGATAAAAGGTGATTAAGGCAGATGTTCGGTCAGGTGGTTGAGGTGTTCAAATGAAGGGCTTTTTATGTATCGATTGCATTGTAGATCAGATGAAATGGATTTTAAGTGTATGACATCCTGGAATAAAAAATGTACAAACCAAGCTGAAGAGTGGTAGGAACCTGAATGATGCTCAGGTTGAAATCAATTTTATATAATGTCAGAACATTACCTCTTATTGTCCATTGACTTTCTCTATAAACAAAATGATTATTAGAACTTGGATTGCTTTCCTGTTAAATCACGGAGGAAGAGTTTTGCAATGTTTAAAAGGAAATTGGATATGTATTTGAAAAAGGTAGAGATAAGAGAGAGAAAGAGCAGGGACAGAGGATTACAATGAACAGGCGCTCTAAATGAAAATCAGCAGTGCAGGTTTGGCAACATCTTGGAATAACAACTTTCTTTGTACTTAGAGTCTATTTCATCTGATTTGGATGAAACACAATTCAATAAAGCCACACTATTGAGAGCCAATGAATATAAATAGTATCCCGCATACACGTGATACATACAAATCTTTGTTAGAACACCTCAAGCATCTGACCAACTGCTAGCTTCGAACAGAATAAAATGTTTCCATCGCAGCCAATTACAAAACTCAACAAATAAAAGGAACCGGTCGAGTATTCGAGAAGACCTGTTCCCAGATTAAAACAAGATGCTTTAGCGAAGACTAATGGTGCGTCTTCTGCAAAAAACTTTCATATTCTTACCCGGAGGAGGAAGTTTAACCTTGACAAAGCTTCTATGAATACATCAGCTCCTTTATTCGTAAATTCATATCTACCAGCAATGAAGAAGAAGAGAGTCTTTTCCAAATTGAAATCCAGGTGGCTGGAATCAAACAGAAATTATTTAAAAAGGGATGGAATATGCTCCAGTAAATAAACACTGCAATAACTCATCTGTGTATAAGATACGAAACGGACATTTATAGAACTTTAATGGATGCTTTCAGAATTCAGAAAGTCTGACAAGTACTAAAAATAATATGCAAGGAGTGGATATTTTTGCATAACAGCCTGATACTTTTCAGACTAGACTGCCAACGTTTACAGTGTGCAATCTTATACACGAAGCAAACAGGACCAATGAAGCATTGGTGATAATCATTACATAAAACAGAAGCAACTTCAAAAGGATGTATGGAACAAGCCACTATTAAATGAAGCAAAGAGAAATATTACATTTGTGACATTATAAATGTGGTTGGAAATAAAGACAGACTTTGCTGTATACCAGTTTTTGGCACGTGCAATTTTTTGTTTTGTAATGGATTGAACCAGTGAGTAAATTGGTGCATGGAGTAGAAGATTAAATGATTAGATTCCCTACTGTTTGGGAACAGACACTTTGGCCAAACCAGTCCACACCGACCCTCTGAAAAGTAACCCATCTCCCACTGACTAATGCACCTAACACTATGGGCAATTTAGCATAGCCAATTCACCTGACCTGTACATCTTTGGATTGTGGGAGGAAACTCACGCAGACTTGGGGAGAACGTACAAACTCCACACAGACAGTCGCCTGAGGCTGGTATCGAACCCAGGACCCTGGTGCTATGAGGCAGCAGTGCTAACCACTGAGCCACCATGTATTAGGTTTTGTCAAGACACAGTTCATCATTACAGGTCTAACTTCCAGTTAATAAAACTTACTATGAAATTGTGATTTAACAGCATTTTCCACTCTCCAAAACCTTTAGTTTTACCACAACACTTTAAAAGGAGAAAATAAAAAGTCAAAAAGCAATACCCATAGAAGTGGCCCCGAATAAATTCTTGGATGCGTGACTTGTACAAGGCATGCAGATTCTGAAATTCGTGCATGGCAGAGAACTTCTTAATATTTAAGCCATTCGGGGTAATGACATCTAGAGAAAAAAGAAAGATGAAAACTAAGTATGACAGAGATACCACCCTCCAGGTGTCAGCGTCAGTTTTTTTTTTAAAAACAGCAAACATTTAAAAATGAATCTAAATGAAATGGGACAATATTTTGTCTATACTTGAGGGTTGGGGGAGTGAGGTGGTGTGTTCTAGCAGGGATATACATTGTGTCAAAGACCAGCCTAGCCACTCTGCTATCAATAATTGTGCTTCCTTATACAATGGGCCAAAGTGTCAGAAAACATTCAAGATAATGGAAGTAAATCAACCATCAACATAACTGTCTCGAGTGTGGTCCTCAATAGCTCACAATGCCCAGGAGGCCTAGCACAATAACGGCCAGTTAACACAAACTAAACAAGTCATTTATATCAAAGATAACTTATAGAGCTCTTCATCAGTATTGTTAGTGTTATAAGGAGAGACCTGGACATCTTAATTTTAAATGTTAGCGTGCTAAGGGAGTCTTCATAGGGAGGCACTAGGAAACAATATGGGAATAGGAATAGGCATACAAGACTCTTTAATTATGACAGGATAATAAAAGGCGGCAGTAGTTATGTTCAACAAATATCAGGAAGTTATTCACAAAAAATGCTCAGCAGAAAACATGGAACAGGATCCCAGATAATGATAGAACCACAATCCTCCAAAATAACCTAAGAACCAGTTGGATGCACTAGTTGGACGTTTGGGTCACTCTGGACAGATGAACTAAGGATGGAACAAATGGCCTTTATCACATGCGATTCTTTCAACTCTGAAAGCTCAGAAAGGAATCAAAGCCACTCTGCGACCACTATAGCAATGCTGAGTAGAGATGGAAGTTACTGAGGTTATCACGTGCTCACTGGAAAAACTATTGTTGCCATAAGACCTCAAAGAAGTTTGACTTTGAAAACGCTTAATAAAAACACTGCAGTGAAAAAGCAAAGAATCTGCATGTTCTAAATGTCTGCATCACAAAACTCAAAGCTAGGTGTACCAAGTCGGAGGATAAAATCAGTAATGAAGTCCCTGGTGACAGGGCAGGATGTATATACTTAACGGCAAGGTCCTGTGCTGAATAGAGACACCTTGGAGTTGCTCCTTTAAGGTTAGGTTGTCCTTGGTTCCACCCCACAACCCTCCCCCAAGAGGTTGTAAAGACACAGGCTCTGAAATGCCTGGGGTTGATCTACTTGAAGAAGCTTTTCTAAAAAAAAAGATTGTGCAATGAAAGGGGAGCGGCCAGTTCTCCCAGCTCAGCTTTTCACTGGTTTGGGTTTGGTTTTAGTCAGTTGTGAAGCTGCTGGACCCAAAGGAGCAGGTCCAGGCTGATCCTGCCTCGCTCTGACATCTCTCCTGCAAGACCCTGGGTTTGATTTCATGAATGGTGGTGGGTGAATGGAATAAGTTGCCAAAGATGGTGGTGAAGGCAGGTACAATTACGACATTTAAAAAGGCATCTGGATGGGTCTCTGAACAGGAAGGGTTTAGAGGGATATGGGACAAAAACTGGCAAATGGGACTAGATTAGATTAGGATATCTGGTCAGCTTGTTCAAGTTAGACCAGAAGGGTCTGTTTCCATGCTGTACATCTCTATGACTCTATGGCAGGCTCCAAAGAGAAGCGATTATGAAATTTGTTCCTCATGCACACAAAATTTAGGTTCCTAGTTACGACTCCACACCAATCCCACCCCCGCTTCTGTAAAGAGTATGAAAGTACTTAAACATTAATTCTCCTCCAGCTAGGAATGGTGTAATGGGATATATGCCAGTTCTGAAGGAGGGTCACAACTCAAAACATTTCTCCCCATAGACACTGCCAGACCTGCTGAGTTTCTCCTGCAATTTGTTGGTTTCAGATTTCCACCATCCTCAGTTCTTTGCTTTATTACGAGATACATGCTTGCCAATGAAGCAGCTAAAATCCTTGCTCTTTTAGAGACACTCGATGCTTGTCTCGATAAAGGGTCAGATTTCCTCGCCTAGAGAAATTGCTCAATTTAAAATTAAGCATTGTGATTTCTCAATTTAAGTACACTTGCTAGTGGTCAAGTTTGCCAGGAATTTCTACAGCAACATATTATTTTGTAGTTTATAAACAGAAAAATAAGTTAGAGTATAAAAACAATTGCTTATTGGAAGTTGATCATGTTTGGCGAAGATAGCTCTATGAGTTTTGATTTCATAATGCAGACGGAGGATGAGCAATCTCCAAAACTGGATTTTTTTTTTTGAAAATGATGCAGAAGACCTTAGCATGTAAGCCTTGCCTGGTTTTCTCTTTATCATGTTCTCTGCCTCGACAGCAGTGATGGCAGAGACAGTCGTAAATACATGAGCACAGTGGGTACTGGCTCGCTCCATGCAATAGCGATGGTAAATCTGTCTTTCCCCCGCTTCCTTGTCAACATTAAACTGGTCAGAAGAGAGGAAAAAAAAAGTGGGAGAGTATGAGACATTCAGGAGCTTTCACAATCAGTAAGAACTCAAGTCTTTGCACTAAAGGGAAACATGATTGAAAGACAAGAAGTGCTCAATCTTGTAGGTTAAATACGTGCGTTTACAATTCTGTAGCCATTATGCATTGCAATGTGGTTTGACAAACTAACATTTACTTGAAGATCAGATGTCCTAACGAGGGTTTTCCTGATCATAAAAAAGGTCAATGGGATCCAAAAGGCCAGCAGCAGAGCACATGTTGAGTTGCAGTTTACTCATTAAACTACAGTGATAGGCAGGTGCCTAAAGGCAGGAGCATTTTTATGAATGTCAGGTCCACAGCGTCAAGTCAGATGTTCATTCCAATAAGAGCTACTGACAGAGAAAGCAAATTTTAGAACATACTAAAATGCCCAATGACACCCTGAACATACTTTTAAGAAAGACTCCAGGGAGGTAAATAAAGTCTTTTTTTCTTCCAACTTCTTGCTTCTTTTTAAAAAAAGAAAAAGAAAAAAAGGTGGGCAACACGGTGGCACAGTGGTTAGCACTGCTGCCTCACAGCGCCAGAGATCTGGGTTCAATTCCCGCCTCAGGCTGTGTGGAGTTTGCACATTCTCCCCGTGTCTGCGTGGGTTTCCTCCGGGTGCTCTGGTTTCCTCCCACAGTCCAAAGATGTACAGGTTAGGTGAATTGGCCACGCTAAATTGCCTGTAGCGTTAGGTGAAGGGGTAAATGTAGGGGAAATGGGTCTGGGTGGCTGGCGGGTCGGTGTGGACTTGTTGGGCCGAAGGGCCTGTTTCCACACTGTATCTAATCTAATCAGTAATACAAATCCTTTAATGAAAAATAACCTTAAAGAAACAAATTCTGTCACTGAAAAACTCCAAAGAGAGCTTCTTGATAACATTAGGCTTCTACAGTTGTACTTCCAAGTCACGTGGGTGTAACCTCTTTATAAACGTAGGTTACAAAATCACATTGTTACAGAACCAATGTTATTAATTGGCCAGTGGTACTCTTCTCTAAAGATGAGTATGCATTACCTCACTGGATTTCCAGTCAGGAGTCAGTTAGCTCAGTTGGGTGGATGGCTGGCTTGCAATGCAGAACGACACCAACATCACAAGTTCAATTCTTGCACCGTCTGAAGATCCCACCTTCTTGACCTCCAAATGAGAGTGGAGGCCTATGGCAACTTTACCTCTAGGGTGGTTGTGAATAATTCAGGATGTAGAAGAAAATCATGTGCCCAGATTAACTGGAGGCCATGTCAATGTGTTTTGATTTGTAACAGAATGTTATATATGTTTAAAACTCCATTGGCCTCCCCTCCTGAGAAATCACTCCAACCATATACCAAATAGTTTAATAATGCAGAACAAATAATCATCCCCAAATAGTACCTGACTCAAAACTGGCCATCAGGAAACTCAAAGCAAATGTCAATATTTCTTCCCCACTCCCAAACATTAGGAAAAGCCTCCTTATCTTGCATGTTCCAATATTACTGTATTCCCTACCCCCATACTGACACTTTCCACAAACCAGGCAGAGACTCAGGAGGGCCAGTCAGAACATGCAAAGTTATCCCCACTGCTAGCCAAGTTGTCCCAGTCGAACTGCAACACTGGGATCTACCAGCAACATGGACAATTACCAGGCAATGTCCTGTCTACAACAAAAATCCAACCTTTTAATTAGCACCCTATCTTGATTATCAAAGTGACTGAAGGCATCATCAACAGCTTAAGGTGCTCATTGATGTTTAGTTTGGATTCCACCAGGTCCGCTCAACTCCCAAACTTATTAACAACCTTGGACCAAACATGGACAAATAGGATGAAATTCAGAGGTGAGGGCAAAGTGACAGCCCTTTAAATCAAGGCATCATTTGACTGCATGACACAGAGTCCTAGCAAAACTGGAGTCAACACAAATCAGACAGAAACTCACCATTGTCTGCAGTCAAACCAAGCACTAGGGGGGAGATTTCTGTGGTCACCAGAGATCATTCATCTCAGCCCCAGGACACTACTGCAGGAATTCATCAGGGTAGTGTCCAAGGCCCAACCATTTTCACCAGCTTTCTCCACCACTAGGTCAGAAGAAGTGCAGAGATTTGCTAAGGATTACACATAGATTGCATGAAGCACCCTATGCTCACACAGTGAGACCTGGGCAATATCAAGGCTTGAGGTCATGTTACATTTGTGACAAGTGAGTGCTGGGTAATGACCAGCTCTAATAAGACAGAGAATAGCCACCTTTGCTTGATGTTCAACAGTAATATCATCATAGAATCTCTCGCTCTCAAAATCCTAGGGTCACAATTTATCAATAACTGAACTAGACAAACCAGTAAAATACAGTGGCTACAACAGCAAGTCAGAGGAACGCTGTGAAAATCAAAATGATTTCTTCTCCTCCCTGTGATTGTTCAGAATCATAATGGAAGACTTTCCATTTTCCTAATGGACGTAGTTTGAGAAGCTCAACACCATCCAGGACAAAGCAACCCATCCACCACCTTCAACGTTTACTCCTTCTACCATTGACGCATTATATCCCATGCGAAAGAGTGTTTCCCCATTTTGCTCCTGAATAGCTTAGCACCAATTGTAAGATTACATCAGACTTCGAACCACCTCAGAGGAAACTAACTGTGGGGACTATATGAAAGTTCCCTGTATTGACCCTATTCATTTTCTTACAATATTTTGAACACCTCAATTGGAGCAGGGCCTTCCTTTCATTCCAAGAATTTTCAGATATAAGGCACAACCAAACATGCACTATGGAAACATTTAACAAATTACAAATTCAAATTATGTGCCCTTTCTAATTTTTGACAGTAATGCGTTTTTTTTCTCTTCTTCTCAATGAGACATATCTTTGTTTAAAAGATTTGGTTTATTATTGTCACATGTACCAATGTATAGTGAAATGTTGTCTTTTGCGTGCAGTACAGATAGATCATGCCATACAAAAGTGCATTAGGATATTAGAACAGAGTGAGGAATACAATGCCAGGGCTACAGAGAAGGTGCACAAGGAGCCAAATCAACATTAAATTTCAAATTTGTGAGATTCAGTCAGAAGTCTAACAACAACAGGGAAGTAGCTGTTCTTTATTTTACATGCATTTTACCACTTACTCCAAAACAATTAGTCAACCTTCCATGATGCTGCATATGGAAATGTGAGATAACATGTTGTAATCTGCAATCAAAGCAAGTTTATGCTGAATGAATTTTTAACTTGTAATTTAAAAGTGTTGCACAGAACTAATGAGTTGCCCAACTGATAGGTCAACAAAATCACAATGTCAATGAAAACAAATCCTTGCAATAACTCTGTACAGCAACAGTTACATTTTATTTACCCTGTATTCTCATCATTCTTTGGGCAAAGATATTTCTTCTCTATTCCCTATTTGGCTGCTAGGCAACTAACCTTTTAGTTAGCAGCAGTTTTTTCTCATTCCCACAATCCTGGTATCTATTATCAAAATATTCACTTAAAACAGATTTGACAGAAGAGCACAACTGAAGTATTCAAGGCAGCATTGAATGACTATTTGGTTAAAAATAATGTGTAATGCTACGGGCAAAGAGCAGGAATTGGCACTTGTTAAGTGAGTATCATAACCTCTGGGTAATGGTCTCCTCCTGTGCCAAAATAATTCTCTGATTCAACGAACATCATGAGGCAGTTTAGATAAAGTACAGGGGAACCTCAATTATCCGAAAACTGGATTATCTGAAGGAGATCTCGAGGTCCTGATGGAAACATTACATCAAGGACGTGTTTCCAACAGTGGTCACATCTTTTGTTTACAGTGATTAAACAGACAACGTCCACAAATGACTGACTGAATCTCTCTCTCCCCACACTTTCCCTGGAGTTCTACGTGGGAGTGTACCCTAAACCCCTTCTTCCCTAGATAATCTCTCCAACATTTGCCTGTACAGGGCAAAGGTGGAACCTGTCAAAATGTTGCAGTAAAAAGTTGTATGTGTGGCTGTGGCTGAGTGTGCTCGTGCGCACTATTTGGAGACTTACCCCACAAAGGCAGCAGCAGTCTTGTTGTTGGTGTCCAGACCAACTGCCCTGGAAAAGGGAGAGGGCGAGGGCGGAGGAAAGAGGAGGTGTTTCAGTGGATTGGGGGCAGGGGGGAGTTGTTAGAATATAACAGACATAACAGCGCAGTACAGACCCTTCGGCCCTCGATGTTGCGCCGACCTGTCCTACCAATCTGAAGCCCATCTAACCTACACTATTCCATGTGCGTCCATATGCTTGTCCAAAGACTATTAAATGTACTTAAAGTTGGCGAATCTACTACCGTTGTAGGCAAAGCATTCCATATCCTTACTACTCTGAGTAATGAAACTACCTCTGACATCTGTCCTTTATCCCTCGTGCTCGCCACCACCATACTTGGAAAAAGACTCTTCCCTGTCCACCCTATCTAACCCTCTGATTATCTTATATGTCTCTATTAAGCCACCTCTCAACCTTCTTCTCTCCAACGAAAACAGCCTCAAGTCCCTCAGCCTTTCCTCGTAAGACCTTCCCTCCATACCATGCAACATCCTAGTAAGTCTCCTCTGCACCCTTTCCAAAGCTTCCACATCCTTCTTATAATGCAGTGACCAGAACTGTACACAATACTCCAAGTGCGGCTGCACCAGAGTTTTGTACAGCTGTAGCATAACCTCCTGGTTCCGGAACTCGATCCCTCTATTAATAAAAGCTAAAACACTGTATGCCTTCTTAACAACCCTGTCAACCTGGGTGGCAACTTTCAAGGACCTGTGTACCTGGACACCAAGATCTCTCTGCTCATCTACACTACCAAGAATCTTACCATTAGCCCAGTACTTTGCATTCCGGTTACTCCTACCAAAGTGAATCACCTCACACTTGTCTGCATTAAACTCCATTTGCCACCTCTCAGCCTAGCTCTGCATCTTATCTATGTCTCTCTAACCTACAACATCCTTCGTCACTATCCACAACTCCACCGACCTTAGTGTCATCTGCAGATTTACTAACCCACCCTTCTACGCCCTCATTATAAAAATGACGAACAGCAGTGGACCCAACACAGATCCTTGCGGTACACCACTGGTAACTGGACTCCAGGATGAACATTTCCCATCAACCACCACCCTCTATCTTCTTTCAGCAAGCCAATTACTGATCCAAACTGCTATATCTCCCACAATCACATTCCTCCACATTTTGTACAATAGCCTACTGTGGGGAACCTTATCGAACACCTTGCTGAAATCCATATACACCACAACCAGTTTACTCTCATCTACCTGTTTGGTCACCTTCTCAAATAACTCAATAAAGGTTTGGGAGGCACGATCTACCCTTCACAAAACCGTGTTCACTATCCCTAATCAAATTTTCTAGATGATTATAAATCCTATCTTTTATAACCTTTTCCAACGCTTTACTAACAACTGAAGGCAGGCTCACTGGTCTATAATTACCAGGGTTGTCTCTACTCCCCTTCTTGAACAGGGGAGCCACATTTGCTATCCTCCAGTCTTCTGGCACTATTCCGGTAGACAATGACGATTTAAAGATCAATACCAAAGGCTCGGCAATCTCCTCCGTAGCTTCCCAGAGGATCCTAGGATAAATCCTATCCGGCCCAGGGGACTTATCTATTTTCACATTCTGTAGGATTTCAATACCTCTTCCTTGTGAGCCTCAATCACACCTAGTCCAATAGCCTGTATCTCAGTATTCTCCTTGGCAACATTGTAGTTTTCTAGAGTGAATACTGTCGAAAAATATTCATTTAGTACTTCCCCTATCTCCTCTGACTCCACACCCAACTTCCCGCAACTATCGTTGATTGGCCCTAACCTTACTCTCATCATTCTTTTATTCCTTAAATACCTATAGAAAGCCTTAGGGTTTACCCTGATCCTATCCGCCAACAACTTCTCATGTCTCCTCCTGGCTCTTCTGAGCTCTCTCGTTAGGTCTTTCCTGGCTACCTTGTAACCCTCAAGCGCCCTAACTGAGCCTTCACATCTCATCCTAACATAAGCCGCCTTCTTCCTCTTGACCAGAGATTCCACTTCCTTCATAAACCACGGCTCCCGTGCTCTACAGCTTCCTCCCTGCCTGACAGGTACATACTTATCGAGGACACACAGGAGCTTTTTCTTGAATAAACTCCACATTTCTAATGTGCCCATCCCCTGCAGTTTCCTTCCCCATCCTATGCTCCCTAAATCTTACCTAATCGCATATTACAGGGGGCTGGGGGGAAAAAAAAAGTATTGCACAGGGTTGGGGGCAGGGCCTCACATGCTGTCTGCTGCTGTAGTCTCCTGAACAAGAGGCAGACTTTAAAAACTCTGAGCCCCAGAGGAAAGGCAGTTAAATCAATTAACCGAATAATCGATTATCCAAATGAAATAGTGCCTGCCCATCACATTCGGATAATACAGGTTTCCCTGTATTTAGAAAAAAAATTGTTCCCATTATTGCAAACGAGGGGCCATATATTTCAGATAGCTGTCAAATAAAAAAAAGCAACTTTATTAATTTAAGTAGTTAGGAACAGACTTCCAGAAGATGTGGTGGAGGCAGGTTCAATTGGAGGCTTTCAAGCGAGAATTGGATTAATATCTACAAAGGAAGAGTTGTAGAGAGATGGTGGAGGAGGTAGATTAGGTGAATTGCTCAAGGGCCAGCACAGACACAAAAGGGCTGAAAGAACACAGCACAGTCGACCATTCTGTGATTAGGCTAGTAGATCATCTCAGAGGCAACAACTAGATTCTATTCTGTTTTATCCTTTAGTCATCGTACTAAGCATATAGCTATCTTTTTTCTCCAATTGAGTGTTAAGATCAAGTCAAAAGATACACCAGATGAGGTGCAACCACAGTTTAATGCAAGTTCAGTATAATTTCTTATTTTTCACATCTATTCCTCCAGAAATAACCTCATGTCTGGTTTTGCTATTATGACCTTAAGGACCAAGTTGCATCTGTGCTCTCAGAATTCTAAGCATTGCAAACCTAGTTGATCTGTATTTTCTAAGCAAAGAGTATTTACTTTCATGTTCTTTACAGAATGTAATACTGGAATTATCTATGTTGAAAATCATTTCCTCGCTCCTGTTTTCAAACTCACTTGCAGCGAATGGCAATGGGTGCTACCCATGACCTATGTACAAAAGATATACAGGCCCCTTTTGTACATTATTTAACATTTCCCATTCACTGCATTTCATGTTCTTCCTTTCTGTTTTCTTATCAAATGAAAAACTTCACATTTAACCACATTATACTGCATCTGCTCTGCATTTGACTACTCTCTCAACTTGTCTGAATCACCCTGAAGCTTAAAATAGAAAATCAGCAATTTCTGCAAGTTTAAATTATTAATAAAATGTGAACAGCAGTAATCCCAACAGAGTTATGGAACCCCACTTACTGCAACTCAATAACTCACTCGTATCTCTACTCCCTGTATTTTGTCTGCCATTTTGCTTCTTCTCCCAAGTCCACCTGCCTTGATCTTATTTACTAAACTAATATGTGGTACCTTATCCACAGCCTTTCAGATATTGAGGTAGGATTATTTATGATGTCTATTCCCCTGGTTACATCAAGAATTGTCTGAGGTTGGTCAAAAATTGACATCTGGTGGCCTTCCTCCTACTCCCTCCAAGTCATAAGTGTCCAACCCTTACAGCTCACTTCTACCCCCTTCCCAAAAAAATCATCAAACAGGACTACCTGGGCAGACCCACTGTTTCTGCTTACTTCTGCCCCACAGAACCCATAGAATCAAAGGATCCCTACAGAGTGGAAACAGACTCTTCAGCCCAACAAATCCACACTGACCCTCTGAAAAGTAACCCACCATGACCCATTCCCTATCTTATTACTTTACATTTACTCCTGTCCAATGCACCTAGCCTACACATCCCCGGAACACGACAGACAATTTAGCACAGGCAATTCACCTGACCCGCACATCTTTCGGATTGTAGGAGGGAACCTACGCAGACACAGGGAGACTTTGCAAACTCCACACAGACAGTCACCAGATATTGGAATCAGAGCCGGGTCCCTGGTGCAGAGGGGCTCTTCCTCCCTCGACTCGGTTTTTTCAACCCCTTGTCCAGTTCCTGTCCACTTCCATTCACAATTCCTCTGATGCTTTACGTAAATTTTAGAATTTCCAGTTTGCGGGCTGCAGCCGCTTCCTCTTTGCCGCAGATGTGCACTCCCTTTACATGTCCATCCCCCATCAGGAAGATCTCAGGGCTCTCTGCTTCTTCCTGGATAAAAGTCCTGAACCACCCCAATCCACCACCATCCTCCTTCCGCCTGGCCAAGCTCATCCTCACGCCGATCAACTTAGTTTAAATCCCCTCACTTTCTTCAGGTCAAAGAGGTGGCCATGGGTACCCACTTTGGCTCCAGTCATGCTGGTCTCTTTACGTAGAACATTCCTTGTTCCAGTCCTATCCCAACTCTCAACTCTTCCCTCTCTTTTCAGAATTGGAAAAGGTTATCAATTTTGCTTCTAATTTCCAACCTGCTCTCACGTTCGCCTGGAGTCTCTCTCAGACCCCTACCTTCCTCGACATCGGTTTCCACTTCTGGGAGAGGCCGGCCACCCAATATCTAGTACAAACCAACTGACTCCCACAGTTACCTTGACTATACATCCTCACACTCTGCTTTTGGTAAAAACTCTATTCCATTCCCCGAGTTCGGTCTCATCTATTCTGCTAACACCAACTCTGACAAGGGAGCCTCCGAAATGTCCACCTTCTTCCTCAACTGAGGATTCCCCAGCACTGTAGTTGCCAGAGACCACAGATTTCCACACTTCAGCCCTCACCCTCTCTCTCCCCTCCAATAGTGATAGGCTCCCCCTTGTCCTCTCCCACGAACCCCTCCCAGCATCTGCATCCAGAGAATCGTTACCTGCCATTCCCACCACCTCTATCAGATGCTACTAGAAACATATTCCCCTCCCCTCCTTGGTCAGCCTTCTCCAGGACATCATAGCCCTCCACTCCCAACATCCTTACCCCCTTCCCACCCACAATAGCACCAACCCCGGCAACCACAGAATGTGTAACACCTGCCTATTTACTTCCTCCTCAGTATCCAAGGGCCCAAACACACTTTTCCGGTGAAGCAGTGCTTTACCTGCACTTCATCCAATCTAGTCTACTACATTCCCTGCTCACAACGTGGTTACCTCTAATTTGGGGAAATGAAGCATAGACTGGGTGACCGCTTTGTGAAACACCTACATTGTGTCAGCAAAAATGACCCTCAGCTTCTAGTTCAACACTTACCGGTCACTTATTCCCTGGTTAAACTTCTGAGTAAGGCTCGCTGCAGTGCTCCAGCAAAGCTCAGATAAGCTGCAAGAACAGCACCTCATTTTCCACTTAGGAACTCTACAGCTTCTGGACTCAATATCGAGAACAATAATTTTAGGGCTTGAGAATGCTTCCTCTACCCACACACAAAGCCTCGTTATCTCACGGTCTATATTATCTACAACCATTGTTAGCCACTAACAGCCCCAATTAGTAACTATTCTTCCTCCTAGGATGAATGTTATCCATTCCTTGGTCTGTCCAACTGTTCTTCTCTCTTTTTGGGCTCTATCCCCATCTATCATTTATTCACACCACCTCCCCTCAAACCATTTTCTGCATAGAAATCAACATTTTCCTAGCTTCCGTCAGTTCTGAAGGATCGCTGGACCAGAAAGGTTCATTCTGATTTCTCTCTACAGATGCTGCCAGACTTGTTGAGTCTTTCCAGTAATTTGTTTTTGATGGCTCTTCACCTTGTTCGCTGATTTTATCTTCTCTCCTTCAATAACGATTATATCATTCATCATGGCAATGTTACCAGTTAATTTATCAGTATGATGTTAGCTATTCAGCAGACATGCATGCTTATGGTATTCCCCTTCTTGCCACTCTGAATACTTACCCTTTAGCCTCTTGTTCTGCTTTGGCATCTTTCACCCAGACAGCTATTCATTAATTAACTTTCCCACACCACATCCCAATTCCTTGTAAACTATAAACGCCTCTAACGCTTCCAATTCTTTAAAGAACTTGGATGCAATTCATCCTGAAGTTATTTAAATATTTATTCCTTTTTCTAGGAAAAAGGAAATTGCTGTTATCATTTTGATTCATGATTTCACAGCAATTGGTGCTTCTCTAGGTAGACAGCAAAACAGCTTTTTAAATTTCACATCTCAATAGACACTCCCTCAAATGGTATATCCTCTCTATCCCTACCAGTCATGTGAGTTAACACTGACTATGACAACCTACCTAGCTGCTCAAGGCAGCCTTTGCCCTGGTATGAGTGGTTAATATATCCCTTGAGGCTTTTATTCATGTCTGTATATAATATTGGCTAACCCCTCCAATTACACAGCCCCCTTCTCACTACTATATTCCTATTTGGATCTCTGCCCATCCAATTCACAGCAAGCTGCTTCCTAAGCCATTGTGCTTAGTTGCACATTGCAGCCACTCTCCCTCTAGTCTTTATTCTGTCAGGTACTGAGTACATCATGTGCGTGAGGAGAAGTTAAAGGTAGATGCTCTTGTCCAAGAGTCTGCTTTTCAGCTTCTTAAATGACATCCTCTCCTTCCTAGACTCATGCTTTCCTCAGAGGTGACTTCTAGATAATGCAAACTTCCCCAAAACTCTCCCTATTCCCTTATATTATCTCGGAGTGCTTCAAACTCAAGTCATTCCAGCTCTGTCATTTGAACTGCAGCACATGACAGAGACATTTCCTAAAGATATGGGAATCTGGGGAGAAATAAAGTCCTGCTGTCTACAAGCCACAGTGCCAGCAGATAGCTTCCATTACCCTCTCTAACCTACATTTACTTGTTTATTGATAACAAAATATACAAGATTCTTACAGGGCTTGACAGGGCAGACCCAGAAAGGTTGATTCCCTTGTGACAGAGTCCAGAACTGAAAGGCATATTCGCAGCAGAAAGCGGTTGTACTTATATGACAAATGAGTGATTATTCTCGAAAGAAAAGACTAATCTGCGGAACTCTTTTTTTTTACAGAGGGCTGTTGAGGCTGGGTCATTAATTAAATTCAAGACTGGACAGACATTTTGAATCCGTGAGGGTTATGAGGGAAAAGTAGGAAAGCGGAGTTGACGATTATTTAGACCAGCCCAATTTCACTGAATTTCAGAGCAGGCCTGATGGGCCGAATGGCCTACGTCTGCTCCTATGAATCAAAATTAGATTAGATTAGGTTCCCTACAGTGTGGATACGGACCCTCCGGCCCAACAAGTCTACACCGACCCTCCGACGAGTAACCCAACCAGACCCATTTGCCTACCCTACAATTACCCGAATAACGCACCTAACACTATGGGCAATTTAGCACGGCCAATTCACCTGACCTGCACATCTTTGCACTGTGGGAGGAAACCAGAGCACCTGGAGGAAACCCACACAGACACAGGGAGAATGTGCAAACTCCATACAGACAGTCGCCCAAGGTGGGAATCAAACAAGGGTGCCTGGCGCTGAGAGGTAGCAGTGCGAACCACTGAGCCACCATGCCGCCCCAATTATAGATAACCGCTGAAGAAAACAAGTCGTAAATTTGAGAAAACAATGCATAGAGTAAAATGATGCAGTAAAAATCTTCAAATGAATAAAACTCAAACCTAATTAACAGATCTATCTTTCAATTCTGAAGTAATCTGGCAAAATAATTACTGATCCAGTCAGTCAGTTAACCAGCTCACCTTATCAAGAAGGTTGTAAAAGTCAGCATTGCCAGCACAGAGGTACCTGCCCAGTAACGTGGCGTGAGTCGTGAAGATTGTTGCAATGGGGTACTTTCGGATTCTGCTCAGTATGAGCCCCACTCCAGCCTGCCATTCGTGAAACTGGGCAATGATGTTTGGTTTGCTGTGGAACTGCTCAGTAAGCTGGGTAAACAATGGAAATCATCTTAACCCCAAATAAATAAACGGGCATCAGATGTAAACACTGGGTGAGAATCAGTAAGCCATCAAACTTGTAGATGCCAAGATTAAATAAAAATCATGCAATCATAGTAAAACAAAAACATTAACAGGAGGAATCCCTCTAATTACAAAACCTGAAAGCAGAGATTGTACAGTTAGGATGGATTCCTACTGATTGAGAAAGGCTTTTGTGAACATTTCGCATAATATTATAACCTGGCTGGTTACAACAGTCTTTTAAATTTCTAATCTAATGAGGGAATGGGTAAAGTGGATGATTTGGTGTTATTCTAACTTGCTCATGATTCACCACAGCATATTGTCAACTCCTTCCAGAGTGGTAGGCAACACCAGCAAGAATTCAAACTGGAGGCTATTTATTAAGTTCAAAAACAAAAAGAATGCCTGGCTGTCAGATGATATTTATTTAATATGCATTAAATTAAAAAAAAAGGTACTAGAACTCCATTTGCCAAGGTCTAACCCAAGTGGAATGGCAATGAATTTTGAGCTGGTGATTTCATGTAGCCCAGTGGAAATTCTCTTTCATTTTACAAACTACTCATCCTTTTGGCTTCTTGAGACAAAGAGTTGACCAATATAACCAATAAGCTGAAAATGTGTTGCTGGAAAAGCGCAGGTCAGGCAGCATCCAAGGAGCAGGAAAATTGACGTTTCGGGCATGAGCCCTTCTTCAGGAATCCTGAAGGAGGGCTCATGCCAGAAACGTCGATTCTCCTGCTCCTTGGATGCTGCCTGACCTGCTGCGCTTTTCCAGCAACACATTTTCAGCTCTGATCTCCAGCATCTGCAGTCCTCACTTTCTCCTCCAATATAACCAATAATCCAGGACAGCATGCTATGGACACATTCATTAGGGTAGGAGCTAAACCCATTCCGTGGTGCAGAAGGAAGGAATGGGAGAGAAATATTTATGTTATGTTATGTTATAAAGGTTTGATGTTGGAATATTTTGCACTAATTCACAATATTGCAAGAGTCTCACATGTATGTAACAATTGAAGCATTAAAGCAAGTTGCAAAATGGTATTAAGGTCAAATCTACCTCTTTCAAAAATAAGGCAGTTAAGGAACCAAAGATTACAGCATCATTTGATTCACTGTCATAATGAGGTATGCCAATGTGGCAAGTATCCCAAAATTCTCCTTTCCATTTGTCCAGATTCCAGGCTGCGGAGCTAATGTCAAACAACAGCACATACGGATTACCTTCTATTAGCCATCTGCCGAAGCAAACCTGAAAGCAGAGATTGTACAGTTAGGGTGGATTCCTACTGAATGAGAAAGGCTTTTGTGAACATTTCGCATAATATTATAACCTGGCTGGTTACAACAGTCTTTTAAATTTCTAAACTAATGAGGGAATGGGTAAAGTGTTGGAAAGGCTTACAAGAGAGATAGGATTATCATCCAGAAAGGATGAAATTGATTAGGGATAGTCAACATGATTTTGTGAAGGGTAGGTCACAGACCCAATTAATTTCTTTGAGAAGGTGTCCAAACAGGTGGATGAGGGTAAAACAGTTGCTGTGGTGTATATGGATTTCAGGAAGATGGTTGATACGGTTCCCCACGGTAGGCTATTGCACAAAATACAGAGGCATGGGATTGAGGGTGATTTAGGGTTTTGGATTAGAAATTGGCTAGATGAAAGACAGAGTGGTGTTTGATGGGAAATATTCACACTGGAGTTCAGTTACTAGTTGGGTATCGCAAGGATCTGTTTTGGGTCCACTGTTGTTTGTCATTTTCATAAATGAACTGGATGAGGGCATAAAAGGATGGGTTAGTAAATTTGCAGATAACACATTGGTTGGTAGAGTTGTGGATAGCAATGAAGGATGTTGTAGGTTACAGAGTGACACAGATAAGCTGCACGGCTGGGCTGAGATGTGGCAAATGGAGTTTCGTGTGGGAAAGTGAGAGGTGATTCACTTTGGAAGGAGTAACAGAATGCAAAGCATTGGGCTGAAGGTAAGATTCTTGGTTGTATAGATGAGCAGAGAGATCTTGGTGTCCAGGTACATAGATCCTTGAAAATTGCCACCCAGGTTGATAGGGTTGTTAAGAAGCCATACGGTGTGTTAGCTTTTGTTGGTAGTGGGATTGAGTTTCAGAACCATGAGATCATGCTGCAACTGTACAAAACTCTGGTTATGGCTGCATTTGGAGTACTGCGTGCAATTCTAGTCACTGCATCATAGGAAGGACATGGAAGCTTTGGAAAAGGGTCAGAGGAGATTTACTAGGATGTTGCCTGGTATGGAGGGAAAGGCTGAGGGACTGGAGGCTGTTTTCATTAGAGACATGATGATTGAGAGGTGACTTAATTGAGACATATAAGTTAATCAGAAGGTTAGATAGGGTGGACAGTGAAAGCCTTTTTCCTCAGGTGGCAATGAGGAGACATAGCGTTAAATGGAGGAGTGGTAGATAATAGGACCGATGTCAGAGGTAGTTTCTTTACTTAGAGTTAGTAGGGGCATGGAACACAATCCCTGTAACAGTAGTAGATTTGCCAACTTTAAGGGCATTTAAATAGTCATCGAATAGGTGTATGGATGATAATGGAATAGTGTAGGTTAGATGGGCTTCAGATTGGTTCCACAGTTTGGCGCAACATCAAGGGCTGAAGGGCCTGTTCTATGCTGTGATGTTCTATGAAATGGTACAGTGGCATAGTGATGTTATGGCAATTGTAATCAAGAGGTGATGACATGTGGCCGGGAGAGAGGGAGAGAGAGTGAATCTCATTGTGGGCAAATTAAGTTCAATTAGTTGGTTTATTATGAAAAATGTAAATTGTTTTTAAAAAATATCTGCCTCACTAATGTGCTTCAGGGAAGAAAGCATGCCATCCTTATATGATCTGGCTGAAAATATACAGCAATGTAATGGATTCTTAACTGCTCTCAAAAAATGACAGAGTAAACCTTTCAGTTTCATCAAACGGCTCTAGAAAGTAGAGAGAAGTCACAAAAAAAAACTACAATTCAAGAGTCAAATACCTGTTCAGCACCACATTCTAGCTGTGATAAAACTAATGGCATTGATAGTATATAACTCAATGTTCACATATGGAAGTACTTAGAGAGGCTAGTCCTTACCTGAAATCCCTGGAATTTCAAAGAATCTATGGCCTTTTTCACAGCTGCGTTGTTTGGCTCACATACTTCCACTTGTGTCTTCACATTATGTTCATAATATGGACCAATCAGCACATAGTTTTCTCCCCATTCATCTGCTGTGACTTTAGCCTTTGTCTGGATTACAGTATAGATACCTCCAACTGAAAGCAAGTGTGACAGTGGTTTAATTAGTGCTTTGTATAGCATTAGCAAGAAGTTTCTATTTTGGTTCTCCATTCCCTATTACCTGAACTTGAATGCGAGCACGGTGTGATTTATGTATGAGAACACTCCAAATTTCTTTGTGCTGCAGAATCTCCAATTCAGTGAATTGTTCTATCATCCTGCTAAAAGTGCCTCACCTCTCATTTTCCTCACATTATACTCCACCTGTCACATATTTGCTCAGTTGCCGAGCATATCTATTTCCTTCTGTCTCTCTCATTACTTGCTTCGCCATCTATTTTTGGGCAATCTGCAAACTTAGCTGTGGCACATTCACACGTATATATTATAAATAATTGTGGTCCCAGCACCAATCCCTGTGGCACTCCACAATTTAAAAGTGGGTACTTCAGGCTGCCAAGCAGTAACCCAACACTGGCTTCTAATAGATAGCTATAGATTGCTTACATCTCCAATATGGCAATGGACTAAATCATCTGCCCAGTATATTGATGCCATACTCCACCATGAATACTGATACCAAATGCACAATCTTCACCTTTTTTACTGAATTTTCAACTTCACAAACTGATTTATAAGTCACAAATCTTGCCTTCAACATCCTCCTGTGATTTTACTCCACCGTTCCTCAGCAATCTCTTTTAAACTTGTGTTTATCAGCACTTATCTGAGGAGTGGCAGGTGGAGTTTAATATAGATTAATGTGTAGGGTTGCATTTTGGTAAGGCAAATTAGGGTAGGACTTATAAATGATTTGGAGGTACTGGTGTTGGACTGGGGTGTACAAAAAGTTAAAAACCATTCAACACCAGTTTATAGTCCAACAGGTTTATTTGGAAGCACTAGCTTTTCGAGCGCTGCTCCTTCATTGTGGACTCCACAACCACCTGAAGAAGCAGCAGCAAGTGCTTCCAAATAAACCTGTTGGACTATAACCTGGTATTGAGAGATTTAGGACTTACACATACAGAGATAGAGTCCTGGGGAGTGTTGCCAGATGAAGAACCTTGGGGTGCAGGTTCATAGTTCCTCGAAGGTGAAGTTACAGGTAGGCAGGGTAGTGAATAAGGTATTGATACAATTGGTTTATTGGCCAGTGCATTGAGTATAGGAGTTGGGATGTCATGCTGAAACCGTGCAGGACATCGGTAAGGCCTCTTACAGTCAGATCTACTATAACGCGCCTTTCATTATCGCAAAGTCACTGTAAATGTGATTGGTGAAAGGAGACACTGTTTCTAAAATGCAAACTTGTAAAACATGTTGACTATGAACGTAAGTTTGCTTGCTGAGCTGCAAGGTTCGTTTTCAGATGTTTCATCACTATACTAGGTAACATCATCAGCGAGCCTCCAGCAAAGCACTGGTGTTACATCCTGCTTTCTGTTTATTATAATTTGTCTCCTTTCTATCGGAAGGATGTTGTGAAACTTGAAAAGAGTTCAGAAAAGATTTAAGGATGTTGCCAGGGTTGGAGGATTTGAGCTATAGGGAGAGGCTGAATAGGCTGGGACTGTTCTCCCTGGAGCGAAGGCTGAGGATTGACCTCATAGAAGTTTATAAAATCATGAGGGGCATGGATAGGATAAATGGACAAAGTTTTTTTTTCCTCTGGGGTGGGGGGAGTCCAGAAGTAAAGGGCATAGGTTTATGGTGAGAGGGGAAAGATATAAAACAGACCTAAGAGGCAACTTTTTCATGGTGAGTGTGTGGAATGGGCTGCCAGAGGAAGTGGCTGGTACAATTGCAACATTTAAAAGGCATTTGAATGGGTATATGAATAGGAAGAGTTTGGAGGGATATGGACCAGGCACTGGTAGGCGAGACTAGATTGGGCTGGGATATCTGGTCGGCATGGACGGGTTGGACCGAAGGGTCTGTTTCCATGCCATACATCTCCATGACTCCATGAAGCGGGACGTAACACCATGGTGACAAAACGTCTGAAAATGAACCTTCCAGCTCAGTGAGCAAACTTACATCCAGAACCTCAACCTGAGCTACAAATCTTCTCCAAACTTGCTAATGTGTTGACTATAAAGCGATTATATTGCCAACACCAAGTGTTATTTGTATAGCACAATTTTTGTATCATGCAAGGTTGTACAGCAATGCGACTATTGAGTTATAGAAGAAACAACTTATGTTCAATTCTCATCTCCCTTGTTAAAAAGATGTTACTAAACTTGAAAAGGATGCAAAAACGTTTACAAGGATGCTGTCAAGTTTGAGGAATAGGGAGAGGCTGAATAGGTTGGGGCTGTTTTCCCTGGAGTGTCAGAGGCTGAGGGGTGACCTTATGGAAGTTTATAAAATCATGAGGGGCATGGATAGGGTGAATAGCCAAGGTCTTTTCCCTCCAGTGTAAGGGAGTCCAAAAGGTTTAAATAATAGGTCAAAGATTTAAAAGGGACCCAGGGCAACTTTTTCACGAAAGATGGTGTATGTAAGGCATATGCTGCCAGAGGAAGTGGTGGAGGCTGGTACAATTACAACATTTAAAAGGCATCTGGATGGGCACATGCCTAGGAAGGGATATGGGCTAAGTGCTGGCAAATGGGACTACATTAATTTGGGATATCCTGTCGATATGGACAAGTTGCACCAAAGGATCTGTTTTTGTGCTGTACAACTCAATCACATAGCTATGACAATCCAAAGTAACGTACTCTACTCTATCTGCCCCATTCTGCTCATAGTGACCATACACAATTCAGAGGAGCCCCGACTGTAAATCTAGTTTGATGATCTTCAAACAAAAAACAACTCCCCAAAAGATTCAAGATCCACATTTTTACCACTCATTTACACCACCCTGTAAAAATGCTTGTGTACTCAAGGAGAGCTGAAGTATTTTATGGCATGGCAAAATTAGCATTTTACATTTTCATTACCAATAAGGTGAAACAATTCAAAATTACCAGAGGACAAAAATAAAGTACAAAAAGTTAATTAATACCAATAGCAAATTGAAAATTAGGTTGTGTGACCAGTGGAAACTTCCAGCCCAGAGTATAAATTGGATATTTGCAGCCTGTGTAGTGCTCTCCGTCTATACAAAAAAGAGATCACACAATGGATCAATTCTGCTGCATTATATGTTCTTAGAGATCATAAATAAGACCATAAGATTATAAGAAAGAGGAACAGGAGTAGGCTCAAGCCAGTTTTAGCATATTGCGCCCATAGGTGTTAGCGAGTGTTGAGAAATATGTAGCTCAGGAGGAGTCTGGATGGAGGTTTGCTCACTGAGCGGCAAGGTTTGTTTTCAGATGACTTGTCACCATACTAGGCAATATTATCAGTGAGCCTCTGGATGAAGCCTATACAGGAGTAGGCTGTTAACCCCCTGAAATCTGCTCTGCTACTCTCTAACATTCCTCACATCCACCTTCTCGTCCTTTCCCCATAGCCCTTAATTTCCGATTCATCAAGAATCTCAACCTCCACCACACACTGTCATAAAAAATCCCAAAGACTCCCAACCCGCAGAATAAACTCTCCTCAACTCAGTCTTAAATTCTGAAATTATGCCCTCTGGTCCTAGACTCCCCCATGAGGGGAAACATCCTCAGAGCTTTTACTCTGTCAAGCCTCTTAAGAATCCAATATGTTTCAATGAGATCAGAGTGAATGTTTTCTGAACTGCTCCTAATGAAATATCTTTCCTTAAATAAAATGGGGCCAAAACTACTGATAGTACTCCAGACATAGTCTCACCAGCACCTTATAACTAGCAGTTCTCAGTCCCTACATTTGTAGAAAAAAAAAAGTTAAAATTTTCCAGTTAGCAGAAGTTACCAGAAGAGGAGCAATGACTGGGAGCTTCCCCAACGACAGACCAACGCTCCAGTTTGATCTAGAGTGTGGAACACTCCCTATCCAGGATTTACCAATGTCACAGTCCAACCGGTTACAATTCTGCCTTGAGGCAGTTGCACAAAGGAAACCAAAACAGCCTTGGTTACACCTTCCTGGGAAGGCAGAAACAAAACTAGCTGTGTCTTCTCTCCCATTAACAGATCCCACTGAAGTGAGTGGAACTGGACTGACACCTCAGATCTTTTCTTCTACTCAGTTAGACTCCACTCAACGTATTCCAGTTCTTCAGGCCCGAGTTCCACCTGCCATTGGTGGGTTCAAACTGCTCCATTGGCTCCTGAGACTTATTTCCATTTTCCCATTGAAATACTCAACACTTGCCTGGAAGGTGGGAGCTGCAAAAACACTCAGGAGGCTCAAAATGCCATCTTGGCTAAAGCAGCCTGATCCACCACCTTAAACATTTACTTCCTCTACCACTGGCAGTAATGTGTATTACCATCTACAAGATGCACCATGGCAATTTGCAAAGGCTTCTTTGATTGCATCTTCTAAGCACACGATCTCTACCATCTAAAAAGGACAAGAGCACCAGAAATGTGGGAACACCACCTCTTGCAATTTTCCCCTCAAGCCATTATCATTCTTACAGAAGAGCTACATTGCCTTTTTATTGTCACTGGGCGAACAGCCTACAGCTTTCTTGATAAAACCGCTACTATACTTTTCCACCACAGAATGCAGAAGTTGAAAGTAATAGTTCAGTTTTTAATCAATGGCATTTAGGGAGAAGCAATAAAATTATGGCCTTGCACAACACTCTCGCCCAACAAATGAATTAAAACCAAAGAGAAGCACCAGGCTGAGCAGTAGCAATGTTTACCCTACATGTGTTTTGCTGGTGAAATCACGATTCTTCCCTCACCTAGTTCCTTGCACCAACTGGACTCCCTCGATGGACCTCCAT
This sequence comes from Chiloscyllium punctatum, assembly GCF_047496795.1. Lineage (NCBI taxonomy): Eukaryota > Metazoa > Chordata > Chondrichthyes > Orectolobiformes > Hemiscylliidae > Chiloscyllium > Chiloscyllium punctatum. Next base: position 12,606,293 of record NC_092782.1, read on the forward strand.
TTTCTCTTAGCTCTTGGGGTGCCATATCTTCTGAATAGAAGCCTATTTCTCAACTTACCCCCAGGTCAAACACCTCCCCCCACCCCATCCCAATTCCTGGTTTCCTCTCTTTGTGGGCAGCACGGTGGCACAGTGGTTAGCACTGCTGCCTCACAGAGCTGGAGACCCGGGTTCAATTCCCGCCTCAGGCGACTGACTGTGTGGAGTTTGCACGTTCTCCCAGTGTCTGCGTGGGTTTCCTCCGGGTGCTCCGGTTTCCTCCCACAGTTACAAAGATGTGCAGGTCAGGTGAATTGGCCATGCTAAATTGCCCGTAGTGTTAGGTGAGGGATAAATGTAGGGGTATGGGTGGGTTGCACTTCGGTGGGTCGGTGTGGACTTGTTGGGCCGAAGGGCCTGTTTCCACACTAATCTAATCTAATCTAATTAGCACAGTTTTTATTTGTGGTGCCAAACTGCTCCCATTTCCAATGCAATACAAGCATCATGCATTGGGTATTGCCAGCAACTTGGCTCAGAACAAACTCAGTCAATGTATTATCGGAGATCAAGTCTGATTGTAATATGCTAATGAGAAATCACAAGTGGTGACACTGTCTCAGCCTTGTGCCAAGATTATAACATAATAAAATACTTCCTGAATAAAGACAGTGCTATCCTTATTTCAGCAGACCCTCTAACACGACAAGGCCAAGAACCTCTGAACATTCAAAATAGAGGCAAGGGCTTTAAATTTTTGATTTTTAAAAGGAAATTGTCAATTGCAATTCTGAAACAGTAGATAGTCTCAACCCATGTGATTCACCAATGTAAAAAAGATCTAAAAGCCTAAATAGGTACATAAATTGTTAACTTGTTTTCAGGATGTAAGGATGGGGCTAACTTGGGATTTTTTGAAGAAATTTTTCAGCCCCAAAAAAGGGCTATAGACTTAAAATAAGAGGGGCATTTAGCAGTAATTCAGGGTGCACTTATTCCACATGGAAATCTCTCTCTCTCTCTCCCCCTCTCCCATGAGGCTGAAAAGTTTCAGAACAAATTTTAACAGCTTGCTAGTTAATTGCACTTAAAACTGAAGTAAATGGGATTGAGGTAGGCATATGATACGACTAAAATGGACAGGTTTCACAATAGTCTGCAGGTATTCACTGACCTACTCTGTTCCAATGATTCAATTATTTGCAACACAGTATTTAAACAGAAGATCATTCGTTTTTATTTTGCAAAAAAAAAAGGCAAACACATATTTCTCAATCTGCAGGAGAATTAGAAATCATGGATACTGTTTTAGGCTTTGGGGAACCCTGTTCTGGTGCATTCGAAGTTTTAAATAAAAGCGAGGGAAAAGGAGGATGTAATTTTGCATGGAACAATTCTGCGTTTTCTAAATCAAACCGCTGCAGCTGCCTCCCCCCCCGCCCCCGCCCCATTCGCAAAGAATGTCAACTGGACAGAAGTTAATGAGCAACTTGGAGAAGGTCAAAAGGTCCAGAGAGCTGATAACACAACGGGGCAGCGAAACTAAAGGTGAACTCGAAGGTTCCCCACCCCAAAAGAGACCAAGCTAAAATGGCTCGTTCGGAAATTAAGCGGTTCTTGTAAAATCCGGCATCGAAGTAGCACCTCAAAGTCTCCCAAGAGAGTGGGGAGGGGGGTCGCTTCTGCAGCCGAGACCGGTTACTGACCTTTGTTAGTGACTTCCCATGAAATCTCAAAGAACATCAAATCTTCCACAGGCAAACTTTCATCCTCCCAGAAAGGGAGCCCGCTCAAAGAGGTCACCGAGAGTGACCTGAGTAGTGGCATTGTTCTGTTTTGAAGCGAAGCCCCCTTTCAACAGGCTGCCAGAAAGTTGATCTCTGCTCGAGGTGTTCAGCGCTGGTTCTGACTCAGTTAAAAAAAAATGCTGCCCCAAGCGTTGGGATCCTCATTGGAAATCTCAGCGCTCGCTCTGAAGCGCCTTAAACCGCCCCCCCTCACAGCAGCACAGTCATCTCCCCCACTTCGGAGAGAGGAAGGGGCTCTTCGGGAAGAAGCACACCCAGTCGCAAAAGATGTGTCTTTACCACGTGAGTCTCCAGTATCCAGCCCATTTCCCATAAAGAGCTTAATCCTCACCCCCCCCCCCTTACCCCCCTCTGTCTGTCGACCCACTGCCGAACTGGTTGATATCATCAACAGTCAACTTTTGTTCCATGCACTTCACTTTTCCGTTCTCTTTGGGAATAATATGTTCACCCACCTTTTCTATACAATGGCCAGAGAATCCTATTGGAGGGTTACAGATATAGCGGGATTTGGCCAGGAATCTCAACTGACACTGATTTACATTAAATATTTCAGCGTTTCTGTTTGTAAATAAGAAGTCAGATAACGCTTTTCTATTTTAAATAATGTATTTTCTCTGCGTTGCTGTCCTTCGTTTTAAACATTGACCCCAGTGCCTTCAGGCCAAGGGTTTACAACAACAACTTGCATTTATCTAGTGCTTTTAGTGCATTGAAACGTCCACCTGGTGCTTTACAGGAAGGTTAATGGGGGCTTGCCCTTTCACTGGATTGCCACCTTGCTGTGCTGGACAGGTTGAGGGGGTCCATTGATCCCAAGGCAATGTCTTCTGGAGTTCTCAACACCTGGCAGAGCCACCTATGACCATAAGGCCAGACATAGCTCAATCCAAGTCCTCAAGGATGATCCAGTGGGAAGATAGTTGAGTGATACCAAGGCTGCAAAAGAGGATGGGAGGCTGCAAGATCAGAGAGATCCCCAATCAGCAAGGTTTCCTTGACACTGGGTTTATCTTCCGCCAAGGGCCACGTGTCTACTGATGTTAAGAAATATCCCATACAAGGCACAGAGGAATTCTACCTTTAGAAAACACCTCCCAAATGTGTGGTTGGAGATCTGGCTCCAGGACAAAAATCCATAGAACCAAGCAACCCGGAATTTCCATTAGTGAGTGATTGCCAACACGTGGGGTTGGTTAACTCAAGTGGCTGAATGGATGGTTTGCAATACAGAGTGATGTGTCAGCAGCATAGGTTCAATTCCCACATTGGCTGAGGTTACCACCAAAGTCCTGCCTTCTCAACCTCTCCCCTTGCCTGAGATATGGAGACCCCCAGGTTAGCCTCGTCTCCAGTCCTCCCTCTCTCTAATCCCAAGGGGGTTACGCTGACTTTATGAGCCAACAATGTTTGACATGGAACCAGGTCAGGGCAAATGATGAAAAATTTGATCAAAGGGCTTGAAACAGTGTCTTTCAGAGCGAGATTCCCAAAAATTGAAGGAATTCTGAAACTGAGGGCTATACAGATAAAGACATGGCTGCCAATGGTGAAGCAATTAAAATGCTGCATGTGCGACAGGCCAGAATAAGACGCACGCAGAGTATTTAAGATGGCAATAGGACTGGAGGAAATGACAGAGACGGGGGAGGAGAGTGTAAAAGGGGTTTAGAAACAGGATGAGAATTTTAAAATGGAGGTGCTGTTGAATTAAGAGCCAAAGTAGGTCAGTGAGCACACAGATAAAGGGTAAATATGACCTGGTACTGTTTTGTGGACAGGCGATAGAGATTTAAATGAGCTCAAATTTACGGAAGATGGAAATCTGGAGGCCAGTTGTTTAACAGACTGAGATCTATATATTGAAATAGGCACCAAGAGATCTACAAGGATTTTATTATAAATCTACTGTTTAGCACAAAAACAGTTATCACCTTGCTCTTCAAAACACTTTCCCCATCTAGACATCAACGTCCAATGAGGAGGATCCCATCTCTTTCCTGTTTAGTTTTTTAAAAATCCAATCACCAGCTTTCGATTTTGGTAAAACACCATCAAGCACCTATGCTACCAACTAAAATAAAAAGTTACAAGCACTGCCCTCCAGGGGCAGGAAATAAAACATTATTTTTAATTTTTGAAGACCCATCATCAGCTCTTTCTTTCTAAATCACCAACTCTTATATTTTCCAATTAACCTGTTCAGAGAGGTTGTTGCACTTCTCTGGAATAAGTGGGACCTGAACCCAGGTTCTCCTGGTACAGAGGTAGGGACATCACCAGTATGCTGCAAGAACCAAAATCAACCTTTTTATTATTCTTCATTATTGTTAGCATACACAACTGAAAGGCTTTATTCCATCATCACCTTACACCATCACTACTAAATCACTCAAGTTTTCCAATTAATCAAATTATGTGTAATGACCAGCAAGAGAAAATCACGAACTCTTAAATACAAAGACCAATGAGCATTATCTGTTCCCTATTAACTCTGGAGCAATAACATTTCTGTCTGGGTGTCCTTGGAGAAGGAGTACGTGGTGTCCATTAGTGCTCTCAATGTCTTTAGAGAGAAGAGGGCACAGCAGAGGATACAATGCTTTATCTCCTCCTCCAACTCCATTTTGATTTAATCCCTTGCTGCTCTCCCTCCATCTTTGATAGTTTGCATTGGCCATAATGGCCTTTGCTTGTAAATAATCAATTGGATGCCTGAGAGTTTTTGCTGTTGGTGGTTACTAGTTTGAAACAAAAAGCAAGAAAGAAAGTTACAGTGATTTTGTTGGTGATAAAGCACTCAGCTTTCTGTGATAACACTTCTGAAAAAACTAAAGAGGCCTGCATTCCTAACACTGACACCATCATGCGAGCAATGGAATGGTCAGTCTAGAGTATACAGGTGACGTCTTAGCAGCAGATCAGTTAGAATGCCACTCCTTATGTTGACAGACTGCCTGTCTGCTATTGGAATGTGCATTGGTGGCCAATATTGAACCCCTTAGATTAGATTAGATTCCCTACAGTGTGGAAACAGGCCCTTCGGCCCAACAAGTCCACAACTGTTGAATAATTTGGCAATAGTCACTGTCCAGTGACCCAGAAAGGAATTGTCACTTATTGAGGCTAGTTTCAATAGAGAATTTTTATTAAATGGTCTTTAGATTCTGTCAGTGTAGACAAGCAGGAGGCTGGAAGAACACAGCAAGCCAAGCAGCATCAGGAGGTCAACGTTTTGTGTGTAACCCTTCTTCAGGATTCTGTCAGACTTGGCTTAGTATGTATCAGTCTTCCCTCTGGATTCAATGATTGAGAATTCAATCCCCGGTCCATAGATCTGAGTAGCAATTCCAGATTGATATTCCAATGGTATATAAAGAAGACAATAGCACTATTCATTATACAATTCATACACTTCAGAAGGTGCTTAATTGGCTGTAATGTGCTTAAGATGTTTAAAGGCTTAAACTATGCTGTAAAACACGCTGGGGTGGCACAGTGGGTCAGTGGTTGGCACTGCTGGCTCACAATACCAGGGCCCAGGTTTGATTCCATCCTCGTTCTCCCAATATCTACATGAATTTCCTTTGGGTGCTCTGGCTTCCTCCCATAGTCCAAAGATGTGCAGATTAGGTGGATTGGCCAAGTTAAATTGCTTATAATCCAGGGATGTGCAGGCTTGGTGGATTAGCCATGGGAAATGCAGGATATGGGAAAAGGTAGGAGGCTGGAGCAGGGTCTGGGTAGGATGTTCTTTAGACGGTTGGTGTAGACTGGATGGGCTGAATGGCCTGCTTTCACACTATGGAGGATTCTATGACCCTACAAAAATGTAAGTCATTAATTCAGTGATGATATTCCTGCCTCTGAGTATGTAGTTGCATGACTGAAACCTCATTCCAAACCATCTGGCCAAGTGCAGATTGAAGCTCCAGCATTGAATACAAAAATCCAGTAGGAATACTTGTAGCTGGATGGTGTCAGAGGGCCCCAATTCATTATATTGCTGGGAGATTGTAAAACCCTTCCCCCTCTCAACTTCTGCATAGCATTGACTGTGTTATCATTGGGTATAAACGTGGTAACAACCACAAAAGGAATGCTTGTCATTATGTGCCACGATGATTAATCAAGTTTGATGTCTTCGTACTTTGCGCATGAAGAATAGTGTAACAATATAAAAATAATATAATGCAGTGGACAAAATTCTGCAGCCCTAGCTGATGCTTGTTGAAGGTTAAATATCTATTACCTCACTCGGTCTGGCTCCTTGCCTTGGCTCTGCACTGCTGACACATTCCTCGCTGCATTCTCTCTCTGACCCTGCCTCACCCTCTTCCCCAGCATACAACTTGCATTCAGGGGTGAGGGAAGAACAAGCCAGACTGGATTGTTTTACACCCAAAACGGTAGAATGTGAATTAGTTCAGCAGAAAGTTCTGCAAAGTTCTTGAATGTCAAAAGAATCAAAGAAAACCTTGTATTTGTGTTAATATTGATAAATATTGAATATTCGTTTGAGATGTGCATTTGTACTTTGTATCCATTGGTGAATATATCCAGCATCTATTTTAAAGAAACAATGATGTGTTATTACAAGGGCCAACATGTATCTTAAAGTACTTAAGAAACATTAATCACTCATCAGGCTTGAGTACAGACAGAGAAATCTTATCCACATTAACAGATTGTAAACATGACCCTAGTAATCTGGTTAATTTAGGAGTCAATATCTCGCTGCTAATTGAATGTCTTGTTCTGAGTTACTCTCTACTTCCTATTTTCTAATCAGTTTATCCAGCCTGGCGTTCTAATTCGGATGTTTTGTTTTGTTGTCAATAACTTTCTGAACAGCAACAAGTCAGTGTTCCACCATCTTTGTTCCGGAAGAATTTAAGGCTGTTTGGTAGCAAGGAGCTTTCCCTTCTAAACTCAGCATACTGTTTCTCACAAAATAATTTTTATGTCGTCATTCAAGGGATGTGTGCATTGCTGGTAGCTTCAGCATTTACTGCCCGTCCCTAATTGCCTTTAGACTGTCGTATGGAGTTGCCTTCTTGAACTACTGCATAGGGAGTAAGCCTCAAATACTGCTGTTAGGAAGGGAGTTTCAGGATTTTTAACCTGGCAACAGTGAAGGAACAGTGATATAATTTCTAGTCCGGATGGTGTGTGTCCTGGAGGGAAACTTGCAGGCAATGATATTCCTGTATATCTGCCGCATTTGGCTTTCCAAATAGAGAGCTTGTGGCTTTGGAAGGTGATGTCATAGGAGTCTTGTGAATTGCCACAAAGTATCTTGTAAGAAGTGTACACTGTTAATGAACAGGAGCTCCTCCAAACAGTTCCAAAAACTCTCTCTGAGGGTAAGCTAATGTTAATGGGCTAGAGTTACTGGGGTCAGACCTCACAGCCTCGTTCAAGACAGGGATTCTTAGTGAAGTATCTCAGGAGAAACATCCATAGCTGAGAGGGAGTGACCTTTTTCTTTTAGTTCTATTTTGGTTTGGGCAGTTTTGTGAAATTTTTAGATAGCAGTCCATCTAAAAACAGGACAACATAGCAAAATTAGGTCACCTTAGAGTAAGGAGTTAGTAATAGTCCCAAGCCAGGCGTGTTGGGATTAAACCCTAAAGTGGATACTTTAAGCTAAGTATGTTTAAGCACAGGGGTATAATTAAGGTGTTAGGAAAATATTTTTTTTCTGTTGTGAGACAGTACTAGTGCTTTTGAACACTGTGCAAAGGATGTTTTATTTTAGAATTTGTAAAGGGGTGTTTTAGGATTAATAGCATTATACTTTTACAGTGTGTTTACAAAAATCTTTGAATTTGTTTTATAGGTAAACAGCATGGTTTATTCTATTTTAACTTAATTTCTTTTAGTTAATAAATTTTTGTTTTATTGTTAAAATCTACAACACTGCATGCTTGTGTTGCAGGAAAAGACCATATTGTTAAAACCAAAACAAAACAAATATAATGTAACAAGCCACGTTTTAGGCTGAGATCTGCCTTCCTGATGAAGGGCCTTTGCCCGAAACGTCGATTTCACTGCTCCTTGGATGCTGCCTGAACTGCTGTGCTCTTCCAGCACCACTAATCCAGAATGAGATCTGCCTGGTCCAGCAATAACATCAGCTGGGATCAAAATACTTTTGAAGTCGACCCAGTTTTATAATGTAGGGAGCTCAGCAGCCAACCTATGCACAGCCAAGAACTTACAAACAACAAAGTAATGAAAAGCATCCCACACATTTAAGTGATAACATTTGAGGGATGAATATTGGTCAAGGCACTGGGATGAGCTCCCCTGCTCGCTATTAGAAATAATGTCATGTGACCTCATGACCACCTGAAAGAGCAGATAGGGTCTCAGTCTATTGTCTCTGCTGAAAGGTAAAACCTCACAACAGTGTAGCACTCCCTTTCTATTGCACTACAGTAGCAGTCTGGGAATGGGCTCATGTCTCTGGCACATGACTTTGGCACAAGTTTCCACCTCCAAAGGCAAATACCACTGAGTAAAGAGTTGACTCTTTAATACAGGAAGAATGATCATGCAAATTAGTGTTAGCCTCCATTGAATTTTACATAGGTATGAGACTAACCCTTTCACAATGTGCCAGAGCATTGAAAAGGAATAGTCTGTCAATAATACGAAACATATGGTCTGGTCATTATCAGCACTCTGTTTATGGGAGTTGTATGCAGACTGGCTATCCTTTCTCTAGTTTCTCAACATTAATTCTAATTGGTTATGAAGCTCTTGGGGACACTTAGAGATCATGAAAGCTGCTATTTAAATGCAAGTCTTCCCTTTAAGCTCAGACACTGAATGAAGGTGACTTTATAACTGAACCCTATCCTTTTTCAGATGCACACTTTATAATATGACATCAGGTGATGGAAATGGAATCACAAGGAATTTCCCTCTCCCTTCCTTACCCCCAACTGTAATACATTCCACAATCCCTTACCTCTCCACTACTGTCTGTCTAGCCTGACTGAGATCAGCTCACGAAAATAGACCCATTAGGACACAACCTGCCTCAGTTTTTTAAAATAAACATTTTTGCTACTTTGAATTTGGAAATGTAGGCTACTACAACAATTGCCAGCTGACCCCTTCTGGTGAAATCTGCCCTCTAATCAAACAGAAGGCAAATCTTATACCAGCCACGGTTCACTGAAATAAATAAAACTACAGTTCCCTTGATAGTTAAGTGGAGGAATCATATTTTAAACGTCATTGCCAAAGCACATTGGTCCAGGACAGGTAAGCAGAAAAGTTCTTAATGTGCAAATCTAACTTTGGTGACGATACCAAACAGAATACTTCACTATTCCATCTTAACTCCAACAATACTTCATATGCACATCCTTAATACATTTACATCTGACTATGTTTAATTCTTAAACAAAACCAATTTATGTTTGTTCAGGATGCTTAAAATAAATGAATGGATATATTTAATGTGTAGAATGTAAAAGGCATTCCATTTATGCAAGAGAATATTATTGACCTGGTTTCCACATACATTAATAAGTTTAAAATTAGCTGTGGAATCTTACCATCAAAGGCCCATTGGCACGCTGTCTAAGAGCAGATTGTGAAACACACTTGGGGTACAATCTTCAAACATTTATCAACATATTTGCAAACATATCAGTTAGTTATACCTCTTGTATTCTAGGTGTAATTTGCAAGATAGAAAGTTGGAAAAATTTGATATGATACCATGAAATAAAATACTGAGTTAAGTCAATTTCACATTCACTTATAACATTCATCCAACTCTGAATCACTTCCTGACTTATCCAGTCTAATACTTGGCCTCAAATCTGAAAATCTCCAGCTTCATTACTCAACAGGATGGACTGCCTTATTTTATTACTTGTTCTATCCCTTTTTCCTCATAGTTGCGGACATTAGGGAGGAAAGGGAAGTTGGAGGTGAGGGTAGTAGATTGTTAACCACTCTGACTTTCCCAGCAGTAAAGGTTTGATTTAACGCAATTAAATTATTATTAACGCAATTTTTCCTGCCACCTTACAAACAATAACCTTCCCACACAAAGCGGAGTGTAAATTAACCTTAGTAAGACCCACATCAAACATTAAAATGGTGTCCTAAAGCCATTTTGTCTTTGATTAATGCCCTAAATACTTCCACACATTGATGCTAGGCTAATTGCCAGGATTATGCCTCTCCTCAGGTTAATCAAAGGTGAATATTCCATCCAGACTCTAGGATCTCTATACTTAGGGAGGGTTGGAAGATTATGGTCAGGGTGTACACTACCTCCACCCTGATTTCCCTCAACAGTTGAGGTATTTCCTTGTGTAGACTGGTTCACGTGGAAAAATAAATGTCTGCAAATAAAGGCCAGCAGAGATATTTTAAAGGCAAAACATTCTTGATCTATGTTATTGAGTTCTTGATGAATTAGAAACAGGAACTTGAATTATAGCATTTTGATTTAATAAAACATCTTGACGGACTTCACAGGAACCCTATGAAGCAAAATTCAACACCGAATTACACAAGGTAATATTAGGGGGAAATGATCAGAAACCTAGTTAAAGGTGTGTTAAAAAGTGTCTGTAAGGAGGAAACAGACGTGAATAGGTCTAAAGATGGGATTCCAGAGCATAGATCCTAAATGGCCAGAGGCCAAACCCATTGATGGTGGAGCAATTCAAATCAGGTCTGTTAAAGAGGCCAGACTTGGATGAGCACAGATATCTTGCAGATTTGGGGACCAGACAATGCCCACTAAAATGGAGATGGGTGAGGCCATGGATCATATTCAAAACAAGGATGAGAATTTTAAAGTTGAAGAGTTGCTTGATCAGGAGCCCTATTGATCAGTGAACATAGGGGTGGTGAGTGAATAGGTATTGGTGCTAGTAAGGACAAAGGGCAACAGAGTTGTGGAGAGTAAAACGTGGGACAGCAGCAGGAGCGCTTTGAAGTAGTCAGGTCAATGGCTGACAAAGATATGGATAAGAGTTTCAACATCATCTAGCCTGAGGCGAGGCCAAGTCAGACAATGCTATGAAGATGGAAAAAGGCAGTCTTAGTGTTATCATACTTCAACTATGCAGTCATTAGAAGGTTACTGAGATAAGACCAGGGCTGGGAGCAATCTGATTCAGCCCCAAACCAAGATGGAGTCATTGATATGGAGCAATTATAAGGAAGGGGGATCGAGGAAATTTTTAAAAATGAACCAATTTGTTTTGGATGCTTGAAAGGATAAAATTATTCCCAATCCAGTTTCTGTTATAATTCCATGTCACATCATTCCTGTATGAGGCATGCTTTGGGACAGCCTCTTTGTAATGAGGACCAAAGGCAATGACTTCAACCTTAGTAGTGTTCAGCTGGATGAAATTGCAGCTCCCTCTATATTGAATAATGGTGAGAGTTAATGACAGACAGTAGTGAGGTGATTACTGTGAACACTGGGCTAAATCTTACTCATGCATTTCAAGGGTATTTCCAGCTCCCATGTTACACCAGATGAAACATTTCAACGAAAACTAATTCGTAATTTATTGAATCTAACAACACAGAAGGAGGCCATTCAGCCCAAAATGGCTTTGTTGACTTTTCAAAAAAGTTATCAGCCTAGGCTCTCTGGCTCACTACATCCCCTCAAAACCCTGTACGTTTTCCTAATGTAAGCACACTGTAGCTTCTCCAATCCAGAAATCCATTGTTTGGAAACACCAGTTGTCCAGAAATGTTTCGAGCAAACCAAGCAGTTACTGGCATTACTTTTAATACCATGATTTGGGAGCTGAAGAATGGAAGAAAACATATCAGGATAAACAAAACAATTTTTATTTTTGGTTTGTAATATTTTATCTTCATACTATGCTTCTGGTAAATATTTATATCTCCAGTGTTTTCCAAATCACACACACGTGGTTAGGCCTCTGATGTCATTCAATGATCCAAAAAACTCCAAAGCATCCCTCTTACAGGCAGGAATTATGATGGAAAATGGGTGGGAATGATTTTATCCTTGCAAGCATCCAAACCAAACTGGTTCATTATTTTAAGCTTCCTCGGTCTCCCTTCCATTGTATTTGTATGCTACATGATATTGCGGTTTCTATTTCGATTTCTTGCCCCAGTGTAAAGGTGTAATTTTGTCTGTACAGTGTGGAAACAGGCCCTCTGGCCCAAAATGTCTACACCGACCGTCCAAAGAGTATCTCACCCAAACCCAATCCCCTATCCTATATTTACCCCTGACTAATGCACCTAACCTGTTACCCATCTCTGAACACTATGGGCAATTTAACATGGCCAATTCACCTAACTGTATATCTTTTGGATTGTGGGAGGAAACCGGAGCACACGGAGGAAACCCAGGCAGACATGGGAGAATGTGCAAGCTCCACACAGACAGTCACCCAAGGCTGGAATCAAACTTGGGTCCCTGGAGCTGTGACACCGCAGTGCTAACCACTGAGCCACCGTGCCACCCTGTTGTCACATCTTCAAAAATAATACATCTGTTGGGAAGCACTAGCCATGAGATTATGAAAGATTTTTGGTGTATAAATGAAAGAGGCTTTTCTTCTCCTTTCCAGTGAGGTGAGTTTGTTTACTGGAGGCCGTTGTGAGGTGGTGCAGTGGGGCCTTGTGTGTAGGTCAGGCCCCTTGCTGACTGGAGGGGAGGCCTTGAGGTTTGAAGCCCCGTGTGGTCTGGAGATTTGGCCCAATGTGGTCTGGAGGCCTGGCCCAGTGTGATCTGGAGGCCTGGCCCAGTGTGATCTGGAGGCCTGGCCCAGTGTGATCTAGAGGCTAGGCCCAGTGTGGTCTGGAGGGTTGGCCCAGTGTGGTCTGGAGGGTTGGCCCAGTGTGATCTGGAGGCCTGGCCCAGTGTGATCTGGAGGCCTGGCCCGGTGTGATCTGGAGGCTAGGCCTGGTGTGATCTGGAGGGTTGGCCCAGTGTGATCTGGAGATTTGACCCAGTGTGGTCTGGAGGCTTGGCCCAGTGTGATCTGGAGATTTGGCTCAGTGTGGTCTGGGGGCTAGGCCCAGTGTGATCTGGAGAGTTGGCCCAATGTGATCTGGAGGCTAGGCCCAGTGCAGTCTGGAGATTTGACCCAGTGTGGTCTGGAGATTTGACCCAGTGTGGTCTGGAGGCCTGGCCCAGTGTGATCTGGAGGCTTGGCCCAGTGTGATCTGCAGGCTAGGCCCAGTGGGATCTGGAGGGTTGGCCCTGTGTGATCTGGAGGCTTGACCCAGTGTGGTCTGGAGGCTAGGCCCAGTGTGATCTGGAGGGTTGGCCCATTGTGACCTGGAGGCTAGGCCCAGTGCGGTCTGGAGGCTAGGCGCTGGCATGGACTGGGGTGGATGGACATAAATTGTGTACTTTTAAAAGAAAAATCCTTTTTACTCTTATACTAGACTTTTATTTTTCATCAAATACTTAGTATCTGTTTCAGTAAGATGGAACCGTAATGTGGCAGCAACTTGTAAACTTTTCATTGTATTCATTTGAGTATGTGACAATAAAGCTCATTCAATTCCATCCAAATACTTGCCCAGGTTGATTTCCCTTGTCCTCTGTTGTGTGGCGTCCTGTTTGAGTTTTCTTTATCAGAGCGTTTCGGTTGGAGTTTACCAGACCTCTGGAGACAGAATGGGAACTGAAAAGGCTGGCACAATGTTGCAGGTATGTGATGGGTCATGCCTATTGATATGCTGCCTTCCCAGTGGCAGGACCTGTCAGACACGGCTCAGCTACTCCCAGCACCATAAGTGGCCAATTAAGAATATGTTGCTGTTCCTGTGGCATTTTACCAGAGATTGGAAGGTGGAGAGTGCCCTTTGTTGGATGGGGAGACCACCAAGCTCTCTGTGACCCACTGAGGGTTCCCATAACAGCGATGACTATCAGCTCTCAGTGATCACCCATACTTAGAGGGTATGTTCTTATAGATGCTGTGTCTCCCAGAACACACATACTTGTTTGTGAATGAGTCTGACCATCTATGCGTCTTCACCCTTCAAGTATAATCTCATCAGTACCCTTCAATATTAATTGCTGGTTGAGAAAATACAAATTCTCTTAATTTTACTATAATGTTAACTTTGGTAATATGAACACTAGGTTCTTACTGAAAACAAGAACTGGATGATTTATTTACAGAGCAACTTCGTATGTTATAAACTTTATCAATGCCATTGGTATAGCCTGGGCTTAAGTTGTTTCATTAATGGGCTTCCCCAATGAATTATACAGTTCAACAGTAGCTATTCAAGATGGAGCTAATACCTCTTTGAAAGAATATCGGGTGGCACAGTGTCTCACTCATTAGCACTACTGCCTCACAGCACCAGGGTTCAATTCCGGCCTCGGGGCAACTGTTTGTGTGCAGTTTGCACATTCTCCCCATGTCTGTGTGAGTTTCCTCCAGGTGCTTCGATTTCCTCCCACAGTCCAAAACATGCAGGTTAGGTGGATTGGCCATGGGAAATTGCCTATAGTGTCCAGGGATGTGTTGGTGAGATGGATTAGCCATGGGAAATATTGGGTTACAGGGATGGGGGAGGTGGGGGGGGTGGGGTGGGTCTGGGTGGGATGCTCTTTGGAGGGTCAGTATCGACTCGATGGGCCTGCTTCCATACAGTAGGGATTCTATGAATCTATGAACATCACTTGGTGACTAGGATGTCATTAGATAACTACCTTAAAGATACATGCTTACTTGATCACAGCCCCAGTGATGCTGCACAGCTGCTGGTCCTCTGTTTAGCCAGCGTCTGTTGAGAGGAACAGGGCCATCTAGAAGATGCACTGCAGAAGTTCACCAAGGCTCCTTCGGCAGCTGTTTCCAAACCACTCCCATCCAGAAGGACAAAAGCAGCAGATACATGGGAAGCCCACACCGCCTGCATTTTCCCCTCCAAGCCATTCACCATCTTGACCTGGTGACCTCACAGCGACACTACCTGGTGACCACCACAGGGTGTGGCCCGGGGTTCACTGTTCGGTCTGACCCTGCAGTGGGACATCTAATGCCCCATCAAATGCAGCCATTTGTGTTCCACCACAGCATACTTTGTGATTCTATATAAAATAGACAGGTTTTGATATTCAAATGCACAGTTAGTTACTACATTCATGCAGGAGTTTAATCAAAAGAGTGCAAAAACAAGAGCTGGAATAAGACATTTAGCCTTTCGAGCCTATTCTGTAATTTAATAAGCTAATTTTCTATCCTAATCCCACACTGCTGCATGATCACAATATCCTTACATTTGTTCAAGATCCAAAAAAATACATGAATCTTCACGAATGAGCGTCCATGGCACTCTCAGACAGAGAATTCCAAAGACTAACAATTTTTGAGTGTAGAAATGTCTCCTTAATTTTGGCCAAAGCAGCCAGCCAGTTATTCATGAAATCCCTGCAGTCTGGAAGCAAACCATTCAGCCCATCAAGTTCACACCAATCCACCATAGAGTATGCCACCCAGACCCACCTGTCTACCCTATCCCTGTAATCCTACATCTCCCATGACTAGACCACCTAGCCTGCACATCCCTGGACATTTTGGGGGAGAATGTGCAAATTCCACACAGACATTCACCTGAGGGTGGAATCAAACCTGGGTCCCTGGTGCTGTGAGGTAGCAGTGCTAACCACTGAGCTACCATATCACCCCATTTCTAAGATAATGACTCTATTCCTTCAGCCAAGGGAAACTTCTTTCAGCATCAGTTCTACTAATCTCCTTGCTGAAAAATGTGTTGCTGGAAAAGCGCAGCAGGTCAGGCAGCATCCAAGGAACAGGAGAATCAACGTTTCGGGCATAAGCCCTTCTTCAGGAATGAGGCTGTTGTACTAATCTCCTTCACAACATTACATGATTCAATGAGATCAACTCTCATTCTCCTTAACTCCGGAGAATATGAGCCTAGTCTACTGAATCTCTCCTTGAAGTCACAGACAAAACCAGAGTTGAAAAATGTGGTGCTGGAAAAACACAGCAGGCCAGACAGCATCCGAGGAGCAGGAGAATCGATGTTTCGGGCATAAGCCCTTCTTCAGGAATGAGGCTGGTGTGCCAAGCAGACTAAGATAAAAGGTAGGGGGGAGGGAATGCAGGGGAGGGGCGTTGGGAATGCGATAGGTGGGAGGAGGTGAGGGTGAGGGTGATAGGCCGGGGAGGTGGGGGCGGAGGGGTCAGGAAGAAGATTGCAGGTCAAGAGGGCGGTGCTGAATCTGAAGGTTGGGACTGAGATAAGATGGGGGGAGGGGAAATGAGGAAGCTGGAGAAATCTACATTCATCTCGTGTAGTTGGAAGGTTCCTAGGCAGAAGATGAGGCCCACTCCTCCAGGCATCGTGTGGCCAGGGTCTGGCGACGGAGGAGGCCAAGGGCCTGCATGTCCTTGGCGGAGTGGGAGGGGGAGTTAAAGTGTTCAGCCACGGGGCGGTTGAGCCAAGCAAGATTGGCAGCCCCTCAGACTGAGGAAGGCATACTGTTATATTATACAGAAACAGACCCTTTGGCCCAACTCGTCTATGCTGGCCAGGTTTCCCACATTAAACTAGTCCCATTTGCCTGCATTTGGTCCATATCCCTCTAAACCTTTCCTATCCATGTATCCAAATATCTTTTCAATGTTAATGTCTTTTAAATGTTGTAATTGTACCCATCTCTACCACTTCCTCTGGTAGCTTGTTCCATATACATGGCACTCTGTATGGGAAAGTTGCCTCCTAGGTCCCTGTTAAATCTTTTCCCTCTCATGTGTGCTATGGAGTTCCACAGAAGGTGGGGAGAGAGAAAGAGAAAATGGAAAAGGGGGAGAGAAAGAGAGAGAGGCTGTAAGGAACAGGAGTGAGTAAAGGATAAGGGAATTTGAAGAAGTAAAAGACTAAAGGAGAAACAATATTAAGAGGAAAGAAAAAATATCCAGCACCCACACTTCACATCATCTGTGAGTCTGTTGGGCCGTGGTCGATAAGTGATTGCCTGCCTTCTTCATGTATCTTACTACTCTTGAATTTTCAGACTTGGTCAGCTGACTGGATCAGATTCATGGGCATTACATTATGGACTCTTCAAATAGGGACTTCATAAACAACACATCAGTTGGCTGTAATGAGACTATATGACCAGTAGGTGGAGACCATGCACTACCTGAAAGAGATTTGATTTGTACTCAGCCCAGGTTGAATGAAAAATGGGAGCTGGGAATTAACAGGATTGAGAACATGGGGAGAGGAAGATTGGGCTTCAGTGTTGCTGCTGCTAATTATTCTGAGGAGAATGAACATTGCTTCACTGGAGCAAATTTCTAATCAAACTTAGAGCAATGGAAGATGTTTATTTGTTCAAGCCATTCTGAGAGAGCCTCATAATCTCCCAGGTCAGCATTGATTTTTTTTCCTTAAAAATTGTTCTTCATTTATTGGAGATGGGTGTCACTGGCTGGGCCAACATTTACTGCCCAGCCCTAGGTTACCCTTGAGAAGGTGGTGTTGAACTACCTTGAACGATTGCACTCCATTTTGGGTAGGTACTCCCACAATGCCTTCGGGCAGGGAGTTCCAGGATTATGGCCCAGCGATACTGACAGAATGAATTTCCAAGCCAGGATGGTGAGTGGCTTGGAGGGGAGTGTTCCCATGTATCTACTGCCCTTGACCTTCCAGATGGAAGTGGTTTGGAAGGTACTGTGTAAGAAGCCTTGGTGAATTTCTGCAGTGCATCCTGTAAATGGTGCACACCGCTGCCACTGAGTGTTGGTGGTGGAGAGACTGAATGTTTGTGGATATGGTTCCAATCAGCAGGCTGCTTTGTCCTAGATGGGATCAGGCTTCTCGAGTGTTGTTGTAGTTGCGTGCCTTGTAGATGGCAGGCAGGCTTTTGGGAGCCAGGAGGTGAGTTACTCTCTGCAAGATTCCTAGCCTTTGACCTGCTCTTGTAGTTACAGTAGTTATATGACTATTCCAATTCAGTTCTTGGGCAATGGTAACTCCCAAGATGTTGATCATACAGGATTCAATGATGGTAATGCCATTGAGTGCCAAGGGATGGTGGTTAGATTGTCTCGTTTTGGAGATGGCTATTGCCTGGCATCTGTGTGGTGTGAATGTGACTTGCCACTTGTCAGCCCAAGCCTGGCTATTGTCCAGATCTTGTTGCATTTTAACATGGACTGCTTCAATATCTGAGGAGTCACGAATGGTGCTGAACTTCATGCATACATCAGCGAACACCCCCACTTCTGATTTTATGATGGTGGGAAGGTCGTTGATAAAGCAGTTGATGGGTGGCACTGTGGTCAGCACTGCTGCCTCACAGATTAGGGGACCTGGGTTCGATTCCAGCTTTGGGTAACTATGTGGATGGGTTTCCACTCGGTGCTCTGGTTCTCTCCAGTCCAAAGATTAGATTACATTACATTACAGTGTGGAAACAGGCCATTCGGCCCAACAAGTCCACACCGACCTGCTGAAGCGCAACCGACCCATACTCCTACATTTACCCCTTACCTAACACGACGGGCAATTTTGCATGGCCAAGTCACCTGACCTGCACATCTTTGGACTGTGGGAGGAAACCGGAGCACCCGGAGGAAACCCACGCAGACACGGGGAGAATGTGCAAACTCCACACAGTCAGTCGCCTGAGGCGGGAATTGAACCCGGGTCTCTGGTGCTGTGAGGCAGCAGTGCTAACCACTGTGCCACCATGCTGCCCACATGTGCAGGTCCAGGTGGATTAGCCATGCTAAATTGCTCATAGTGTATAAGGATGTGCAGGTGAAGTGGATTAGTCATGGGAAATGTGGGGTTATGGGGGAGTGGATGCATCTGGGTAGGATGTTCTTCAGAAGGTTGATGCAGACACGATCGGCTAAATAGCTTTTTTCTGCACAGTGGGGATTCCATGATTCTAAGATATTTGGGCTCAGGACACTGTGCTGAGGAACTTCTGCAGAGATGACCTGGAACTGAGATTGCCAATCTCCAACAACCACATCTATCTTCATTTGTGCCAGGGAAAACTCCAACAAGTGGAGAGTTTGCCCCATTTCCTGTTGATTCCAGTTTTGCCACAAATGCAACGTTGTTGTCAAGGGCTGTCACTCACCCCACCCCACTGGAATTCAGCTCTTTTGTCTGTGTTTGAACCAAGGCTGTAATGAGTCAGGAGCTGTGTGGCCCTGGTGGAATCCAAATGGGGCATCACTGAGCAGGTTATTGCTGAGCATCTACTGCTTATTAGCACTGTTGATGACACCTTCCATCACTTTACTGATGGGCCAGCTTTTTGTGGATTTGTCTTGTTTTTTGTGCACAGGACAAACATGGACAATGTTCTATATTGTCAGGTAGATGCCGGTGTTGTAACCGCAATGGACAAGTTTAGCTAGGTCTGTGGAATGTTCTGGAGCACAAGTCTTCAGCACTACTAATCTTTGTCCTATCCAGTACCTTGAATCATTTCCTAATATCACGTGGTGTAAACCAAACTGGCTGAAGACTGATATCTGTGGTACTGGAAACTACGGGACGAGGCCAAGGTGAACCATCCCCTTCGGCATTTCTGGCTGAAGATTGCTGCGAAATTATCTGAATGAGCATTTGGAGAGTGACGGAGGGCTGTCACTTTTGGGTAACACCACATCAAGACTAATATTATTCGCAAGTCATAGCAATAGTCACTGTCCTTGTTTGTTAATCACCACGTTGTCCATATAAAACAATCTCTGAAGTAAGAAGGAAATAGAAGGCAGTAACAGTCTCTCCCGACTCAGGTCAAAATTTTGTTATCTTTTGTTTTTAAGGAAGTTGACAGCTTTTGCAATCAGCATGATAGATATAAAGATAACTTTTAAGTTAAAGGAGATCGTGTTGGAAGTATATAGCTCACCCTTCAATACCTGAATCATGTGGACTCTGCTGACATTACTCAGTCCTTTTTTAAACACAACTCTCACATTCATGGCTGAATTAGTTTCCATAAACAGACTACATCACTAATAAGTTAAACGTTACATCAGGATTCTCTCCTGCATTAGTTAGAATAGCACCAAGTACAATCATTACATTCAAATTCAAATAGATTATTTATTGCTCAATATGTGAGCTACCTACCTCCTGCGGTTTAGTTGATAGGAAAGTACACTGTAGACAGATGTAAGCTAAGTGGGGAAGATCACACTATTACTAATAATAGCTCCCAGCCATGCAGAGATTGAAACTAACTAACTAACAAATTAAAACTAAGAAACTGTAATTTAATTTAGTAACAGATTCCACAAAATGAACATTAACGTTTTATACATCTTTAAGAACAGACATATTATAGTCTATCTACCAATCAGTCATGTAGTCAGATGATTGATTGATTACAATGGACTAACAGGGAATGTATGAGAAAGGATGAGATCATGAGGTATTAACCATGAGAAAAGCAATATTAGTGTCATGTAGATATACTAAAGAGGATTACGTAACTTATAAAATAACTTAATAGGTTGAAATCTTAGATCCTAACTAAAAATACCAGAATGTGTTGACATGTTATCATGATAGTAAGACATTATAAAGACAATAAAAGGTTCACTGTGTAACAACCTCAGGGAACTTGAATTTCTAGTATCAACCATTATATGCACTTACAATTCTTTTTGAGGAGTCTGCCTTCGAGTATCTCTCTGCAGGGCTAACCTGATGGTCACTGTATGTTATGGATCACATAACATGAGTAAGGGCATTAAAGTAAAGTCTCATTATTCCCTATATCAAGGTTGTTTGAAGAGGTCTGAATATACTCTTTAAAGTAAAATTACAATATATATTCAGGCTATTGAGGACAGAAATATAATAAGCATCATTCTCAGAATAGAAAACTATAATAAATGATCTCCTTGAATAAGGGTGAACAAATAATTGAGGAGAATCTAGAATCAGACTTAAATCCACTATCACAAAAGACGATAGTTAATTGGTTTAATGGGCTGCAAGTAAGTTTCTTCTAAAGTGTGAGGAGGTGGAAAATTGTTAGATTGTATGAAAGAATCATTGCAGTCAGACAGAGGAAGGGTGTTTAGAAACAGCCCAGTCAGGCAATGATTGAGACATGCAAAAGGAAGCAAGAGGACACATGCTAGAAACAACTCCATAATGGAAAAGAGCAACATGGGAGGTGAATGGGACAAACATAGAAAAATGGGCTAAAACTCAAAAGATACTAATATCATTGACAGACAAATTACTACAGAGTCCTGGAGCATCGGAGGCTGAGGGGTGACCTTATAGAGGTTGATAAAATCATGAGGGCATGGATAGGATAAATAGACAAGGTCTTTTTTTTCCCTGGGGTCAGCAGTCCAGAACTAGAGGGCCAATGTTCAGGGTAATAGGGGAAAGACATAAAAGGGATGTATAGGGAAACTTTTTCACACAGAGGGTGGTGCGTGTATGGAGTGAGCTGCCAGACGAAGTAGTAGAGGCTGGTACAATTGCAACATTTAAAAGGCATCTGAACGGGTGAATAGGAAGGGTTTACAGGGATATGGGCCAAGTGCTGGCTGGTGGGACTAGATTGGGTTGGTTTATCTGGTCGGCATGGACAGGTTGGACCGAAGGGTCTACTTCCATGCTGTACATCTCTATGACTCTATAAAGTTTGCACTATGTTTGTAGTAAGCCAAGGAAGAAGAGAAACTAGACAAGTGATAATGGGGACTATGAGTGGGTGAAAGTGGGTTAGCTGTGTTGGGAGCAACCCCTGTCAGGGCAGAACCTGAGGGTGTGGGTAGGTAGTAGACATGGAAAGAGGCATTCAAGCTCGGAAATGATTGAACTCGATATTGAGTCCTGAAGGCTGTAGGTAACCTAAGAAGAAGGTGAGGTACAGTTCTTCCAGCTTGTGTTGAGTCTTGCTGGGCCACTGCAGTAGGCCTGTGACAGAAATGTTAGTATGGGAACACAGTGGTGTGTTGAAGTACAGGCAGCTGGAAGCTCAGGATCATTTTACAGGCAGATCATAGGGGTTTCACAGAGCAGCCACCCAGTCTGAACTTTATCTTCCTGGTGTAGAGGAGACCACATTGTGAGTAGCGAATACAACAGACATTGAGTAAAGTGCAGGTAAATTGCTGTTTCACCTGGGAGGTGTGTCTGGAGCAGTGGATAGTGAGAAGGGAGTAGAAAAATATACAAGTGTTACACCTTCTGCGATTGCCCTGGAGGTATTGGGAGTGGAGGTGGAATGGAATACAAGGTACTGGGAGGAATGGATCCTGCGAAATGCTGACAAGGGAGGGGAATTTGTGCCTAGTGGTGCCATCCTGATAGAGGTGCTGGATATAATGGCTCATGATCCTTTAAATGTAGAGGGTGGAAAGTGAGGACCAGGCAGGGGGGACTGTTGGGGTGGTGCACACTATCATTGGCATGGAGCGGAAGAGAAGAGGTGCAGGCAGAAGTGTGGGACATGAGTTAGACATGGCTGAGTATCCCATTAACTACAATGGTGGGTTAAAGAAAAAGGTGGACATTACTGAGAGCCCAGTGCAGATGGTGGCATCATCAGAACAAATGCAATAGAAACAGAATGGAATGGAGTCTTTACAGAAATCAGGGTCAAGGCAACTGTGTGAGTCTGTGTATTTGTAATTGAATATTTTAATTTTTTTTATCGTCCCCAATTCAAACAAGTTTCAGACTAGATCTACTCTCAAGATGTTTCAGACTACAATTCAAAACAGTATCATGGGGTGATGCTAGGACTGTGCATATAAGGATGGAACTCGATGAAAGAGACCTGTGGTAGAATAGAGATCCTCAATGGCCTTTAGCTATTCAGCGATGCTCAGATCCAGAGATTCATGTGAGTAAGATGTCAAATGGGTCTTTGTATCTCTTCTATATTGGGTTTGAAGGTGATGAACATTGCTAGGAGCAGATTTTAAGCATGGTTCACTAGTTCCCCACTTTCCAACCAGCAAGTTTGAGAAGAATGGAAAGAATTGAGAGATTTTTTTGCCTCAATATGTAGTTGCTATGAATTGCCCTAGTGAAGCTCTGATGGAAGGGCTCACCTTCTTCTCATGCTGAATAAACAGTTGTTTCCATTGAGACTTGGCATTTTTACCATTCTGTTTTGATAAGGGACAAAAAAGTGAAAAAGTGTGTGTAATTTTGAGCAATACTCCGGTTTTGTATTAAGAAGCAAAATCAATGAAGCATTGGATTAAATTGAAAATAACAGTACAATAGATGTATTTAAAATAAAGCAGAGAATTGTGGACGCTGGAAATCTGAAACAAAAGCGAAATAGAAATTGCTGGAGAAATTCGCCAGGTCTGGCAGCAGCAGTGGAGAGGAAGCACTATGGACGTTTCGAGTCCAGTGACTTTTCCTTCAGAAAATGTATCTGCAATTGTACGTCCCGAAGAGTAATTGTCACTATAGGTATACAGGTCTGAAAAGGTTATGCAAGTTTATATCTCCGGTGCCACCACTAAATTAACCTCTGATCAACTTTAACAAGAGCAGTTCAATTAGCATCGTTTTGAGGCGAGCACTGAATCAATTTTTGAATCAGTTTCTGTGCAGATTTGTTAATGCAGACTTCGTAACGCTAAACTCTAAGGATCATAAAATGGGTTTGTTCATTGGAGAGTAATGATAAGCAAAACATGAGAAACGTTCCTCATTTGCTTATAACCGCGCGTGGAAACATTTGTAGCAGTTACTGTTCGCTCGGCTGAATCCTGCACAACGGAAACATTCAGCAAGAATTTAAAACAGCATTGAAATCCCAGTCTAAGAGATTGTTGTTTAAAATGCTTCCAACCTCAAGATCATCAACAATTTAGCAACCTGTACACACAGATTTGCACTTTGTTGAACCGTGAATTCCGATGTTCCAACTATTGCGTTGTCAAATTTCTGCAGAATCTGGTTGCGTGGATATCATGACAGCGGCAAATACCAAAATATTTGTAAACTCAAGAGGTAGTGAAGGTACAAGTTGTTACAGAACCATTAACACCCGTTCAACGTAAAGTCGGAGCTGCTTATTTTTTCGTTGCTTTCAAACGGGCAGATTTTGAAAATCTTAAACATCTCTTTTGTACAACATTGATGCTAGAATTTTTACCATAAGCGCCTCCTGACAACAGGCAATGAGTTATTGTGTCCATTTATCAGTAAAATCAAGGCAAAGTGTTCTAAAATATTACGAAAAAGTTGATTCAAGTGTCTTTGTAAATGGGGAGTTCACTGAGGATTGAAGTTCGCGAGTTTGGATTTAATGGAAATCGTTTTCTTCCTCATCTGGATGATTGCGATGTGTAAAGACTGGGCGATATCTAAAGATAGTCCCCAATTCTGTCTTTTGCACGGGGCGAGGTTTGTAAACGAGTGACCCGTCGTGCAGGAGAAGTGTATTGAGTTTGAACTGCAATTTCCGTGGGAGGCAACGCCTTTTATATAACAGCATTCCTAACTTATCCATCAGCCGAGGGTTTTTTTTTAAAACACCCATATATGAGTCATACTGAAGATGATTTTCGTGAAGTCCACGGGAACAAATCTCACGGCGTTAAAAACAGAGTTCGCCAATTATTAAACCATAGAGCAGGGAGACGGCCAACAGAACACAACAGGGTGAGCCACTTTAATTCTCTGCATCGGGAGCAGGACGCGAAAATCTTAAATATAGCTGGTCAAAACTTACCAGAATTGGGCAGAACTATTGCCAGAACGGGTTAACTCATTGGCGTAAGGCGATTTTTGGATGGGCCTTTTCTGCCCTAAAGTGCGGTGAAAACAGGTCCAATAGTAACTTGCAAGACAATATGGGATAAACGCTTGAAAGGGAAACATTGGCAAGGATCTGGGGAATTAGCAGGAGAGTGGCTTTGGTTGGCTAGCTCTCTCAAAGAGCCGGCAAGTGTATGATGGACCGAACGGCCTCCCTCGCGGCTGTCTCATTCTCTGTTCATAAGCCAGCCCTGATGGGCATAGATCGATCAGCTGGGATTGGTGTCAAAGGTGGGGCGGGAGCGGAATTAGTGGGAACCACAAGACAGCGTTGTCAGTAAATGGGTTTGCAGTGTCTTCGGCTTTTAAAGTATTTAAAACGCTGAGCAAGGTCCCATCCGATTTGTCAGCTCGGACAAACTATCTGGAATCTACCTTTCGCTCAGTAAGTGGCGTTTTACCATCTCGTCCGAAAACAAAAGACTTTGAAATTGAAAAAGATTTAAAACAAAATTAACTCGCTGCCCTACTGAGTACGCTTCTTTAAACAAAAATAAACTCGAAAAAATGTAAATAAGATACGTATTAGAAGGTGGGATAGTTCATCGGTGAGTTTTTTGGAAGGGGTCATTTAGTAGCCCTGTCTCTCGTAGTGCGCAGGGTTTGACTGTCTTAGAGGCTCCATCCCCGAGTGTTAGAGTTCCCTTTCAGCACCTCACCGAGTGGACAGCGCTCTCACTGCTGGAGAAGTTCCCCTCCAGAACTGAGTTGTCCGGGCGATGTTCGATTTTGCTGGGTACCCATCATTGCGCTTCACTCAGTGTTAAAATTCTGTGTTAAAATTCACGCCTGCCCGAATCGTAGATCCGTTCGGTTTCGACTGGGAAGATTTGAATTTCATCTCAACTTAGAATCGAATGGCTTGTGGACCGCGATGAACGAGGTGGTGTGTGGCATGAGTTAGTTAGTTGAAGTAGTTGTGTGTGGGACATCCATCTCTGTCAGTCCCACCATTGTAAATTGTGTTTAATTCACAGTGGCAATCTTAGTGTGCTCTCTCTGCAGGCTCGTGACATGACTAGGCTTCTGCTGTTCGTGGTTGTTATAGTAAATTGCCACAATGCACACTTGGGGAAACCGATCTCTAGTGAGAAATTCGGATCTGTGGGTAAGTGTTACAATCTGCTTATACATCGGGTTTGGGAAATTGTACAACTGCGCCTGAAGTAAGGATAGGGGCAGACAAAGGGATAAGGCTGTAATGTGTTCTACTATTGCAACTACGTGATTTGTATAGCTGCAACGTGATTTGTATAGCAGCGTTAAATATTCATATAGGTCAGAGAATGGAATATTTGCATGAAATTCTGATACTGGGCGAGGTTAATGTTACAGTAAATCCCCGGGCTTGCTGTTCTATTCAACATAGCTGCAGTGTCTGCTCTACTGCAAACCTTACTGATAATGTTGGTATTAGAACAATGTCTAGTGGTTTCTGTATCACTGAGGGGAACATGTATCAGCCAGCTTCATATTTAATCACTTGTGTTAATGATAAAATGAGACGGCAAAGTTACACCCAAACTTCCAGAATCCAGTTGCGAGGCATAATGTGAAATTAAAAGCGTAGCCTTCAGGAATGAGTCCATTCTCATACAATTATAGTCAAAGAGTCATACAGCACGGAAACAGACCCTTCGGTCCAACCAATCCACGCCGACCGTAATCTCAAACTAAACTAATCCCACCCGTCTGCACTTGGCCCATAATCATGAACTTATCCAAATGTCTTTTAAATGTTGTATCAGCACCCGCCTTCACCACTTAGTCCATAAGTTCATTCTACACATGAACCACTCTCTGAGTTGCAAAGTTGCACCTTGCGTCTTGTAAAATCTTTCTCTCATCTTAAAAATATGCTGCTTAGTCTTGAAATCCCATACCCTCGGGAAAAGACCCCTGCCATTCACCTTATCTATACCCCTCATGATTTTATAGACCTCTGTAAGGTAACCCCTCAACCTCGTACGCTCCAATGAAAGACGTCCCAGCCAGTCCAGGCTCTCCTTATATCTCTATTCCTGGCAATGTCCTGGTAAATCTTTTCTGAACCCATTCCAGCTTAATATAACCTTCCTATGACAAGAAATGGAGACAATACTCCAGAAGGGGCTTCACCAATGTCCTGTATAACCTCAACACGACGTCCCAACTCAACGGTCTGTGCAATGAAGCCCCCGCTACCAGAATCTAGGGAACACTGGGTCAATTGACCAGGCGCCATAGATTTTGGTTGAGTCAGGGTTATTGAGATATACAGAACAATTGAGATACAGATTAGGATTAGTCTGACTAAATGGTAGACTAGACCTAGAGAGGCTGAATGACCTCTACCTGTGATCAGCTTCCACTTAAAAAGTAATCATTAAAAACAAAGACCCTCGGATGCTGGAAATCTGAAACAAACACAGAATGCTCGTCAAACTGACAGCAGCTTGTGGAGAGAGAAACAGTTCAGGTCCAGAATGATTCTTCCTCAAAAAGTAAAAGTTGATGTCTTGAATCCTTTTTTTCCCTATAGAAGCACGAACCAAGAAAACAAATCACCTCCGTTTATTAAAAGGAAATTGGATTCCGAATGTTAAAACATGTGATTGTCCTGGAAATCTGCCTCTGCCGTGGGGGCTGTCCTAATATGAATTAGGGTCACTCAAGCCGAAACGTTAACTGTCATTTCTCTCCGCAGATGCTCAGCAATTTCTGTGTTTGTTGCTACTGGTGCTGATTTTAGTCCACAGCTATCCAAGTAACAATCCAGTTTCACTTAGTTACCTGTCACCTAGTAATAAACAGAACTAACTGTGCTGCTATACTGACGTATCTTCTTAACTCCTGGTCTCAGATTCGATGTTCCCGGCCCGCCAGCCTCAATTTTCCCGGAACTCGCCTGCCTTGGCTCGGAATTTAAACTCCCAGAACTCACCCGAGCAGTCCAGCCTCTGCTACTTCCTGCAGGAGAGTGACCTGGAGAGTCAGATCTCCTGCAAACTCCGGTTCACCAGGAGCAAGTTTAACTTCAATCCTTTCGGACTCCGGTTCGGGAAGAGAGGTGAGGCCGGCTCGGTGAACTGGAAGGCCCTGACTGTCAATGGCAACAAGCTGCCTTATCTTTGGAGACATTAAGTCCCGACATGAGGGTATTCCCTGAGCGAGTGCCGAGCGCTTTTGTATTAGAGGCTTTGTAGAGTGTTCAATGTCTTCTTGTGTGGTGTGAGACTGCGACACCCGCGGAGCGCACCCGTTAGTAATGCAATGTTAATCTGTTTTGTTCCCGTGGTAAATCCAGCACAATTGCATCGGGTTTTTTTTTGTATAAATATGTAAAACAATTAATGCTGTCCACATACACAATAAAGGCCGTCGATTTGGATGAATTTGCACCTACAATCGCCGCGCGTTTTGAATGAACCCAGGGAGTGAGAAAATATTGATTTCACTTGGTCTTATAGTGGACCTGTCTCATCACTGTTAAACGCAAGTTTTTAAGCTTCTATCAGTGAGGCACCAAGTTCACTTTGCAATCTGGTGTGGTCACGAATATGAATAACACATTGCGAAGACTTGTTGCTGTATGTGTTCCCTTAATAGCTCAACATTATGTTCATTATTCGCGGGACAATAAAGTTTCAATCCAAAACTAATGACTGGCCTTGGAGCAGAGCATCCTAGCTGCTAAGAAATAGAATAAACTTTCTTTGGTTCATTGATTCATCGCCAGTTGTATATCACCATTTGGAAATATTGTTGGACAATTCATATTATGGAATATTATGAAGAACAGAACATTTCCGATAAGCAATTGCTGGAGAAACTCTGCAAGTCTGAAACCAAAGTGTCTGATGTAGCGAGCCTAAGCAACTCTGCTTAGGTTCTGCCAGACTTGCTGAGTTTTTCCAGAAATTCCTTGTTTTTGTTCCAGATTTCCATCATTCTTTGTTTTATAGTATTTCCAGTGTTCAACCATAATCCACATTGAGAATCTTTTACACCAACCAAGGTACATGCCTTTACATGGGCACTTGGCATATCCAATTGCCTCAAAAATGTTTCATAGTCTGAGTTTGATGAGTGTTGACCTCTGTTCAAATAATTCTGAAAGTGCCCACAACATCAGTCAGCTGAAGTTGGAGATATAAATGAATTCATGATAACAAGCACTTGGCAAGCAAAGACTGGGTCATTTGAATTTATTTTCATACTGAAAATCATAACTGCACACCAAGATTCTTCATTGGAACAATTAAGTCATAGAAAATATAGCATACAAAAATGTTTCTTTCAAAGATCTAATGGTTTATGCATTGAATAGGCTTAAATAGAAATGCCAGTTTCCCTTCAATTTCTTTATATTTTGATTGGAATAAAGTCACAAAGTTATTAAGCAACAAGGATATATATAGTAATGATCTACAGTTGTTAGTACTGCTACCTCACAGCGTTAAGTACTTGGGTTCAATCCCACTCTTGGGTGACTGTTTGTGTGGAGTTTGCACATTCTCCCTGTGTCTGTGTGGGTTTCCTCCTAGAATCCAAAGATGTGCAGGTTAGATGGATTAGCCATGGGAAATACAAGGGTGTGAATCTGGGTGGAATGCTCTTCAGAGGGTCAGTGTGCACTAGATGGACTGAGTGGCCTGCTTCTGCACTGTAGGGATTCTATGACTCATAGCAAAATATAGGTCTTTTTTTAACTGTGGTTCAAAACTAGGGGATGTAGTTTAATAATATAGTAACTTTAAGGCAGTGATCAGGAGGAATAGTTTCTCTTCCATTGGTCATTAGAGTATAGAATTCTCTTCCCCAGAAGTTAATCATGATTGGATTTCTACATTTGTAGCTCAGACAGGTCTTTGATAGACAAGGGAGTCATGGCATATAGGTTGCAGACAGGAGAATGGAACTGAGACAATAATCAGGTCAAACACGATCTTATTGAATAGTGGAACAGGCTCAAAGGGTCAGTGGTCTATCCCCACTATTGAATCCGATATTCCAACGTATTCACATTGGTTCAAGCCAAATACTTGGGTCAGAAATAGGAAGCTTTTAGAAAAATGGCTCCATTTGTTTTCTGCTGTAGAAATAAGATAGTTGTTCATTGTAGCTTCTGTCACATTTTCATACACACACACGTACGCAAACACACGCATATGCACACACACATACACACACATACATATATACATACAAAACGTTATCTGTAACTATCAGTATTGAACTATCATTGTTGTTTCAATATTTAAAACAACAGCACTATACAGTGATAGCCAATGTAGTACTCATGGTGCTCTCTATAGTAACTCCCATCTCATTCTATCATGAATTATTGTAAATGTATGAGATGAAGTATTAATCTTTAACCTTATTCCAACAATATCAGTAACAATACTGAAAATATATAACTGAGCTCAGTTTTAAGAATATGAATTAATCCCCTATTTCCCTTTGCTTCAAGAAGAGCAGGGACATATTCCTTAATGTCCTGACCTGCCAAACTATTCCACTAAAACAATTTTTTTGTCTTCTATAACATTGTTGCTTGTGGGACTTATTATGTGCAAATTTGCTGTTGTACTTCCCACCGCACAATAATGCCTTCACTTCGAAAGTACTTGTTGGCTAATGATGGTACAGTGCATGCATAATGATTAGATTAGATTCCTGACATTATGAAACAGGCCCTCCAGCCTGACAAGTCCACACTGAACCTCTGAAGAGCAACCTACCCAGGCCCATTTCCCTACCCCATATTTACCCCGGCTAATGCATCTCACACTACAGGCAATTTAGCATAGCCAGTTCACCTGACCTGCACATCTTTCGTTTGTGGGAGGAAACCAGAGCACCCGGAGGAAACCCATGCAGAGATTAGAGATCACTTACAGTGTGAAAATAGGCCCTTTGGCCCAACAAGTCCACACCGACTCGCCGAAGCGCAACCCACCCAGACCCATTCCCCTACACCTAACACTACGGGCAATTTAGCATGGCCAATTCACCTAACCTGCACATTTTTTTTTGGACTGTGGGAGGAAACCCATGCAGACACGGGGAGAAATGCAAACTCCACACAGTCAGTCACCTGAGGCGGGAATTGAACCCAGGTCTCTGGCGCTGTGAGCAGCAGCGCTAACCACTGTGCCACCGTGCTGCAGACATGAGGAGAATGTGGAAACGCTAGACAATTGCCTAAGGGAGGAATCAAACTCAGGTCCCTGGTGCTGTGAGGCAGCAGTGCTAACCACTCAGCCACCGTGCCGCACGTATTGTAGACTGAAGTAAGTGTTGATCGAGTTATACAGTCATAGAAACGTACAGCGCAGAAACAGACCTTTTGGTCCAATTCAGCCGTGCTGACCAGATATCCTAATCTAATCTAGTCCCATTTGCCAGCACTTGGCCCATATCCCTCGAAACCCTTCCTATTCATATACCCATCCAGATGCCTTTTAAATGCTGCAATTGTACCAGGCTCCACCACTTCCTCTGGCAGCTCATTCCATACACGTACCACCCTCTGTGTGAAAAAGTTGCCCCTTAGATCTCTTATATCATTCCCCTCTCACCCTAAACCTATGTCCTCTAGTTCTAGACTCCCCCATGCCAGGGAAAAGATTTTGTCTAATTATCCTATCCATGCTCCTCTTGATTTTATAAACTCTATATGGTCACCCCTCAGCCTCTGACACTCCAGGGAAAATAGCCCCAGCCTATTCAGCCTTTATAGCTCGAATCCTCCAACCCTGGCAACATCCTTGTAAATCTTTTCTGAACCCTTTCAAGTTTCACAACATCTTCCAACTGGAAAGAGATCAGAATTGCACGCAATGTTCCAAAAATTGGCCTAACCAATGTCCTATACAGCCTCAACATGGCCTCCCAACTCCTATACTCAATACTCTGATCAATAAAGAAAAGCATACCAAACACCTTCTTCACTATCCTATTTACTTTTGACTCTACTTTCAAGGAAATTTGAACCTGCACTCTAAGGTCTCTTTGTTCAGCAACACTCCCTAGGACTATTACCATTCAGTGTATAAATCCTGCTCTGATTTGCCTTTCCAAAATGCAGCACTTCGCGTTTATCTGAATTAAACTCTATCTGCCACTCCTCAGCCTATTGCTTCATCCGATCAAGACCCATTGTACTCTGAGGTAACTTCCTTCGCTATCCACTACACCTCCAATTTTGGTGTCATTCTACAAACTTACTAACTATACCTCCTATGTTCACATGCAAACTATTTATATAAATGACAAAAAATAGTGTACCACAACGATCCTTGTGGTACTCCTCTAGTCACAGGTCTCCAGTATGAAAAGCAACTCTCCACCACCACCCTCTGTCTTCTACCTTTAAGCCAGTTCTGTATCCAAATGGCTATATCTCCCTGTATTGAATGTGATCTAACCTTGCTAACCAATCTCCCATGGGGAACCTTGTCGAGCGCCTTACTGAGTTGACATGAATGGGGAGTTTAAACAAAATGTAACAGCATAGCTGGCTGTGTTCACAGTTATTTACAAAGCACATTCGACCAGGGTGCTATGGTACAGAAACCCAACAGTGAGAACCCCATCAGGGAAAGTGAGAGGGATGGGAGTAGAAATATATTGTGGAAAATTGAAGATACAACAGATATGGAGAGCAAAATATGTGTTAAGGACACCATTTTGTCAGCTTATCTTTTCAGAAAATGTTCAGTACACCTCATAGTGATGCATACATTGGAACTTGTCTTGACATGGCTGCCAATTCACTAGACAAATCTGAAGCATACATATTTCAGATTCCCATCTTTTAAAGTTTGCTCTAGCTTCAAAAAAAAGTTCCATAATTGCTTGGATTTGCTATTCGGCAAAACTGATCAGGAATCTAAACAAAGGATGTGTTTGTGTTAATCTTTCTGCAATTGATTGTATTGCTGTGTTAAATACTACACTATAAACACTCACCTTGATGTTTTCCTTGGGTTTTGAATAGGTTCCGCATCTACTTTATGTATCTTCTTTCTCCTAGTACAGATTCATTCTGGTTCAAATTTATTTGGTACCACTAAATCTTCAGCAAGCTCACACGTAACTAACACATTTCCTTGAACCCTTCTGTACACTACAATAAATGTCTTGGTACTTCTCAGTTGCTTATTGGCATCAAATACCTTCACCTGAAATTGTTTGTTAGTTATATTGATCTGAGAGTGATGCTTCAACACAGAATAAGAAAAACCAGAAACATGAAACAGAAATGCCTTTTTCAAGAGTTCGTGCATCCATTGGTGAGGCATTGTCAAACTCTCCTGTTAGTGTCAACTAGCTTAGTGCAACAGAAAAATCATTATGTTATTGGTAACCAGGTTTCAAGGCATTAATTCACCTTGTCAATTTTGTTTCACTGTAACATTAGGGAGGATGTGTAACAGCAGAGAAATGCGCCAGTACACTGTACTAGGTAAAATAAAGCTGTTGCCTCCAAGTCTTACCCAACCAAAGAATCTGCACTGCAGTCAACAAATGTGGCACGTAGCTGAACATTCAAAATTCGTCATTACACATTGGTTTCTTTCCCCTTAATATTGCTTCCATTATCGTTGGAAATAGTGAGGACTGCAGATGCTGGAAAGTCAGAGGCGATTCAATGTGGATCTGGAAAAGGTACAGCAGGTCAAGCAGCATCAAAAGAGCAGGAGGGCTGACATTTCGGGCAGGAATGGGGAGGGGGAAGGGAGCTGAGAAATAAATAGAGGGAGAGGGTGGGGCTGGGGAAAGGTAGGGGGAGGGCGATTGCTGGATGCAGATAGGAGGTGTGGACGAGGGGTTGCTGAGGAGTGTGGATCTAACGAGGGAGTCGCAGAAGGAACTGTCCCTACGGAAAGCAGATAGGGGTGGGGCGTGAAATATATTTTTGGTGGTGGGGTCAGACTGCAGGTAGTGAAGATGGTGGAGGATGATGTGCTGGATTTGGAGATCAGTGGGGTGGAATGTGAGGACCAGGGGGATTGTGTTTAGAGTTGGGGTTCGAGACCGGAGGTGTGGGAAATGGAGGAGATGCAGTTGAGGGCATTGTTGATCACAGGGGAGGGGAAATTAAGTAGGATGACATCTGGGAGGTCCTGGAGTGGAATCACTCATCCTGGGAGCAGATATGGTGGAAGCGAAGGAATTAGGAGTATGGGATCGTACTTTTGGAGAGTGGGTGGTGGTAGTGGGAGGAGGTGCAGTCAAGTGAGTTGGTGGGTTTGAAATAAATGTTGGTGCTAAGTTGGTTGCCACAGATAGAGAAGGAGAGGTCCAGGAAGGGAGGGAGGAGTTGGACATAGTCCAGGTGATTTTGAGGTCAGGGTGCAATGTGTGGGTGAAGTTGATGAACTGTTCAAGCTCCTCATGGGAGCACAAGGCAGTGCTGATACAGTCATCAATGCAGCAGAGGGAAAGGTGGGGCATGGTGCCGATGTAGTTGCAGAAGATGGATTGTTTCATGTACCCTATGAGGAGTCAGGCATAGCTGGACCCATACAGGCACCCATAGTCACTTCCTTAGTTTGTAGGAAGTGGGAGGATTCAAAGGAAAAGTTCTTGAGGATGAGGGCCAGTTCCGCCAAGTGAATGAAAGTATCGGTGGAGGGGCACTGATTGGAATCGTGGGAGAGGCAGAAGTGCAGGTCTTTGAGGCTCTCCTCATGGGGGGATATAGATGTAGAGAGACTGGATGACCATGGAGAAGATGAGGTATTGGGAGCTTGGGAATTGAAAGTCATGGAGAAGGTGGAGGGTGTGGGTGGTGTCCTGAATGTAAGTGGGGATTTCTTGGACTAAAGGGGATAGGGTGGAGGCAAGATACGAGGAGATGAGTTCAGTGGGGCAGGAGCAGAAAGAGACAATTGGTCAACAGGGATAGTCAGGTTTGTGGATTTTGGGTAGGAGGTAGAAATGACTAGTACAGGGTTGGGGAACTATGAGGTTGGAGGCTGTGGATGGGAGATCTCCCAAGGCGATAAGGTTATTGATGGACTTGGAAGTGATGATTTGGTGATGAGAGGTGGTGGTTGAGGGGGCAGTAGGAGGACTGTCAGCGAGTTGACATCTGGCCACAGTGAGCTAGAGGTCAGTGAGTCAAACTACCACCACATTCCCCCTTGTCTGCTGCCTTAATGGTGAGGCCGGGGTTGGAGTGGAGGGAGTAGAGGGCTGTGTGTTGTGAGGGGGAGAGGTTGGAGTGGGTGAGAAGATTCAGGCAGTTGATGTCATGACAGCAATTGGAGCTGAAGAGGTCAAAGGAGGGTAGGAGGCCAGGATGGGGTGTCCAGGAGGAAGGAGTTTGTTGGAGGCAGAATGGGGGTCTTTCGGAGGATGGGTGGGAGTCACGTTCAAAGAAGTAGGCATTATTCTTCACTTGTCTAGCTACGTTTTCAATAGGCAATGTCATTTTTTCTAATTGAAATTCTATCATACAGTGCCAAATTTGATGTCAAAGATGTCATAGAATCCCTACAGTGTGGAAACAGGCCATTTGGCCCAATAAGTTCATACCGACCCTCTGAAGAGTAACTCACCCAGACACATTCCCCTACCCTATTACTCTACATTTACCTTGACTAATGCATCTAACCTACACATCCCTGAACACCATGAGTAATTTAGCATGGCCAATCCATCTAACCTGCACAATCCCAAGAAGTGGTGACTCAGTGATTCGCACTGCTGCCTTACAGCACCCAGGAACTGGGCTCAGTTCCAGCCTTGGGCCACTGTCTGTGTGTCAATCTCCTCGTGTCTGGAGGGTTTCCTCTGGGTGCTTTGGTTTCCTTCCTCAGTCCAAAGATGTGCAGGTTTGGTGGATTAGCCTGCTTCCAACACTATAGGGCTTCAATGAAAAGTTCCTTTACACATACAGGCTCACAATTGTCATTGTCTGAAGCTCTTTTCAACAAAGTGAGTGATCATGATCATTTGTTTAATATGCCTTACATTGAGTGTACTGTCTAGAATGAGTGGAAAATACAGGCAACATGAGCAGATGTAATGGGCTGAATCTTATGGATTCTGTTTTGGCTAAGTCTCATTTATATTGAGCTTAATGAAGGGGTTTTTCTTTGCCATGAGGTCTAATGAGATTTCTCAGTGTACCTTGCCAATCCTGCCTCATTAACTACCTACTCCATTGCTGCAGGGGGTGTCAGGCTGTGGGATTTTGGGAGCACAGTTCAGTCAGCATCTCACAGCTCTGTATATGGTTGAGGAAGATATTTCCCAGGCCACTGGCACTCAGGGGTACCTGCTCAGCCTCAGGCAGGAGAGGAGCCTGTGGTGTCATCAATCGGGAAATCTGTCCACATGGAGAGGCACGCAGAGATGTTACTGCCCCAAACCTTTGATCATCTGGCTGCCTCTATGGATATATTGATGGCTGTCAAGGAAAGCCAGATCAAGCACCCAAAAATCCATTGCCCCACCACCACTGACCCTCAGGACTCAAGGCTTGGTTGCAGGGAAATGAGGAACCTGGCGCACACTTGAGGCGCCCCTTCTTCACAAAGTGGTGCCAGGTGGTACCCAGCCAGAGAAGGAACTGCAGACGTGTGTCTCAGGACACTCCACTGGGGGCAGAACCCTTCACCTCCACCTCCACTTTACCTGCCCCCACACCACCCTTGGAAGTTGAAGCCAATGAAAGTTTCCATTGGAAAGAAAACCGTCAGCACATCAGAACTGTACAGGCATGAGTGCCCCCTGTGGCCACCCACCCAAACCATCTGAGTGATCCTGTTCCACTCTTGAGCAGTGGAAAGACATAGTGAGAGGGAAAGTAAGTGGGAAATTTTTAAAGGTATTTTAGTGGGATAAGTGACCAAGTACTATGTATAAAGTATCATATTTGTATAAATTTGATTGGTTTTGCAATGCATCTGTTTGTTTGATTCTCTGTGTAGCCTTAAATGCAGCTCTGCCAACATGAGGCCTGATTTAATGCCCACACAGGATGTACTGTGGATCGATGTCTGTGCTGAGAGCCTGCCACAAGAGGGACAAGGAGAATATGGATAATGAGTTCTGCTGCCCCTTGTGGTCAACCATTTCCTATTCTTGCCCGGGCCTCTGTGTCCAAAAACGATGGTACAAGTGAAGTGCTTAGCATTTTCTGGGTCAGAGAGGCAAACGCATGTAGGGACCCATTTAAGATGGCCAGGGATTAAAGGTCCACAGGTCTGTGTTCTTTACAGTGCATGGCCCTGTGTGTAATGCTGTTGCCCTCTAAAGGGCTGCACATCAATGGATCTTGAAGTCCTCTCCCTCTCAGGTAAAGGCACTTACTCTGCTCACTCTGGGTATGGGTGGGTGCAGCCATTTTCCATCACATTATGTAGTTTTGATTTCCAATATAGGGTTTCTAGCCTCTGTTTCTATGTGTCAGTAAGGCTCTGATCACCCAGATCCCCTTTCTGATAGCATTTCCCATCAGCCCCTTCGGCTTCACACCTCCCCAGAACACATCTACATAAGTCTGCATCTGCCCACCTTTTCGCCTAGCCCCCAGCACATGAAGAGATCATGTCAAGTACGTTCATTCAGTGTATCACCCTTGAAGCCAGGATGCTCCTGACTGTTGACAAACACGCCTACCAATGTTAATGCATTTCCATCCATGTTTTCCTAATTCTCCCTCCTACAAGTAAAGTTGCACCCCTTTCACAATTCTCAATCCCCTTTCTCCTTACAAATAAGTTCTGGCTATTGAGGGAGTGCAGCGTAGGTTCACGAGGTCAATTCCTGGAATGGTGGGACTACCTTACGTTGAAAGACTGGAGCGACTGGGCTTGTATACCCCTGAGTTTAGAAGACTGAGAGGGGATCTGATTGAGACATATAAGATTATTAAAGGATTGGACACTCTGTAGGCAGGAAACATGTTTCCGCTGATGGGTGAGTGCCGAACCAGAGGACACAGCTTAAAAATACGGGGTAGACCATTTAGGACAGAGATGAGGAGAAACTTCTTCACCCAGAGAGTGGTGGCTGTGTGGAATGCTCAGACCCAGAGGGCGGTGGAGGCCCAGTCTCTGGATTCATTTAAGAAAGAGTTGGATAGAGCTCTCAAGGATAGTGGAATCAAGGGTTATGGAGATAAGGCAGGAACAGGATACTGATTAAGGATGATCAGCCATGATCATAATGAATGGTGGTGCAGGCTCGAAGGGCAGAATGGCCTACTCCTGCACCTATTGTCTATTGTCTATTGAATCTCCTCCCCACATCCTTCAGGTTCTATAAGATTCTGCCTTACAATCTTTTTTCTTCAATGTGTTTCATAAGATTTCTTTATATCTTTCCAACCTTAAAGTACGTTTGTCATATTTTATTTTTTCTTCTGAAGATGCTTATCCTTAATAAGGTCAAGCAAAACCAGACATCTGTGACTTTCAAGAAGTTCCCACTATCAGAAATGTGCAGCTTCTTATTTGTTCCTGAAAGGAGCTATTCACAAGAACTCTCACTAAAGGAAGATTTACTGCAATACTTTTCCTCTTGTTTAATGAGGCAAAAAATTGCTTTGTTGCTAGTCTTTTTGTTTTGCAATTGCAATTCAAGTGCTTTCCACTTCTAAAAATTCTCCGAGTGTCCATTGTTATTCTTGTGTGCTGCAGGAATTGCTGACTTTTCCAATCTGTAGAACACTTATCAAAAACAAGAGATGATGCACATTTTTGGGAAACAGAAGTGAGAATGTGGGAAGGGGTAAATTGATTGGATTATAAGCGAGTATGCAAAGCAAGGGGAAGAATAGTGAAAGCAATTGAATGGTTAGTGAGATGTGCATTTGGAGAGAAACAGTCTGAGCGATGTCACTAATGAGCATACCCGAGAGTGGTCAAAGTCAGAATGAGCAAAGTGCTGCTAGCTGCTATAACTGTCTGCTTTAAGAAATTCCAGAAGGATTGAACTGAAACTATCTATTGCCCTGCTCCTGGGCACTCATAGAATCATAGTGGTGTACAGTACAGAAACAGACCCTTTGATCCAACTCGTCCATGCTGATGAGATATCCTAGATAAATCAAGTCCCATTTGCCAACATCAGACCTATATCTCTCTAAACCCTTCCTATTCATATACCCATCCAGATACCTTTTAAATGTTGTAATAGTACTAGCCTCTACCACTTCTTTTGGTAATTCATTCCATATACGCACCACCCTCTGTGTGAAAACGTTGCCCCTTAGGCCCCATTTAAATCTTCCCCCTCTCACCCTAACCTATGCCCTCTAGTTTTTGACTCCCCCATCCTGGGGAAAAGACCTTGTCTTTTTACCCTATCCATGCTCCTCATGATTTTATAAACCTCTATAAGGTCACCCCTCAGCCTCTGATGCTTTGGAGAAAATTACTCCAGCCTATACAACCTCTCCTCATAGCTCAAACCATCCAACCCTGGCAACATCCTTGTAAATCTTTTCTAAACTCTTTCAAGTTTCACAACATCCTTCCTGTAGCAGGGAGACCAGAACTGCACACAGTATTAAGTTGCTCTACATCATTTTAGGGACAGATCAGTTTATGTTTTTGCTGAGAGCTCAGTGCTGGCGTACCAAGGCTGCTACTCCCACTCCCAAATCTTGTCACCCAAGGCAACTGTTTCATTCACTTAATGGTTGCAGCAGCCCTGAAGACAAGGAACTATTGCAGAGTTTGAACTCAGAGAAGATTTCTGCAAGAAAAATAGCAGAGGTCAGTGGTGGGTGAGGGAAGGAGGTTAAGGATGAATATCTTGTCAGAGAAGTGGGAAGGGGGTCTCAATGCAAAGGGTTTCTGTTCAAAGGACAGAATTCATTTTCAAATACAGTTAAAGAAAACATTCAATTGCAGTTTATCCTACAATTACTAACATGTTAAAAAAAACAGGAATAAAATGCACTATTTCATAAAATTGTAACCTGCTGTTCATCCCAAATCATTGCACACCCCACCTAAAACAGCGTAATCTTCAGGGAGAAATTAATAAAATAAGAGCCTACATCAGTTGGTGGAGAAAACTAGAAATCTTTCTCTCTGACCTTCTTCACCAATTGGAAGTAGTCTATGAGACTGATCTAGACTGGTTTATGACACACAGTACCATTGCCTTGTCTCCGATGTGACATGTCTGCCTTTGGTTGCAGCTTCCCTTTCACTCCCTGTTGCTTATTTGCCTGTGCCTTTGTCGTTATTTGTACCCATATATGTAAGGAAAAATGGCCAATTGAAGAAGACTGATCAAAATCCCTTCCCATTCACAGTTCTGACAGTATGAAGAGTACACATTGATTCAAGAAAGCAGCTCACCACCACCTTCTCAAAGGCAGCTTGGAGCAGGAAATAAATGCTGGGCCAACCAGTGACATCCATGTCCCACGATTCCATTAAAAAAACTCATGAGAAGGATATTTTGTACATTTGACAATAACTGGGTACATGTCATAAGATTGTTTTTGAGATTGTCTTTTGAGACTCTGAAATTTGAATTCAATTCAAACCACCTTTTTTAGATGACTTCATTCACAGACTCAAAGAAAACGATTAGCAAAATGAACAGCTAAAAAAAACTAACAGAAAGTACCAGAGGAAACAGTATCATAAAGTTTTAACATTGTGCACTAAGGCTGATTTAAATTTTATCAGCTTGTTTCAAGTTTTCTAAACATCATACAATGGCAAAGTTGAAACTAAAACTTTAAAAATGCTAAATAATGCTGTACCTGCACACCAATACTTGTTCTACAAGAACACGCAGATCCTGTTGTAACACAGCATTCTGCAATCCCTCCCTGTTTAACTAGATCTACTGGTTGCTGGACAGAGACTAGACACATCTTAAAAGATACATTTTGGGACCCCTTGAAAGTCCTGATACACTTGTCCAGTGAATTTAATCATTTGAAGAGCTGTAACCCAGCATTTGGAAACCTGACAAAATTTCCAATTATGAGATGTAGTTGGAGATGTTAGCATGTTTCCCCCATGCCCTCCCAAAAACCCATTGCCCTCCAGCAATTCCCTCCTTTTCCATGCCCAGATATCTGGCACCTACCCACAACTTCACTCAACCGATCCTGCGTCTCTGCCATTGCTACCCAACCCTTTCCCCTCCCTCGAATACCCAACCACAGCCGGGGCACTTGAATATCCCTTCTGGACACCTCAGCCTCTTACCTTTCACAAGTACTCCTGGCCCACCCATCAATGTGCTGAACCATGTGGTACCCTACACACTCCCCTATCTGCCTCCCTACGCATTCCCCACATTTGCCTCCCTACCCACTCACCCATCTTGCTCTCTATCCCCTCATCCCTTTGTCTCTACCCCCATCCCTATCTGCCTCTCTGCTTGCTCACCCACTTATCTTCCCTCAGTTGCTATCAATGTGGCTTCGGGACATTTTAACGGTTTGATGATGACCAGATAATCCTTTCATCAGGGCAGATGGGTGTTGCACTTGGTGACTCTATGCCCCTCTGCCCCTCTGCCCTGACACCTGTCAGTACCCATGCTCACCACAGGATCTGACTCCCCCCTCTCCATCCAGGATGTCTTGGCGAGGATGCCTTTTGTTGATAAATCAAGGAATAATTATTAATCGAATTACCATGCATGTAATCTGTTTTGATGGTAATTGGAAGATTTAAGCCAATATATTGCTTTTGCATTCTTCTTATGAATGTGGACAAGTTTACATTCTTTCACATTAGACACCACTCTGTGAACCTACTTATATCCCTTTGCAGTTTCCTTGTGCAGGAAGTTTCTGCAGCCAACTGTCCTCCTTAACTTTCTGTCACAAGCAAATTTAGCAACGATATGTTTTGTCCCTTCATCTAAGTTATTGATGTACATTCTAAATAGTTGATGCCCCACATTGATCCCTGTGTCAATCTTTGGGTTATAGCTTACCAGGCTGGATGTCACTTTTTTTTATATTTGTTCATGGGATGTGGTGTTGATTGAAAGACCAGCATTTGTTCCCCATCCCTAGTTGCCATTGAACAGAATAGCTTGTTAGGCTGTTTCCAAGAGCACTTGATAACCAGTCACATTACAGTGTGTCAGGAGTGGGCCAGGGTAG
Organism: Chiloscyllium punctatum; assembly: GCF_047496795.1. Classification (NCBI taxonomy): domain Eukaryota; kingdom Metazoa; phylum Chordata; class Chondrichthyes; order Orectolobiformes; family Hemiscylliidae; genus Chiloscyllium; species Chiloscyllium punctatum. Next base: position 12,648,008 of record NC_092782.1, read on the forward strand.
GTAAGCATAGCAGATTTCTGTTCTTGCAAGAGCCAGGATTCTCTCCCTTTTTGGGGGTGGGGGGGTGGGGGGGGGCATAAGAACACAGATGTTGTGTACCCCTCTACGTGTTCGGACTCTCTTTACCCTGCCTTCTCCTGTAACTGGCAAAAAAGTGGGCAGAGGGGGCTGCAATGACTGAGATGACATTGGTTTGCATGGCTGTTCGTGCCAGTACATGTCGGGAAAAGTGGCAAAATGTATAGGAGGACTGAGAAGGCAGTACAGAAGGCAGGCAGGATTAATGCTGTGGGAGATTGTGGCGAGGGGGAGCAAGATAGAGTGAAGGAAGTGTCACATACAGTAATGAAAATGGCTGGTGGGAGGTGGGTGCAGCAGCAGAGATAGAGTGAGTGTGAGGTAGCAGACAGAATATGACACTTACCCCGACAGAGCAGAGAAGATCACTGACCTTACTTTGATGTTGCTGGCTATTCCATTGCAACTTGCAGATGTTACTGACACAGCTGGCAAGGCTGGCAGTGTCTGGTGGTGTGGTCTCCTCTGTTGGTCTTCTGTGAAGAGGATGTCTCTCCTCTGGACCACCCTCTCAACCAGGACCTTCAGGAACCTGTCAGAGAATTGCGGTGCTATCTTCCCCTTTTCGAACACGTTCCAATCCCAGTTCTGACCAAGCAGGATGAGTTCAGAATGCCAGTGCTCATCCATTTGCACAGCAGATTTATAAAGATGACATAGGCACAAGGGATGTCAGTGTTTTAGCAAGATCTGCTAAGCAGAGAGTTGTTCCAGGAATTGTGTGTTGTAAGGTGGGGCAGAAATCCGATTTGAGAGACACCATATGGGTGGTGTAGGTAATTAAAGAGGTGAATCTGATAAGATAGATTGAGAAATTTAGAACTCACGGCAAAACAAAACTCTCTGAAAAACTTGACACAACATGGATGTAAGTTCAGGATTAGAATGATCCTCCATGTAACTCTCTGTCTCTCTACTTCACTTTCCTTCTTTAAGACACTTTTAAAATATTACATATATGAGAAAGTATTGTTGATATTTGATCTATTATTCCCTACTTTGCTTTATATTGTGCATTAGTACATCTAAGGCACTATATAAATGTAAGTAGGAAATTGCTTTTGTCTTATTCATTCACAGGATGAGATGTCTCTGGCTGGTCCAACGTTTGTTGCACATCCCTAGTTGCCCTGAGGGTAGTTAAGAATCAACCACAGTGCTGTGATTCGGGAGTCACACATAGGCCAGACCAGGTAAGGATGGCAGTTTCTTCCCTAATGGATATTAGTGAACCAGATGGGCTTTTCTAACAATCAGTAGTGGATTCATGGTCATTAGAGTTTTAATTCCAGATTTTTTTATTGAATTCAAATTCCACCATCTGCCATGGCTGGATTTGAACTTGAGTTCCAGAACATTACCTGGTCCCTGGGTTAACACCGCCAGGCCACTGCCTCCCCTTGAACTGTTAGTGAATGAGCTTCATTGATGCTCAGGACCTTACCTATCTAATACAGTTTCAGACAGGTCCTAAAAATGAGAGTAGTCCAGCCACTTGAAGGATTTTAAATATGCAAATTGGGTTTCTACACTTTTAGGCTTGTACCTGATTGCATACCTCAGGTGTAAGTTGTGCTTCTCAAGTGCACTCTGCTTTACTGTAAGTGACTTTGGTCTTCAAAGGGTGGCTGCTTAATTCAAGGCCTCTTAATGAGGAGAAGCAGAAAGACCCAACCTGGGTCCACAAAAGAAAAATTCTGGACAATTTAATCCCCTTGGTATACAAATGTCCCACACCCTCTCCCAGGTCTGACCTGCTCTGGAAAGGAATCAAGATTAGAGTGGTGCTGGAAAAGCACAGTGGGTCAGGCAGCATCCAAGGAGTAGGGAATTCGACGTTTCGGGCAAAATCCCTTCAGCAGGAGGGCTTTTGACTGAAACATTGATTTTCCTGCTCCTCGGATGCTGCCTGACCTACTGTGCTTTTCCAGCACCACTCTAATCTAGGCTCTGGTTTCCAGCATCTGCAGTCCTCGTTTTTACCCTGCTCTGGAAAGGAGTCAGACCATTTTCTTCTATCCTAGAACTAGCAAACGTCTGGAACAGTAGTCATTGAATTTTAATTCCGTTATCAAGTACCTCAAGGGTGTCTGCTCTTTGGTTGTACGCCTGTCTGTTCAACTGTTCTATGACAGATTGCCGCACAACAGTACAGGAGACTGTGTGAAAGCTGAGTCAAATCCTATTTCTAGCTTGATGCCGCACACTTATTATTTCTGCAAAGTAGCCAAACTAAGGGTATCTGGACTAGGAATTGTGACTACATTTTCACATCTGTAATCATGCCAATTATCCCTCTCAATTAAAGTCCCAAACATTGGGTCCAGAGAATAAAGATGGGCAAATTTTGTTCTGGAGTTACTGTAGTGTGAGAAGACAAAAGGATATTGTGACTGTTTAATTTTGTTACATTCTTCCCTATTTGGATTGCATTTCACTCAATTTTGTTGCTACACTGTCGTGACGTTGTTTACAAAGTTAATATTTTTGAAACAAGTTTTAGTTTGCAGCAACACTTTAAATTGAACTAATTGTCCAGTGGAAAAGAGGCTAATTTGTAATAACTAGTTATAGCTAACAATTATAATAAATTCGGAGCCTCTTGTTCCAGCTTTTTGTTTCCTTAATTGGTTTATCTTTATCAATTCTAAAGGACAGCTGCAACAAGGTTACAGTACAATATACTGTGGCACTTCATGATGTCACCTTTATTTAAAAACAGCAGACACTGCATGGACATATTTTGGTACAGATCTCTGAGCAATGTTAGGAGCAAATAAGATGTTCTGACTCATTGTGAATCAGATGACTCAAAGAACCAATGCAGTAACTTGCTGAAAGGTAGTTTGCATTTCACTTTCTATGCCCTAAGCAGGCTACAGCCATTGTGGTTAGTTTTGAAGCATTGTACAAAATCTGTAGGTCCCCGACTGGGTTAAAGGACGGCAGACTGAGTCTGAATACATTCACTGGCGCATGTTTCAGGCTTGCTATATCTTAGATACTGGACCTCATTGACCTTAGACACTGGATTATTCACCAGCTGCCAATCTTCTCCAGCCTAGCAGAATGCTAGGTTCAAGAAGGTAGCTCATCACTACCTTTTCAAGGGCAATTAGGGATGGATAATATGTACTAGCCTAGTCCGCAACAAACACATTCTGTCAACTAATTAAAAATTAAGCTATCCTAGCTGTGATCTTTTAAAAGTTAATTACAGTATGAAGGGAGAGTTGGCAACGTTTGGGAGACTCGGGTCCCTGGGATAGCCCAGGGAATCATGTAAATGTTTCACACCCTCCTCAGCATGTATTAAAGATGAGACTGGAAGACAAAATTAGTTTAAAGGTGGAGTCAGTCTATAGAGCAATCCATACTTAGCTACATCAAAGAGTTGCCAGGTGACAAACTGACTGCATAGATCATTTCCAGGATAACATTTTCACAATAAATAGATTAACTATATGGAGAGAATTCAGATTTAATTTCTATCTAGTAGGTGTTGAAAGCAAGTGTTACGAAAACATACGTTCAGGGCAGAGAATTGGAGGTTCTATCTTTCATAAAAATGAATCATAACCCCACATTACATACTTACATTATTAAAGTGTATCATTGAACTTGTCAGGTCAACAGGTTTTTTTCAAGAGAGGGGTGCAAGTCAAAAGATGGCTGATGATGTACATTCATGTGGCTGTCTAAAATCCTGCAGGAATGTCCCACCTGAACAGTGTCAAGAGGACTTCAGACAGCAACTTCAGACTTCAAAGGGAAATTTGCCATTCAAAACAAACGGAACTGTGGTTTTCAGTGTATTGTGTTCCACACTGTTCACCTGATGTGAGTTAAAAAAAGGGAAGTTCTAGGCGAAAAACATACCTGTGCTTTACTCTTCCTGGATTTCACAAGAAAGGGGTTAAAAAGAAATAACCAGAATGCCAGGTTTCTGTCTTATTGTGGTTCAAGTTCCAATGTACTAAAGTTGCTTTGGAGGGGCACAGCTATGACATTCCACCAGACATTGCTGTACGGGAAGGCAAAAGGAAACAAAGCCTCTCTGATTGCTCAGCACAGCCACTGTTGAAGGAAACTAGACAAATTCTTTTTAGCTACGTGCAGAAACCAGAATCTTCAAACAACTATTTAATTGCCACGGCCAGTGTCAACAGAGTCACCAAACTAACAGTTGGACTGTTCATATTCTATTTGTTGCAGATTCGATATTTAGTTTTATTATTGAGGCTCGCCTCTGATTTCTAATCTGTGTGTATTGGTCTTGCATATTACTTACCATGTTAGTAGATACTACACTCATTGATTAAATTTGTTCCTTTTAAAGTATCAATACATTTAGGCTTAGAAAAGATATCAGCAAGGGAAGGAATCTTTCGAAATTGACTTTAATGTGACCACCAGGTGGGTAGGGTTGGGTTTGGGGTTGGGGGTAATGGTGGAGTGGTGGGGCTTATTGAATAAAGAAAGGGAAGCAATACACCTATCTGCACCCAGGATAATAACAAATTGAGTACATTAGCCCGGGGACCAGTTGTAACAAATTTGGTGCATGTGCCCAAAATTGCATCAAGTGATTAAACAATTGGATTGGGAAAGTAAATTATGCCTGTGAAACTAATTTTGAAAACAGTGAAAATACTTCCTTGAATCAGTAATCTAATGCTTATAATAAAAATGTTTATATTTGATGGCAGTGATTTTTAGGAGAATGAGGAAGATTAATTCTGAGGATTTAACAGTTCAGTCCTTCAAACACTCAAAAGATTTGATGAGATCATAGAAACAGAACTTCACTTGAATGTCTGGAAACCTCAAATTTTACAAGCGGTAGATAATGGTCTACAGATGGAATTTGAGGACAATGAAATGGACAAAGTGCCTGTGGAAAGATTAAAACTGGAGCTTGGAAATTAGAATTTCAAGAAAAGAAAGGGAACGAGAAAAGAGAAATGAGAAAGAGAAAAAGAAGAAGATAGCATCCAAGAGTCACAGAGAGAAGAAAGATAATTTCAGGTAGAGAGACGGAAAGGGAGTTTAAACTGAAAGAGCTGAAGCTGAGAGGAATGAATCCTGTTGTAGCCCTTGGACACCATTAGCTCAGATCTAAGGTTGAGGCAACTCAGTTTGTTCATTTGATTCCTCAGTTTGATGAAGAGATGTAGAAGCCTTTTTATTAATCTCTTCTGAGTGATTCGCACAATAGTTAAGATATTCAGTCCAATATTAAACCTTATTACTTCACAGTAAACGTTTAGGAAAGGTTCACAATGTTTAAATCTGCATTGGTGGAGGAAACTGACAATAAGGCAGCAAAAAGGGGGTATATTAAATTCTGAAGCCTCAGGAAACCACCTGTTAAGATATACCTGGAATTTGAAAGGCTTAATAGAACATAGAACATAGAACAATACAGCACAGAACAGGCCCTTCGGCTCACGATGTTGTGCCGAACATTTGTCCTACCCATCCATGTACCTATCCAATTGCCGCTTAAAGGTCGCCAATGATTCTGACTCTGCCACTCCCACAGGCAGCGCATTCCATGCCCCCACCACTCTCTGGGTAAAGAACCTACCCCTGACATCTCCCCTATACCTTCCACCCTTCACCTTAAATTTATGTCCCCTTGTAACACTCTGTTGTGCCTGGGGAAAAAAGTTTCTGACTGTCTACTCTATCTATTCCTTTGATCATCTTATAAACCTCTATCAAGTCACCCCTCATCCTTCGCCGTTCCAATGAGAAAAGGCCTAGCACTCTCAACCTATCCTCGTACGACCTATTCTCCATTCCAGGCAACATCCTGGTAAATCTCCTCTGCACCCTCTCCAAAGCTTCCACATCTTTCCTAAAGTGAGGCGACCAGAACTGCACACAGTACTTCAAATGTGGCCTAACCAAGGTCCTGTACAGCTGCAACATCACTTCACGACTCTTGAATTCAATCCCTCTGCTAATGAACGCTAATACACCATAGGCCTTCTTACAAGCTGTATCCACCTGAGTGGCAACTTTCAAAGATCTATGAACATAGACCCCAAGATCCCTCTGCTCCTCCACCTTACTAAGAACTCTACCGATAACCCTGTATTCCGCATTCTTATTTGTCCTTCCAAAATGGACAACCTCACACTTGACAGGGTTGAACTCCATCTGCCACTCCTCAGCCCAGCTTTGCATCATATCTAAGTCCCTTTACAGCCGACAACAGCCCTCCTCACTATCCACAACTCCACCAATCTTTGTATCATCTGCAAATTTACTGACCTACCCTTCGACTCTCTCTTCCAAGTCATTAATAAAAATTACAAACAGCAGAGGACCCAGAACTGATCCCTGCGGAACTCCACTGCGAGCTTTTGAGTGGTTGGTGTCGGCTTTATACCCTTCCCAGTAAGAACACATCTAGACAAATAAAGAGGGACAGGGGTCTGGTGGGCAAAAATTATGAACTGATATATAAGCCATTGTACTAAGACCCTTCTCTAGTTACTCCCAATGAACAGAAAATGCTAGAGGTGGAGAGAGTGATAGGAAACTAAGCACCCATGGAAGAGGGGGAAATGCTGGGAGCTCTCAGGCCAGCAATGCTGGTGCTGAGATGAGAAGTGATGTCAAGAACCCTGCGGTTTAACTTTTGGAAGTTATGGGAACAACTAGTGGAATCTGCTTGAATGGAAATAAATAATAGCAAGAGAAAGAAATTGTTGCTAAAGTGGATGTAGGTCCCTGGCAGAATGAGAAAGGGGAATTAATTTTGGGTAATGCTGAAACAGCTGAGGCCTTGAATAATGATTTTGTGTTAGTCTTCACAATGGAAGATGCTTTTAACATGCCAAAGAATGAAGTTAAGCATACGATGGGAAGTGAGGACCTCAATTATCACTAAAGGGTAGTGTTGAGCAAACTTGAGGGTCTAAAGATAGATAAGTCCCCTGGTCCTGATGGAATGCAAGCCAGAGTGCTTAAAGAAATGGCAGAAGTTATAGTAGATGCATTAGTAGTAATTTATCAAAACTCACTGGACTCCGGACAGGTCTTGGCGGATTGGAAGACAGCAAATATCACGCTGCTGTTTAAAAAAAGGTGTAGGCAAAACGCAGTAACTATAGACCAGTTAGCTTAACATCTGTAGTTAGTAAAATGCTATAGTTAATGCTGTTAATCTGTAGTTAATGCTATCATTAAAGAAGAACTAGTGAAACATCTGGATGGAAAAGGTTCCATCAGGCAGACACAGCATGGATTCAGGAAGGGAAGGTCATGTTTGATAAAGTTACTAGAGTGCTTTGAGGATGTAACAAGCATGGTAGATGGAGAAGAACAGATGGATGTTGTATACTTGGATTTCCAGAAGGCATTTGATAAGGTGCTGCATGAAAGACTCATCATAAAGTAAGAATGTATGGAGTTGCAGGGAATGTACTAGCATGGATAGAGGACTGGTTAACCAATAGAAAGCAGTGAGTTGGGATAAATGGGTGTTTCTCTGGTTGGAGATCAGTGGTGAGCAGGGTGCTACAGGGACCAGTGTTGGGCCCACAACTGTTCATGATATATATACAAGATTTGGAAGAGGAGACTGGGTGTAACATATCCAACTTTGCTGATTACACGAAATTGAGAGGAATGGCAAACTGTGTAGAGGATGTGGAGGGTCTGTAGAGAAATCTAGAGAGGTTAAGTGAGTGGGCAAGGGTGTGGCAGATGGAGTACAATGTTGGTAAATATGGGGTTATCCACTTTGGAAGTAAAAACAGTAGGTGAGAATATTATTTAAATGGTGAAAGATTGCAGCATGCTGTTGTGCAGACAGACTTATGAGTGCTCATACATGAATTGCCAAAAGTTGATTTTCAGGTGCAATAGATAATCAGGAAGGCAAACAGAATATTAGCTTTCATTGTTAGAAGGATTGAATTGAAGATCAGGGAGGTTCTGCTGCGATTGTACAAGGTGTTAGTACAGCTGCACCTGGAGTATTATGAACAGTTCTGGTTTCCTTACCTGAGGAAGGGTATACTGGCTTTGGAAGGGGTGCAGAGGAGGGTGATTCTGGAGATGAGGGGGGTTACCCTATGAAGAAAGGTTGAGCCACCTGGGACTGTACTTGCTAGAAGTTAGAAGAATGAGAGGGGATCTTACAGAAACACGTAAAATTATGAAAAGGATAGATAAGATAGAGGCAGGCAAGTTGTTTCCACCGGTGGGTGAGACTATGACTAAGGGTCATTGCCTCAAGATTAGGGGGAGTAGATTTAGGACAGAGATGAGGAGGAACTGCTTTTCCCAGAGAGTAGGGAATCTATGGAATCCTCCGCCCAAGGAAGCAGTAGAGGCCTCTTCATTAAATATATTCAAGACACAGTTGGATTGTTTTTGCATGGTAGGGGAATTAAGGGTTATGGGGACAATGCATGTAGGAGGAGCTGAGACAATAGATAGACCAGCCAGGATTTTAAAGAATGGTGAAGTAGGCTCGATGGGCCAAATGGCCTACTCTTGCTTCTATTGCTATGAAATGCCTAAAGGATCCCTCAGTGAACTATAAAGTGTAAATTGGGAAATAATGGAAGTATGTAAGAAGGGTGTTATGGTTGTCATGTGTGATTTTAATCCTCATATCGAACAAATCAGGTTGGAAAGGTTAACATGCAAGACATATTTGTAGAGTGTATCAGGGATTGCTTCTTAGAACACTATGTTGTAGAACCTACCTGGGAACAGGCTTTTTACATCTAGTAACGTGTGATGATAAATGATTATTAGGAAGTCTCATAATTAAGGATCTTCTAGGAGGTAGTGATCACAACATTGAAGAATTTCAAGTTCAGTTTGAGTGACAGCATCTTGGGTCTGAAGCCAATGTTTTTAACTTAAGTAAAGATAATTACAGAGGTAAGAAAAAGGAGCTTTCTAAAGAGGGCTGGGGATAAAGATAATGAAGAAATTCAGATAATGTGAAATGGAAAACATTTAGGCAGATATTTCACTATGCTCATCAAAAATGTAGTTTGGTAAAAAGGAGGGACTTGACAAAACATGAACAACCCATTAATGTAGTTAACTAAAATGTCCAAAGAGAGCATGTAACTAAAAACTGAGGCATATAACCTGGCAGAAACTAAAGGTAGGCCAGAGGCTTCTTTTAGGAATCAGAAGTGGACTAAAATACTAATAAACAGAGATAAAATTCATTACAAAGTAAATTGGCATGAAATATAAAAACAAACAGCAAAAGCTTCTGTGGGCATATAAAAAGAATGAGAGTAGCTAAAATAAATATGAAACTTTTTGGGGATGCAACTGGGTAATTAATATGAGGAAACGACAGGTCATTTAAATCAATATTTTTCATCAGTCAGGTGAAATTTGAAGCAGCTGAAAGCTTGTGATTTCAAATAAACCTGGTGGACTATAACCTGGTGTCATGTGACTTCTGATCTTATCCACCCCAGTCCAACACCAGCATCTCCACACTTTAGTAGAAAGAATCAAAAGGCAGATTATTATGTATATAGAGAAATAGACTCCAAAAGATGTGTTCATCTGCATGAAATGCAAAAAGGTTAGTATGCAGGTGCAATGAGTAATTGAGAAAGCAAATAGATTTTTGGTTTCTTTTGCTAAGAGGTTGGAATTTTAAGATAGGGATGTCGAGTTACAGAGAATGGGAGTCAGTCAGACAGCATAACAAACTAGGCTATGGCTCTCACTACAGCTGTGAATTCTTGTAAAGGAACAGGTAAGAGTGTGGCTGAGGTGAATCATTGTCACAAGTGAGGTGCTGGAAGACTGGAGGTTGGCAAACGTGGTGCCACTGTTTAAGACGGGCAGTAAAGACAAGCCAGGGAACTATAGACCAGTGAGCCTGACCTCAGTGGTGGGCACGTTGTTGGAGTGAATCCTGAGGGACAGGATGTACATGTATTTGGAAAGGCAAGGACTGATTCAGGATAGTCAACATGGCTTTGTGCGTGGGAAATCATGTCTCACAAACTTGATTGAGTTTTTTGAAGAAGTAACAAAGAAGATTGATGAGGGCAGAGCAGTAGATGCGATCTACATGGATTTCAGTAAGGCGTTCAACAAGGTTCCCCATGGGAGACTGATTAGCAAGGTTAGATCTCACGGAATACAGGGAGAACTAACCATTTGGATACAGAACTGGCTCAAAGGTAGAAGACAGAGGGTGGTGGTGGAGGGTTGTTTTTCAGACTGGAGGCCTGTGACCAGTGGAGTGCCACAAGGAATTGTGCTGGGCCCTCTACTTTTTGTCACTTACATAAATGATTTGGATGCGAGCATAAGAGGTACAGTTAGTAAGTTTGCAGATTATACCAAAATTGGAGGTGTAGTGGACAGTGAAGAGGGTTACCTGAGATTACAACAGGATCGGGACCAGATGGGCCAATGGGCTTAGAAGTGGCAGATGGAGTTTAATTCAGATAAATGCGAGGTTTTGCATTTTGGGAAAGCAAATCTTAGCAGGACTTATACACTTAATAGTAATGTCCTAGGGAGTGTTGCTGAACAAAGAGACCTTGGACTGCAGGTTCATAGCTTCTTGAAAGTGGAGTCGCAGGTATATAGGATAGTGAGGAAGGCGTTTGGTATGATTTCCTTTATCAGTCAGAGTATTGAGTACAGGAGTTGGGAGGTCATATTGCGGCTGTGCAGGACATTGGTTAGGCCACTGTTGGAATATTGTGTGCAATTCTGGTCTCCTTCCTATCGGAAAGATATCGTGAAACCTGAAAGGGTTCAGAAAAGATTTACAAGGATGTTGCCTGGGTTGGAGGATCTGAGCTATGGATAGAGGCTGAAAAGGCTGGGGCTGTTTTCCCTGGAGCGTCGGAGGCTGAGGGGTGACCTTATAGAAGTTTACAAAATTATGAGGGGCATGGATAGGATAAATCGACAATTTCTTTTCCCAGGGGTCAGGGAGTCCAGAACTAGAGGGCATAGGTTTAGGGTGAGAGGGGAAAGATATAAAAGAGACCTAAGGGGCAACCTTTTCACACAGAGGGTGGTACATGTATGGAATGAGCTGCCACAGGATGTGGTGGAGGCTGGTACAATTGCAACATTTAAGAGGCATTTGGATGGGTATATGAATAGGAAGGGTTTGGAGGGATATGGGCCGGGTGCTGGCAGGTGGGACTAGTTTGGGTTGGGATATCTGGTTGGCATGGACGGGTTGGACCGAAGGGTCTGTTTCCATGCTGTACATCTGTGTGACTCTATGACTCTATCAGTATTTTGGGTGGCCACAAAATAGGGTGGCCACATTTCCCCAGGGTGAAGTGAGCAAGCCTGGAGTGATATTAAGGGCCAGCAAAACTCTATTGCTGGAAAAGGATATGATGTTTCCACCAGTGGGTGCGTAAGTGCAAAGGTGCTAGTAAAAGGGATTGATGGAAGGTTCCTTTTGCCCTATCCCTTTTGACCTTGTGTATGGTGCAGTGACCCTGGGAGATGACCCCACTGCTTGTGAATGGGGTTGACCTGCTCCTTGTTAAAGACCTGGAGGGGTCAAAGGTTATTAAACTCAGTCTTTGAGAAGACCAAAAATGGAATAAGGGTGGGGCGGGGGAGAGGAGGACAAGGAGGAATGCTCATATCAATACTTGGTTAACCCTTTAAAGCTCAGTTCAATGGCCCAGAAAGAGTAACAAAGGAATTCCTGGAAGTAAACTATCAAATTCATGATATCACGAAGGGGATAGGCGTGTGTGTCTCAGTACCACCGACCTAGAGGATGAGGGTAGCAGTGGAGATCAATTGGAGGGAGACATGGAGGAGGCCTACATTGAACCCCTAACTATTTGTTTAAGCAATACAGAGACACGAGCAAACCCAAACTTATTGTTCACTCACCTCGGTGCAGAACAAGAGGACTTAATGAGGCTGTTCATTGTATTTCAAGATTATTGCAGACCAACCCCTTGTGAGGAGTGCGAGCCTTGCATAGCTAGGTGCTCGTGGACTGTGGTGTTGAACAGTTAACTGTGTTTCTTTTATTTTCTACTTGTAAGTAAAAAGAATTGTAATATTTAACTTTTTAATTTTGTTTCCCTTATTTCTTCCACTTTGTACCTCAGACTCTGTACCTAGGTACCTTTGTACCAAAAAAATGATACAGTAAGTGGCAACTTGTAAACTTTTCACTGTACTCAGGTTGATCTGTAACAACAAACCTAAATCAATTCAAAATAAAAACAACTGGAAAAAAAAGCTATTTTGGACTCCAAAATGGTAGATAGCTTTTGAAAAACTGAAGCCCATTTTAATGGGAGAGCCTGAGTCAGCTTCCAAAACTTTAACCAAGCTTCGAAAATAGCCATCGATGGGAGTGACATTGGAAGCTGTCCACCTCTAGTGGGTGAAGCTGGGATAAAGAGAGATGACTCAGTTATTTCTCCAGAAAGCTAAACAAGCTTAGTACAGAAGGGACCTCTCACTATAGCACTGTCTCTCAAACACTTTGACATATTTGTCCATAATAGGTACTGGGAGGCCACAGTCCATATTGGCCACAATCTGTTAACTTTTGTGGAACGGCTTAAGACCCAGAATGGCTGTTTTTTCTGTTGGAGTTTGTTCCTCAATCACACAATCTAAAATTCACTCACACTGCTGGGAAATGGAATGTACATACATGTGCTCATACAAAATAGAAGCAGAAGTAGACCTTTCAGCCCCTCGAGCCTATGCTAGCATTCAATAAGATCGTGAATGAACTGTTTGTGTTTCAAATTCCACCTTCCCATCTCCATCCAAAATCTTTTGATTCCTTTGCCTGACATGAAATATATCTCTTTCTGAAATATATTCAATGATCCACTTCACTCTGCCACTCCACTTTCACCACCATGAGGTGCAGAGTTCCATAAAGTCACACAACCCTCAGAGTAAAGCACTATTCCCTATGGCCCAATAGTCATGTTAAAGCAGAATTTGACCAACCAAATCCATTAGTAAAAACATAGCAGAAACTCCCAAGCAGCTGCAGTTCTTAAAGTTTTCTGTAAGGCAGAATGTGATCAGGTGAACCCTTTGATAATACAATTTCACTTTTCCAGGAATCGTGTCAGTTTGGTTTTCTGCTGCTGACTCTCAGCCTAATGCCTAAATTCATCTAAATCCAGGCTCCATTTCTAAATAATGAACACACTGGTTCAATTTCTGGCATCGATACAGACTGAAATCACCTGAAAGTTTGACAATTTGTTGCAGTCAACAGCAAAGCCATAATGTAGCTGTGTACACACATATGCGCTTGGAGTCTTGCATGAGAAACGGGTCTCAAACCCTCTGAGGATCTGAGACTGGATGTATTGCAGAGCCTTACAAATGCTCTCAAACCTTGTGCTGGTTAACTCATCTTACTAAGAGCTATGGAACTAGCTGTGCAACTGCTCCGAACATAACCAGTGAGGATTGGGAAGTGAGGCAATCTTCCCTGAGGTTCCAGTTCCCCATCACCTTCCCAGTAATTCCTTCAGAAAACCACCTTGTCTAGAACTTAAAGAGACTTAAAGGTGAATGAATGCATGGGTTTCTTGTTTATGTGTCATGAAAGAGGATCATAAGCCTAAATTATTTAGATATATTGAACTTTTAAGTGCAACGTGTACTTTTTAAAACAGACATACAAGTCAGACGACAACTGGAGGTGTGAATTCAGTGGCTTTCTAGTGCAAAGGGTCCTGATGAGTCCTGGTTGTCAATCTTAGGAACATTACCTTAGGTCAGATTGAATCATTAATGTCCATCCTCTATCCTTTGAATGTCCTGGGCCTACATCAATGTTCAGGTATCTCATCATTAAAAGAAAGATTCATGGCTATAACTCAGTCTACTGCTTCATTCATGAGAATGTTCTGCTTTTGACCAGGTCTGTAAACAGTCTCCTAATTAGTCTGCTAATTGAATTCTATAGGATACATCTGGTGCTTTCTATGCCCTAACTGGCCTCTCAGATAAATGCAACATAATTCAAAAAAAGAGTGAGGGAAGGAAAAGTGATTCTCCTGGTGTTCAGGCCATTTATCACTCAACCAGCACCACTGAAAAATAAATTATCTGCTCATTTCTCCCACTGCAGTTTGATGGACCTTTCAAATTGGTTTCCCACATGACAACAGTGACTTTAATCAACAGCAACTCATTGCCTTAAAATGACATTGTACTCTTCCAAGGTCAAGGAAATGTTCACGTAAATGCAAGTGCTCCTTCTTAATGCCAAGTTCCATTGTGCCGAAGTAGCTCAAGGTAAAACAGATTCTGAGTAAGTTTATGCACTTTATATTAAATGATGCTTTAAAAGCAATTCCAAGCATTAATGTGTTTTACAGCAGTTAACTCCCGCAACAATTTTTTTGTGAAGGGACAGTAGATGATAAATCGGTCCATTAGAACTGATGCAAAGAGTTGATTTATATTAATTCACTATTAGCACTTTTTTCACTTCAATACAAAGGAAATCAGCTTCTTATAGAAGAAAGTCTAAACATCAAACAGTGCAACACAGTGTCTTCTGATGTGACATAGTTTGGAACAGAAAGTAATTGATTACAAGGGGGAATTACTCAGTTTTGGAAAAGGCTCAAATAAAGATCAAAAGAAATTCTCCATCAATTTGCAGTGCTGACAGCTTGGATCCGAACAACAGAGATTGCAATGGAGAATCAGCTATTGCACCAAGATACAAAAGGATACACTTCTGCCACAGTTGCCAAGGTAACTTGCTTAAAGGAAGTAGATCTCTGAAAGGTCTCCTGTATACAAAGGCTCTAGTTCTATTACTACGTGTGGAGGGCTTTTCGTTAGTTCCATTATATTGTACACTGACTTTGATCACATTTTGTTTTGAAAAATGAACGTGTTATCTATTAGGCCTGAAATATGACCATTTCTCAATCAATGTAATATTCCCTTAAAAGTTCAATATATCCGTAAATGATATACCCCAGCAACAATTATGGACATTAGAAGCAAACTTCACATTTTGCCTGTTTTTAAACATTTCACATGCTGGTAATGAGTTTGTTGACATTTGTCTAGTTTAAATAAGTCTTTGCTGAGTACATTAGCTGGTTGGTTGATGCAGAATATTGAATGATAAATAGAATAAAAGCAATCACAATGAATCTACATTTATTAATTTACGCATCATAAGGGACTCCTATTAAATAAACATATCATTAATTAATACCACGCGCACTAAGAGTGGAGAAAACAAGCCTGACAATATCTATCATAGACTGAATTTGTATAATGAGAACTAACCTTTTGCAATTTTAATGAATTGCATTATTCTGATAACCTCAAAACCTTTGGAATATTAAAATTTACAATAGGGGTCCATTCAGCCCATTGTTTTGGTGATAGCTCTCAATTGCAATAATATATTCAAATCCCATTTCCCAATGCCATATAAGGTCCTTTGTTTACAAATATGTATCCAATTCTCTCTTAGGTGCTATTACTGTCTCTCCCTCAGTAAACATTTGTGGTAAAAATTCCATCTTTTAATAACATTGTGAAAAAGTGTTTTCAAACTAATCTCTTCTGCTCTTGTTACATGCAAATAGCTTCAAGGAATATTAAGATGAAACTGGAAAGCTGTTATCAGTCATGGAGGTTGTAATAATCCTTAATGGGCTAACTTTACACCAAAGAGAACTAATCTGTTCTAAATTCTAGTGTAATATTATCATAATTTCTCTTGAATTTGCCTAAAATCATTGCAATTCATCAATAGGTTGTATACTAGCTGCTTTGAGACATTACTAATTTAGAAATGTAAATCTGCAGCTGTTCTTCCCATTATATTGTATAGTCTATATCGTATAGTCCCCATAGTTTATGCGGTTGTCATTAGAATGCACAGCACAGAATCAAGTGGTTTGGCCAATGCTGTGATTAAAGGGTTACCACTAAAATATGTAAATAATAATCAACCTCATACTAAGTCTAATTGTAGAAATAGTTCAGAGCGTTGATTTAACCGTAATCTTAAAAAAGATATTACACTCCATCAATGTCTCTCTAAGCAATATAGAACACCCAATCTCTTCACAATATCAGCCAGGTTAAGTGTAGTGATGGTAATGAAGTCAACCAGGTGAACTTCATAGAATATGAGTTCCCTGATTGGGGCTGTTAATCTTGTCCAATCAGGGAGCCTTGGCTGACAGATATAAATGGGAGTGTCAGAGGTTCGCTCTGAGAGTTGGCTCTGAGGGAGCTGGATCAATGTCAAGGATTCTCCATGTGTAAATAAAAGGGAGCTTAGTATCAGGCTACCGGCCTCTCAGGAGCTATTCCATTAAGGTTTACATTTCACATGAATCTCCTCTCACTCTTCATCTAACTCCATTATTATATCTATCAATCCATCTCTCCCTTAAACCTTTATCTACTATCATCTTAAATGTAGTACTGCCATTTACCTTAAATTTTCCTTTAGATGGGAATTCCATTCTATTGTTTTATTACAGATTCTCACCAATTTTTGTTTCTCACCTGATGGCAATGAAACAGATTTTCAACTTGCCTGATGGGAATAAAACTAGCATTGAGGAGCAACCATCTCCTGTCCAATTGAGATCAGTGGAATTAAGACAGGTCAGTGTCCAAAATGAAGACAGACAAGGCTGTAGAAACCCAGCAGAAATGCCATCATTTGTGGAGAAAGGAATAGAGTTAACATTGTGGACGGCATGATGGTTCAGTGGTTAGCACTGCTGCCTCACAGTGCCTGAGTCCCGGGGTTCAATTCCCGCCTCGGGCAACTGTTGGTGTGGAGTTTGCACGTTCTCCCCGTGTCTGCGTGGGTTTCCTCTAGGTGCTCCAGTTTCCTCCCACAGTCCAAGATGTGAAGGTTAGGTGAATTGGCCATGCTAAATTGCCCGTAGTGTTAGGTACATTAATTAGGGGTGAATGTAGTAGAATGGGTCTGGGTGGGATGCTCTTTGGAGGGTTGGTGTGGACTTGTTGGGCCAAAGGGCCTGTTTCCACACTGTAGGGAATCCAATCTAATTTAATTTCAAGTCTAGTTTGACTCGGCTTCAGAACTGAGCTTCACAGCTCAGCCAGTCACATCAACAACAGACACCTTCATCAGGGGGTTGAAAGAGCGGCGCTTCAAAAGCTAGTGCGTTTCCAATTAAACCTGTTAGACTATAACCTGGTGTTGTGTGATTTTTAACTTTGTACACACCAGTCCAACACCGGCATCTCTAAAACAGACACCTACATAGATATAAAGGTACAAGGTTTACCTGGATCTCTTATGATGTTATGGGTTGGGAGACAGACCAAGGACTTTCGAATCCATATTCTTCTAGCAGGATTCAATGGAATATTCAGCTGTGGGTGTCGAACAAGTTTACTTTGAGGGTTTTCTGTAACCCTCACGGACAGCTACTTGATATGTTAATGCTCATTCAGCTGCCTGTTTTATTGTTTTATTGCTGCAATATTCTCAGTAATTAAGAACTGTAATCTGAGATAAAATAAGGGTTACTGATATACAATGTCTATATTGTTAAGTTCCGAATTTGCAACGGTGATTGAAGTATTCAGTCAGATTAGGGTTCAAGGCCTGACTCTCCAGGGACAGAATCTTGTTTGGTGTGTCTGGGGTCTTGAGCAGCCTCTTTTCAGGAGGCCTGGAAAACTACAAACCAATCAGCTCATGGCATGACCTACTCTGTTGCAAGAACCCATCTGAGCTATGGAAATCTGCCAATCAATCAGAGGCTGGCAGCTCCTGTGTTCAGCAACAGCACTGTGGAAGTGACGGCTGTGGCTAAAACAACAAATCTGGCTGGATGTCTACTAACACTGCCCTGTCTCCTCGAGAAGGAAGGGGCACCTGGAGTGAGAGCAAGATCCCTTGTCCCCCTCAGCACTGTGCCTTGAGCAGTGCAGTGCAGGTCTATGCTCATATTCAGCAGGTTCTGAGAGTGATTAAATCCAAACATGGGCTAGGTTAGCAAGCAGAAGTCCGTGACCTGTTAGGATCTGAAAGCCTGCCAGATCTTCCAGCAATCAGCCTACTAGTTGACCACTGGCTGGTTATGTGTTGGGATTAGGATCCGGATTGAAGAATTCCCATTGGTCGACACCTCTCTAGATTCTAAGGACGAAGGAGTAAGTGTGGAACAGGTGAGTGCAGCTGGGAGTGGGGCTGGTTCTTGTGGGGTCATGAGGGTGGAAAAAAAGGCAAAATTATTGGCTCCCCTTGGCTATTGCTGTACCTACCCCAATTGATAGTCTGCTCAGTGAGAGAACTGAAATTATTGCAGCCCCAGGCAGAAATTGGCCTTATGGTGGTTATTTATTGACCACACAAAGTCCTCGTAGAATCCCAGTGTGGAAGTAGGCCATTGAGCCCATCAAGTCCACAATGACCCTCTGAACAGCATTCCACCCAGACACAAGTTGTGGCAACCCTATATTTCCCATGGTTCATCCACCTAGTCTGCATATCCCTGTACACTATGGGCAACTTAGCATAGTCAATCCACCTAACCTGCACACCTTTGGAATGTGGGAGGGAACCAGACCACCCAGAGGAAACCCACACAGACATGGGGAGAATGTATAACTCCATGCAGACAGTCACCCGAGGGTGGAATCGAACCTGGGTCCCTGACACTATCTGGTAGCAGTGTGATCCACTGAGGCACCATGCTGCCTTCAATTGCACTAGGGTGAGAAAGTGGAGATTGAGCCTTCCTGACCAGAATTGTGGGTCGAATTGTGGAAAGGTGACAGGACTCTAGGATATCATTAAGTTACCTTCTTGCCTGTATGGAGCAGATATCTGGCCCAGGGGAAGAGAAAACACTAACAGTTGCAATGTGTTCCTCAGTTACCTCCGTTGTGAAAATGAGCAGCTCGCCTCAGATCTCAGCCCTAGTGCATTGTCACAAATGAGACAGTCTTCCAGCCACCACCAGCAGGGAGAAAGATAACCCTCAGAAAGATACCATCAGAAAGTGAACAGGTTTCAAAACAGGAAGAAAACAACCTTTCTGTTCATGGTGTAGCTGCATAGAGAAGTGCTGAATGACAATAATTTACTCTTCTCTTGACTTAATTGTATATATTCCTCAAGTCCTATGTCTATCTTACTAACAGTGAAATCCTGGGACACAAAGTGTTTAAATGTCCTGTTTATCCATGATGCAGTGCTAAACACTCTACTGATAGGCACAAACATTTATGTAAGCATTTCTGTTATTGATTTCCCAATGACTCAATAGTTTCTTGTTTCAGTTCTTTGCTCCTAAGTTTCCAAATCTTTGTTGTAATGTTGCAGGAATAGCTAAACTTGTTTGAGTTTATGAAACTGACATCTGTCTGCACATTGATTTTTGTGTGTGTTTAGTTTTGACTTGGCTAATGCACTTCACAGTCTTCTTTCCAGTCTGTTCTTGCCAGGATATCAGATATAAGAGGGGGAGTTTAATGTGCTTTCTCAAAGAAAGAACTTTCAACAATATTCTGTAACCTCATGTGCAAATTAGAAGCAGTTAGATCAGCCTACATTTTGTATCATTGGATGCCTTGCCAGTGATTGAACTTCTCTCTGTGTGCAGAGCACTAAACCCAAAAACAAACAGAAAATCACAAGGAACTGCGGGTTCTAGAAATCTGGAATAACAACAGAAGTGCTGAAGAAACACAAGATGTCAGGCAGCATCTACGAAGAGCCCAATGATCTCCCAGTCATCGCCCATTTCAATTCCCCCAACCACTCCCTTTCCGAAATGACCATCCTTGGCCTCCTCCACTGCCAAAACAAACCACAGCTCCTATTGGAGGAATAGCACTTTATCTTCTGCCTGGGCACCCTACAGCCCGGAGGACTCAACATTGAGTTCTCCAATTTCAAATCGCCTTCCCCCATCCCCCGACTCCCCTCCCAGCCCCTCACCCTCCCTTCCACTGCTCCCTGCCAACAACCCGGTGGTACTCTCCCATTGATCAACCAGGTCGTACCTTCTACCTGTCTTCACCTATTCTCACTTCACCACCTTGCCCCTGCCTCCCCCTTTATCTTCAGCGCCCCTGACACCCACCCCTAGTCCTCAAGAAGGGTTACACCCGAAACGTTGACTTCTGCACCTCCTGATACTGCCTGGCTTGCTGTGTTCTTCCAGCCTCCTCTCTGTCTACAATGATTTGAAGAGTCAGTTTCTCTCTCCACAGATGCTGCCAGATCTGTTGAATTTCTCCAGAAAATTGCAAAAATTCAATTGTTCCTATAGGGGTGAAATGACAGGATAGCAAACCTGCAGTTGGACATTTGGATAAAGGGATTGGTTATGCAGGGAATTACAGGCTTTTGTGGATGATGTGACAGTGATTAGATTTTTGAATTGCTTCAGGGTTTTTTCAGCTCAGAAACAGGAATCTAGGCTTTCGCTCCTATTCAGAACTGGCTAAGAACAATTTTAAAAGTTTGCTGCAATTCTTGCTTGGATCAGCGCATCAAGTACAAGCCAGTGAAACGGCATTTACTAAGCCTGTATAACTCAACAGCACAACAGCCTGGCACCTTATCCACAGAACAATCAGATGATTGCAGATCTACATACATGATGGTTCTAATAGAATAAATGATACCACTATGTGGTTCAAGCCATAATCTCAAGCAGTGGAAGCATATCAGAAAATTACAGTTACATTGTAAGATTAGAATTTAAGAGTCCAGACTACTCAAAAAAGAGGGGCTAGCTCACATGTGGTTCAAAAGTAACTTATTAAGAAACAACCGCTTAAATAAGTCCATAACTAAATAGAATAAGCGTACAACCAGTGTGAATAATATACTATTTCCAGAGGATTAATGACAGGTGGTGCAGAGCAATTGTTGGTCTTCATAGTCAATGTTGGTGACAGCAGCTCCCTACTGCTCAACCCATCTGTAGATAGGTCTTCTTTGGGCTTGTTCTGTCTGACAAAGATTGGTGCTATGTCCCCTTCTTGGTCCAAATTGTCCATGTTAACCAAGTTTCCCAAACTAAACTAGTCCCACTTGCCTGCATTTGACCATATCCCTCTAAACCTTTCCTATTCAAGTAATTATTCAAATTTATTTTAAAACTTTGTAACAGTACTTGCTTCTACCACTTCCACACGAACTGCTTTGTGTGACAAAATTGCCCCTCTTTTCCCTCTTAAATCTCTCCTCTCACATTAAAAGTATGCCACCTAGTTATGCACTCCCCCACCCCAGGGAAAAGACCTTTGCTATTCACCTTACCCATGCCTCTCATGATTTTATAACCCTCGTTCAAGTCACCCTTCAACATCCTATGTCCCATTGAAAAAAGTCCCAGCCTATCCTTATAACTCAAATCCTTTAGTGTTGACAACATCCTGGTAAATCTTTTCTGAGCCCTCTCCAAGTTAATAATATCCTTCCTATAGCAGGGCAACCAGAAGTGTACACTGTATGCCAAAGTCCTGTACAACCTCAACATGACATCCCAACTCTTATACTCAATGGTCTGAGAATTGAAGGCAAGCTAAATCTCTTCTGAACCATTCTGTCTACCTGTGATGCAACTTTCAAAGTACCATGCAACTTTCAGATACCATGTACCTGAACCCCTGGGTCTCTCTGTTTGGCAACATTCCCCAGGGCCCTACCACCAATTGTACAAGTCCTACCCTTATTTGGTTTTACCAAAATGCAACACCTCGTATTAATCCAAATTAAATTCCATCTGCCACTACTCAGCTCATTGGTCCAATGGATCAAGATCCAATTGAAATCTTAGATAACCAACTTCACTGTCACCTATGCCACCAGTTTTGGTGTCACCTGCAACCTACTAACCATGCCTCCTAAATTCATCCAAATAATTTGTATAAATTACAAACAAAAGTGGACCCAGCACCAATTTCTGTGGAACACCACTGGTCACAGGCTTCCAGTCTGGAAAACAACCGTCCACCACCATCCTCTGTCTCCCACCATCAAGCCAATTTTGTATCCAATTGGCAAGCGCTCCCTGAATCCCATGTGGTCTAACTTTACGAATTAGTCTACTACGCAGAACCGTATCAAAGGCTTCAGTTATGTCGGTGTTAGTTAAGTCTACCACTCTGCCCTCATCAATCCTTTTGGTTACGTCCTCAAAAAACTCAACTAAGTTTGTGATACACGATTTCCCATGGACAAAGCCATGCTGACTATCCCTAAACAATCCATGCCTTTCCAAATGCATGTATATCCTATCTCTCAGAATCCCCTCCAACAACTTAGCCACCACTGATCTCAAACTCACAGGTCTATAGTTCCCAGGTTTTCCTTATGGCCCTTCTTAAATAAAGGCACAATATTAACCTTCCTCCAGAACTCTGGCATCTAACCTGTGGCTGTACAATATCTCTCCTAGGGGCCCTGCAATTTCTTCCCAAACTTCCCACAAAGTGCTGACATACAATGGATCAGATCCTGGAGATTTATCCACCTTTTTTAAGATCCTCCAGCATTTCCTCTTCTATAATTAAAACTATTGTCAATACATCTTTATTTATTTCCTAAGTTCCCTAGCCTTCATTTCTTTCTCCACAGTAAAACCTGACATGAAATATTTGTTCAGTATCTCTCCCATCTCCTGAGGTACCACACACAGATTAACTTGTTGATCTTTCAGGGGCCTTATTCACTCTCAAGTTGCTCTTTTGCTGTTAGTGTACTTATAGAATCTCTAGAATATCCTGAACCTCATCCAGCAAGGCTATCTCATATCCCATTTTTGCCCTCCAGATTTCCCTCGTAAGAAAGCCCCTACACTCCTTATAATCTTCAAGAGATTCACTCAATCCCAGTTTTCTATACCTAATATATAACTCCTTATTCTTGACCAGAGCTTCAATACCTTCACTCATCTATTGTTCCCTACTCTTACATTGAACTGTCAATCCAGTCCCTCCTTCAGCCATATTTCCGTATTAGCTATGATGTCCTAGTCCCATGTTCCCATACATGTCCTGAGTTCATTTGCCTTATCTGTAAGACCCCTTGCATTGAAATAAACACAGTTTAGTTCATTACAGTAACCTTGTTCTCTGACTTGCTCTTGCCTGCCTTTTCTGAGTAACTTGCTCTTTTTAAATTCAGAACCATCCTCATTTGTCTTTCTATTCTCAGTACTACTTAAGATTCCCCCAAACCTCCTCCCAACCACCTCTCAGTTTAAAGGCTCCCAAATAGGTCCCCTCCCAGTTCAGGTGAAACCCATCCCTTTTGAACAGGTCTTTTCTGTCCCAGAAGTGATCCGAATGATCTAAAAATCTGACCCTTGCCTTTATTTCAAGGGTCTGGTTGTCTATCCAATGTCAACCACTTTTTCAGTCCAGTCTAATCAATTACGTCCCTCTGCCCATCACTTTTCCTCGAGGTCATGTTTCAGCTTATCCCACGCTGGGTATCACTTTTCACTTTCTGCCGGGCACTTGTACAGATAGGAGGATAGAGGGGTCTCTTCTAACTAGTTAGGAATACCTACAGTGTCCACATGTTCCCATTTGGAAACATCATTCTCCACAGGTATTATCCTTCGTTACCTTAGTCCTTGGTGGCTGAGAACTATTTCCCTGATTTTTACTCAGATAAAGAAAAATGCATAACCTTCTGTTGGGTAATGATAGTACTGTACCCATTCATTATATTTGTAACTATACCATTTCTCACAATACTATGCTTGACATTCATCTGTGAGAAATGGGGGGCTGTGTGTATTCAAGGACATGTGATGGAACATTTGTCAGGATTTGTGCTGGGGCACATACTCCGACTTCACATATGTGATAACGTTTTGGACATGTTCCTTCCAATCTGCAAGACCTCTCTCTGACAGCTGCCATCAGGGCTGTGTAAATCAAGTGAACAGCAGCAGAAAGGAGAAGGGTATGTTATTAAACCAGAGAGGGTTCAGAAGAGACTTACCAGAATGCTGCCAGGTATGCAGGGTTTGAGTTATAATGGCTGGATAAGCTGGGGTCTTTCTCACTGGAAGATATGAGGTTGAGAGGTGACCTTTTATAGAAATTTATAATATCATGAGAGGTATAGAAATGGTTAATGGCAAGACGAGGGGGCACATTTTTAAAGTGAGAAAAGGGCGATTTCAAAAAAGACATGAGGGGTCGATTCTTACACAGAGGGTGGTTCACATGTGCAATGAACTTCCTGAGGAAGTGGTAGATATGGACACAATTATAATGTTTAAAAGACATTTGGGTAAGTCCACAAATAGGAAACGTTTGGAGGGTTTGGGCCAGGAGCAAGGTAGGTGGGACTAGTTTAGTTTGGGATTATGTTCGGCACGGAGTGGTTGGACTGAAGGATCCGTTTCCGTAATGATGACTCCATGACTCTATAACCCATAGCCAGAGGAATAACAAGAGCTATTCATGCATCAAGCTTGGTCTGCCATTCAATTAGATTTTGTGAGCTCAATTCCATCAGCTGTCCTTGTCTTCACATCAGTCGAAAGCTTAACTGAACAAAATATTTTTGTCTTTGCCCTGAACAACTTCAATTAATCATTTGGGATTTAGTTGAAGCAATTTTTCTTTACTCTAAGAATTTGGAATTCTCGACCCCAGAAATTTATGGATGCTCAGTTGATCAGTAAATTTAAAACTGATAGCAACCAATGAAGCCATCAAGGATAAGGGGTGGAGTGAGAAACTGAGGGCAAATATAGACGTTTAGCCATTACCTTATTGAATCATGAGCCAGTCGTGGGAAGTCATATGACCTACTGCCGCACCTATTTCCTCTACTCTAACAGGATCATTATCTTTCAATGGTATGGCAGGATCTGTGTGAATGTGATATTGGAAAGCTACCTGGAACATTTGTTGCCAAGAAACTGCACATGCAATTGATACAAGATGTGCCTCAGAGTCAGTGTTCCCTTGTTATGAATTTCCTTTGCTAAAGACTATTCACATAATGTACCTGTGACAGGAAAATTGCAGGCAATTTGTATCAGATGCACTATTACTCGGCTTTGTGCTGAGATCCAACATTACACAATAATACCTAATTCTGGACTGTATTACTTAGACTACATAATGATCATGTGACAAAACTGATTCTGCTCCTTGGATCGAAGAACTCTTCATTGTTATTTTGAGTTTTGGAATAACATTTATGGAAAATACCAGTTTTACTTGAGTACTGATGGCAACTTCACATGATAGAACAGTGCCCAACCTTAAAGGAAAGGAACTACAGGCATATATGGTCACCCATCTTGAACCCACATTTCAGAAAGGGCTTTTGCAGAATATCATTTCTAACTAATGATCAGACAATGCACAGTCTGTAAGGGCTGATCTAAGATGGAAAAAATAATGAGTGCAACAGGAATAGCTGAATAAATCTTACAGAAAAATAGTTTAGACCGTCTGCAGAGTCAATCAGTGCAATCCGACAAGTGCATTCAACCTGCTTCAACCACTGTAAAATAGTTTAGCTGGTCAATAATGTAACCACTGTTAATGGGACTTTGCTGTTTGCTAATACTTGACTGTGTATTTCTACCAATTTCTACCAACTGTAAACTTCAAAAGTACTGAATTGACTGTGAGACATTTAGGGACATTCGGAGTTTATGAAGGGCAGTGTATTAGAATAATTTACTTCCTTTTCAATGGGATAGTTGCACTCTCATCCTTAAGCTAAAAGATTGTGAGGTCACGTTCTACATCAGGATATGAGCAGAATAGAAACATAAAAAACAGGTGCAGGAGTAGGCCAATTGGGCCTTTAAGCCTGCTTCACCATTCAATATGATCATGGCTGATCATGCAATCTCAGTATCCCATTCCTGCTTTCTCCCCATACCCCTTGATCCCTTTAGCTGCAAGGGCCACTTCCAGCTCCCTCTTGAATATGTCTAATGAATTGGCCCCAACAGCTTCTTGTGGGGGTGAATTCCACAGGTTCACAACTCTCTGAGTGAAGAAATTCTTCCTCATCTCAGTCTTGAATAGCTTACCCCTTATTCTTCGACTGTGACCCCTAGTTCTGGACTTCCCCAACACTGGAAACATTCTTCCCGCATCTAGCCTGTCGAGTGCCATCAGAATTTTACATGCTTCTACAAGGTGCCCCCTTATTCTTCTAAATTCCTTTGAGTACAAGGCCAGTCAGTCCAATCTTTCTTCACATGTCAGTACTGCCATCCTGGGAATCTTTGCTGGATTCCCTCATTAACAAGAATGTCCTTCAACAGACTAAGAGACTAAAACTGCACGTGATACTCAAGGTGTGGCCTCACCAAGGGCCTGTATAACTGCAGCAAGACATCTCTACTCCTATATTAAAGTCCTTTCACTATGAAGGCTAACATGCCATTAACCATGAGTCTAACAATCTAGTGCAGTGCAGAGAGGGTGTGGTTTTGTTAGAGGTGCTGTCTTTCACGGAAGACTTTAAACCAAATTTCCCCTCTCGATTGGATGTGCATGACCTTAGTGAATAATTTTGAAGATGACTAGCCGAGTTATTTCCAATGTCCTGGTCAATATAAATATTCCTCAATTAACATCACAAAAACAGATTGTGATAGAGAGGCATGAGCAAATTGGTGGCTGCTTTCCAACAAAATGACCATTTGACACCATCACTTTCACAAGGGCAACTGAGATGATCAAAACAAATCTTGACCTTGCAGCATTGTGCATATCTGGGAACTGAAAATTAATGCATTTGTTCGATGGAAATGCAGCATAATAGAGTTTATGGTGAAGTTCAGGTATTTCATTAAAATTATCAATATTCTTCTCTACTTTCTCGTTTAGCTGTGTTCAGAAAACATAATGATTTTGTCCCGCTGTCAGATGATCCTCAGTTGAATCAACATGCTTCTAATGTTCAGTACTCAACACTCAAAGAAAGGACTCAGAAAGGGGATTCGAAGGAGGATGTTTAATTATGTTTCCCGAAGGATTAGTGAGCAGCCATGAAGATTAAGATTACAATAATTTAATATTTCACGTCATTGGAAGTAAATATTTCCAGATAAGCATCAGAAGTAATTTGACTGCAAATCCTTGTGCCAATGGCACTTGGCCACTAAGTGTTATCAAATGTATGTATTTTTCACCATAAGTACACTCAGCTGGCATTGAACTCACTTCCTTCTTGATTGTTACACTGCCAAGTTAACAGAGCTCTTCCCTCCATTTGCAGCTCACCGGCTCCAACTGAATGTCTGCCTTACAACCCGTAATCAACTCCAGCTCAATACATTGCAGTTAGCTAAGCACTTTTAGATTAGATTACTTACAGTGTGGAAACAGGCCCTTCGGCCCAACAAGTCCACACCGCCCCGCCAAAGCGCAACCCACCCATACCCCTACATTTACCCCTTACCTAACACTACAGGCAATTTAGCATGGCCAATTCACCTGACCTGCACATCTTTGGACTGTGGGAGGAAACAAGAGCACCCGGAGGAAACCCACGCAGACACGGGGAGAACATGTAAACTCCACACAGTCAGTCGCCTGAGGCGGGAATTGAACCCGGGTCTCTGGCGCTGTGAGGCAGCAGTGCTAACCACTGTGCCACCGTGCCGCCCACTAACTCTATCTCTAACATTTCACTCATGCATTTCTTCTGCAGTTTTGCCATCTTTTTGCTACTGTTTCTTCTTATGCATAAGTCAGGGTTTAGGTGCATTAGTCAGGGGTAAATGTAGAGTAATAGGATAGGGGAATCGGTCTGGGTGGGATATTCTTTGAAGAGTCAGTGTTGACTTGTTGGGCCAAATGGCCCATTCCCACACTGTAGGGATTCTATAATAACGGTGAACATTTGTTCAATGTATTGCTTATTTCTACAGAGAACAGAGGAGGTGCACATCTTAGAGTCACAGAGTTGTACAATGTGGAAACAGACTATACAGTCCAACTTGTCCATGCCAACCAGACATCCTAAATTAATCTAGTCCCATTTGCCAGCAATCGGTCCATATTCCTCTAAACCCTTCCTATCATGTACCCATCTAGATGCCTTTCAAATGTTGTACTTGGAGCAGCCTCCACCACTTCCTCTGGCAGCATATTCCATACACGCACCACCCTCTGCATGAAAAGGTTTCCCCTTAGGTCCCTTTTAAATCTTTCCCCTCTCACCTTAAATCTATGCCCTCTAGTTTTTAACTCTCTTATACTGGAAAAGGACACTGGCAATTCCTCCTATCTATGCCCCTCATAACTTTATAAACCTCTATAAGGTCACCCCTCAAGCTCCAGCATTTCAGGGGAAATAGCCCTAGCCTAGTCAGCCTGTCCCTAAAGCTCAAACACTCCAACCATGGCAACATTCTTGTAAATCCTTTCTGCACCCTTTCAAGTTTAACAACATCTTTCCAATAACAGGGATACCAGAACTGAATAGACTATTCCAAAAGTGGCCTAACAAATGTCCTGTACAGCCACAGCATGACATCCCAAAGGAGTTTTGCCTTTTAGCCACAGTTTCCAAATGTTGGAACAGCCCCAGTTTACAACTGCCAATGGCTTTCCTAGTCATGTACTGATTTCCATTGAATTATCTGACATTACCATGAATCAATGAAAGAGCCCTCCATCTTTAAATGACTCTGCCTTCAGATGACCATTGGTCTTTATAGCTTTGACCTATTTTTCTAATCAATCTGTTCAGAGATGTTATTATGTACCTCTGGAACAGGTGAGACTTGAACCCGGGTCTGATATTCATGGTGGAGAAAGTGAGGACTGCAGATGCTGGAGATCAGAGCTGAAAAATGTGTTGCTGGAAAAGCGCAGCAGGTCAGGCAGCATCTAAGGGGTTTATGCCCGAAACATCAATTCCCCTCTCCTTGGATGCTGCCTGACCTGCTGCGCTTTTCCAGCAACACATTTTTCAGCTCTGATATTCATGGTGCTCATTAAAAATTGTGTTACTAACTTT
The DNA here is from genome assembly GCF_047496795.1 of Chiloscyllium punctatum. Classification (NCBI taxonomy): domain Eukaryota; kingdom Metazoa; phylum Chordata; class Chondrichthyes; order Orectolobiformes; family Hemiscylliidae; genus Chiloscyllium; species Chiloscyllium punctatum. The sequence goes on from NC_092782.1 coordinate 12,677,097, forward strand.
TGTTTTTGTCCTCTGCTCAGTTCTCCAATAGGTTCACTGGTGCAATCATAGGAAAAGCAAAAACCAAGCCCCAGATTTTCTACTCAAATTATGTTGGCCTCTCGTGTCACTTGAGTGGATGTTGGTTCTTCAGAATATGGAAAATCCCTAACATTTTCCACCAGAGGTGATGTTGAATATGTATCTTGTCAAATACAAACAGCCATGTTATAGGTACAGTCTAAATGAGAGGAATGTATTCAAGGATAAATTTTTCCATTATTTTCCCTTAGCAATGCAGGACATAAAGTAAGACTGTTTACCATTGGCATGAAGCACTGACAGGAAGGACAGGGAAAGAATTTAAATTTCTTGGCCTGGGTTTTCATTTTCCAATGGAGATGCAAAGTGGATTACCAAATTCCGAACTTGATTTTGCTCTGGTTGGAAAAGCACGTTATTTCACTGCTTTCCTGACTTTATTATTTTTGTGCTACCTTTTTGTAGGTTAGGAACACCTTCCACACAAAATCCACTTAAACACCTCTTCCAAGGTTGAGGTGTCAATGGTGTATCACAGGAAAATTGCATTTCCTCCTGCACACAAAAGTGTATGTGCTGGTGTGGGTTCTGGGAACCCTGGAAATGGAAAGTTTGTGACCACCAAGACACCATAAGACACAGGACCAGAATTAGGCCATTCAACCCATTAGAGTCTGTTGTGCCACAGTTGACTTATGTCTCAACCTCATTTTTCTGTCTTCTCCCCATGACCCTTGACCCCCTAACTAGTCAAAAAACACTGCGAGGATTCAGGAACATTCTTAAAGGTGAAGTGTAAAATGTTTTGACATCTTTAAATATCATTGTTAGATGATGTTTTTAAGGTAGATGTGTTTTTGATGCGGTGATTCATCACAGGAATGTGTCCTGCAAAGCTAATTTGACCTTGAGATTGACTCCCATTGTCTAAGTGTTGACATACAATGCAGTGATTTAAAAGGGAGAAAAATTGCCATAAGTGCTTTCAAAATGTTTTTTTTCTAATGTTCTGACAGCCTGTGCTGCCATGTTTGCTAATTTAAATCAACTTATGGCTATGGCTGTTCAGAAAGTCAACTGTTTTTAAGAGTTGAAAATCCTTGCATCTGCTCCTTGATTGACAGGAATGCTGCTTGGAAATGTATGATGGATGTCCTGTCAGTTTCAGACAACACAACTGGAAGGCTTTCGTAAGACAGCAATGTTTGGCTGAGTTTCAAAAGCTATCAATAGTTTCAGCTCGGCGGCTGGTCTATTAATCAAAAAACACAGACTGATCCATTGATTCTTTTCGGAGGTTATAATTCCCAGCTCGGCGAACAGAACCACAACGAGCACCCGAGCTACAAATCTTCTCATAAGCTTTGAAGGTTTTAATAACAGAATATGAATTTGGTTTATTTTCTTGTTTGGTTAAGTATCTGAGAGCCACCTAATCAGATGATTAGAGTATTTTTTTTCCCTCTCATTGGAATAGGTCTCTTGTCCCTTCACCTCTTATGGGTTTGAGTTCACGTTTTTATTCAATTCTTAAATAGATAATTGTAACCACTTCCCCCCCCCCCCCCAAACATATACACACACACACACACACACACAGTGATTTTAAGTAATTCCCATTGCTAGTCATACCTCCAGGGATTATAACAGAGATACTGGATTAGTGACTATGGTGGGTGAGAGGCATGGGCAAGTGCGTGTGCTGGAGGGGGTGAAGGAATGGGGGTCTTCAGACAATGTAGGAAAAATGTAAGACTTTACCCTGGGAAATGAGGGAGACCATGCCTTACAAATCAGTTAGAATTCATTGAGGAGGTAACAGGCAAGTTAGATGAAGGAAAGGAAATGGACATGATCTATTTAGATTTTCAGAGGCCTTTGACAAGGTGTCACAGAGGAGGCTGCGGTGTTAGGGGCATGGATAGAGGATTAGAGGATCGGTTGACTGGCAGAAGGCATAGAGTGGGGGTAAAGGGGTCTTTTTAAGGATGACAGTAGGTGACGAGTGGAGTTCCACAGGGGTCATTTTTGGAATCGCAACTATTTTACTGTATATCTTAATGATCTGGATGAAGGAACTGGTGGCATTCTTGCTAAGTTTGCAGATGACACAAAGATAGGAAGAGGGGCAGGTAGTGTTGAGGAAGTGGGGAGGCTGCAGGACTTGGACAGGTAAAGTCAGTGAGCAAAGAAGTGGCAGATGGAATACAATGTGGGAAAGTATGAGGTTATGCACTTTGGTAGGAAGGAGAGATGTAGACTATTTTCTAAACTAGGAAAGACTTTGGAAATCTAAAGCACAAAGCAATTTGTATGTCTGAGTTCAGGATTCTATTAACGTGCAGGTTCAGTTGGCTGTTAGGAAGACAAACATAACGTTAGCATTTCAATTCCTGAGGACTACAAGAGCAGACACGTGCTGCTGAAGCTGTATATTACTCTGGTCAGACTGCAGTTAGAATATTATGAGCAGTTTTGGGGCCTGTATCTAAGGAAGGATGAGCTGACATTGGAGGAGCTCCAGAAGAGGTTTACAAGAATGATCGTGGAGCTAAAGGGCTTGGCATGTGAGGATTAGTTGAGGTCTCTCAGTCTGTTTTCGGAGTTTAGAAGGAATCGGATTTAAACTTACAGAATACTGAGAGGACTTGACAGAGTGGAGGTGGTGAAAATGTTTCCGCTATTGACAGAGACTAGAAACTGCGGGGCACAGCCTCAGAGTGAAGGACAACTCTTTCGATCTGAGATAAGGAGGAGTTTCTTCAACCAGAGAGTATTGAATCTGTAGAACTCATTGCCACAGAAGGCTGTGGAGGTCAAGTCATTGAGTATCTATAAGACAGAGATAGACATGTTTTTGATTAATGAGTTTATCAAGGGTACAAAAAGAAGGCATAAGAATGAAGTTGAGAAATATATCACCCATGATCAATTGGTGGAGCTGACCTGAATGGGCTGATTCTGCTCCTCTATCTTAAGGAGTCTGGGGCAACTGAAGTGTTACACTATACAAGCGACAACTGTTCACCACCAAAATCTTCAAGGACCATTAAGGACTGGTATAAATGCTGGTCGAGTATTCTACATATGAATAATTAAATGAAAGGTACTGAAAAAAACCACTGAGCACCTTAAGGAGTCCTTAAGGATAACTGCACCTAGTTAAAACAAAACACATTCTGCACCTCCTTTGAAAGCAAATATTTGTCAGAAGTGAAGAGAAGGCACAAAGCCTGGAAATCCCAAGCCAATAACCTGTTTGAAACCCATTAGCGTACACTATCCTGATTGCTTTGCTATAGAAACCTGCCTGGCCCAGGACAGTCTTGCTCCCTCAGCATCCTATCAAATACCCAGGATGGTTAGAAGCAAGGATGATCATGTTAAAGACCAACAGGATACATGCAATTCTCCCATTAATTTAAAATAAATTATACCTTCAGTAATTACTGCCACCTGCCTCAGTAACAACTCTTAATGAATGCATCTGCAAAATTACTATCCCTGTAAAAGAGGCTAGAGAAGTGACTCCCTTTACTTCTCGGTGGTCAGTCACAACTTGGAGAGGGTGCAGACTTAGCACACTAATAATAATAATGAAAGGCTTGTAACTTTGAAGGACTAGAGAATCTGGGGTGGAGGGGGCTGGGAAAAGGTGGTAAGTGATTTCTAAAAGTTAAGAATAATAAATTTAAGGACAGGTTGAATCCAGGTGTTCTAAACAATGAGGGATTACAATAGTGATAAAGAGGCACATCGCAGTGCATGGGAGGGTTGGTACCAGAAAGCACAGATCGGAGATAACTGGCTGGATTCTCAAACAGAATGAGTTGCAATCTGATATGGACTATTTAAATTAAGCTGCAATAATTTAAGACTGAAACAAGGAGGAATTACTCCCCTCAGGTTGTGTCTCTTTGGAACTCCTTGTCCCAGAGGGCTGTGATAGCAATGTGTATTTAAGGCTGAGATAGATAGATTCTTGATCGGGGAATGAGGATTATGGGGAAAGGGCAGGAAAGTGGACAAGAGGAGTGTTACCAGATCAGCCATAGTTTGGGGGCCAAACAGACTACACCTATTTGTTATGATCTCAGCTTAAAAAGGTTAAAAAAAAATGCATTCACTTTAATTTTCCAGAACAAAATTGGAGATACTCGAAAAGAATCTTGTCAGGCTATGTGAAAACATAAGGGAATATGACTGGTTTGTTTACAAAGGGCATAGACACAATCAGTAAAACAGCCAGCCTCTATTCTGTATAATTCAATGAGTTACGTTAATTTGACCACAGCTACAGACAGCTGGTTTTAGGAAGCATTTCTTCATGACAAATCTATGATTTGGACTTGATTGCTAGCTGGGGTGAGGTGGCAATGTTTGAGTTAGAGACGTACAACATGAAAACAGACCCTTTGGTCTAACTAATCCATGCTGATCAGATATCCTAAATTAATTGAGTCTCATTTGCCAGCATTTGGCCCATGTCCCTTTAAACCCTTCTTATTCATATACCCATTCAGATGCCTTTTAAATGCTGTAATTGTACCAGTCTCCACTACTTCCTCTGGCAGCTTATTCCACACAAACACCACGATCTGCGTGAAAAATTTCTTCTTTGGTCCCTTTTAAATCTTTCCAATCTCACTCGAAACCTATGCCTTCTAGTTCTGGAATCCCCCAACCCAGGGAAAAGACCTTGTCTTATCCATTTACCTTATCAATGTTCCTTATGATTTTATAAACCTCTAAGGTCATCCCTCAGCCTCTGATGCTCCAGGGAAAACAGCCCCAGCTGATTCAGCCTTCTTCCTATAGCTCAAATTCTCCAACCCCGGCAACATCCTTGTAAATCTTTTCTGAACTATTTCAAGTTTCACAACATCCTTCCTCCAGGAGAGAGACCAGAATTGCGTACAATATTCCATAAGTGGCCTAACCAACGTCCTGAACAGCCAGAACATGACCTCCCAACTCCTATACTCAACGCTCTGTCCAGTAAAAGAAAGCATACCAAACATCATCTTCACTAGTCCTTTCACAGATGATTAGACATTGTGACTAGGTAAGTTTTGTGAAATGAAGGATTCGATCACTCATGCACGATGAATTGGAACCCTCGTGTACCAGTTACAAGTATAAGTACTTCAATGTTTTTTCAACTGCTTCAAAAAACAATCAGTGTATTTACATGTTCTACTTTATTTTTTAAAGCGGTAACCATGTAATTTGGGTCAGTTAAAATTTGAGAATACACCCATTACAAATCATGGATAAGAGTTTACAGAGATACTCTAATCTTGCTGTAATTGGTTACTTTGCAACTTCGGAGAAAGCAGCACTGCAGTCAGCCTCAAAATTACAGATCCTTCAGTTCCCTCTGAATCTTCCACAATGTCTCAGCACTCTTTCTCAGCTGGGCCACCTCATCATCTTTCAGAGTTTGATTGATGACATCAGTTAGTCCATCTGCACTCAGTACACACGGCAGGCTCAGGAAGACTTCATCCTCTATGCCATACATACCCTGGGGTTAAAGACACAGTGCACAATCACAAGTCAGTTTCCATATGCACTAACTCCATTAAAATATGTATTATTTTTACCAACTAAAGATACAATTGTGACTGTAGCACTGCTGCGTCGCAGCTCCAGGGTCCCAGGTTCGATTCCATCCTCGGGCGACTGACTGTGTGGAGTTTGCACAATCTCTCCGTGTCTGCGAGGGTTTCCTCTGGGTGCTCCAGTTTCCTCCCACAGTCCAAAGGTGTGCAGGTCAGGTGAATTGGCCATGCTAAATTGCCCATAGTGTTAGTTGCATTAGTCAGAGGGAAAAGGGTCTGGGTAGGTTACTCTTTGGAGGATCGGTGTGGACTGGTTGAGCCAAAGGGCCTGTTTCCGCATTGTAGGGAATCTAATCTAATCTAATCAAAATATCTTTAAAGAGAAAAATCCTGAGCTGAAATGATGAACAAAATCATGAATCCTTTCAAAAGGAACTTAACCCAGCCTTCATAGAATCAAACAGTACAGAAACAGACCCTTTGGTCCAACCTGTCCATGCTGAGCATAATCCCAAACTAAACTAGTCCCAGCCACCTGCTCTTGGCCTATATCCCTCCAAACCTTTCCTATTAATGTCCTTTTCAAGTATCTTTAAACACTAACTGTACCCACATCCAGCACTTCCTCAAGAAGTTCATGCCACATACAAACCATTCTCTGAAGTAAATTTGGCCCTCATGTCTTTTTTTAAATCTCGCTCCTCTCACATCAACAATGTGCCCCCTAGCCTTGAAATCCCCCATGCTAGGGAAAAGACACCTACCATTAACTCTACCTATATCCCTCATAATTTTAAGTACTTCTGCAAGATCATGAATAAAGCTACAAAGTATATTAAGGAACTCTAAAGCAATTTCTTTGAAGTTGCTGTCACTATCAGAGGTACACAGCACAGAGGGATGGGTATCTGTGCAGCAAATACTTAAAAAGATAATGAGAGCCCTCATGTAATGTGTGAAGGGCCTGGTGAATGAAACTGCAGACAATGATACAGAGCTCTGTTTGCAGGCATGTTCAAAGTCTGCACTCTTGATTTTAATTAAGATTGCCAAACAACTGCAAAACCTTCTGGTTGAAGGTTGAAATATTGGACAACATAAGCCTATTGTTCACCTTACTGATTTAACAGAACATGGCAGCTCACATTTATTGACATTATTTAGTTACTGCAATATATACTCGTGTAAAAGTCCACCCTCTATTTATGGTCAAATAACATGGAATTTTCCATCCATCCCATGTAAAAGTCACCCCTAGTTCTTCACAGATAACAGGTCAAAGGTTATGAGTCAGCGAGCTGGTCGTTCACCTCCCACTCCAGCTTTCCAGTCTGCCGGCTCGGCTCCGGGTTTTCAAAATTACCATAATTTGTTTCTTTTCTCCTTTATTAATTCAGAGATCAACTAGATTCCCTCCAGTATGAAAACAAGTCCTTCAGCCCAACAAGTACACACCGATCCTCTGAAAAGTAACCTAGCCAGATCCATTCTCCTACCCTATATTTACCCCTGACGAATGCACCCAACACTGCGGACAATTTAGCATGGACAATTTACCTGACCTATCTTTGGATTGTGGGACAAAACTGGAGCACCCAGAGGAAACCCACGCAGACACAGGCAGAATGTGCAAACTCCACAAAGACAGTTGCCTGAGGCAATTGGGCTTCTGCTAAATGATACAGTATAAATTTTGATGGGCATGAATTTCAATCCCTCAAAAAGTAGTATCCCTATAATAGTCGACCCTATAAATTTAACCTTAAAAAGTAATTTTAAAATAATTCAACTATTACTCAAGTATTTACATTGATCTGACATCAGTTAATAGCAAATGATATGGAAACCTGTAAAATGTGTACATTTAATAAAACTATTGGACAGGAGGAAAAATTCTTACCAAGGTTAATGAAATGTTAATGCAAGGAGGTTGGAATACAAAAGTATAGATGTTACATTGCAACTATATGGTTTCCCCTGCTGTCTGAAATAACAGCGCTTCTATGAAACCTTTTGGAAGCCAAAAATGGCATAAATCAAAGAAAGCAGTTGAATGGTATTTTCACGTTTCGCCATTTCTCTTAAAAGTGAAAATCCTTTTTGGATTTCTTTCAGTTTGTGAAAACAGGTATTAATGTAGGTCTTTCGTAAAAGCCAAGTGGCGTAGAGTGAACTTTTGAAAAGTGGGGGACGCTTGTACCTAAAACTGTGGTTAGACCTTATTTAGAGTACTGCATTCGATTCCCTGAGTCACAGCTGAGGAAGAATGCATAAGTGCTGGAACAGGGGCTGCATGGGTTCAACAAAATTGGGGCTAAACAACGTAAATCATGAGGACAGGATACATAGACTGGACTTACTTTCATTTAAGTATAGAAGGTTCAGATGTAACTAATTATCAAAGAACTGCATCCTCAAGTTAAAAGTTCTACAATTAAATTAAACCTAGATTAACTCTCTGCTATCTAATCATTTTTTAAAAATCATATTTATCATTAACATCTCAAGTGACACTGTCCATGTGTTTAGTTCTCTGCTGCTGGCAATCCAGCTAAGCCAATTATAATAATTCAATAATAACCATAATACCACCCAATGAAATGTGTATAAAGAAACAGCAGTTGCTGATTTAAATTACCCATTATGGTTTCAGGTTTCGTTGAGATAGTTCTCCTGTAAGTGAAAATTTGTGCTTCAAAGGAAGGCATGCAACTGTACATGCACAATATCTCATATTTCCAGTAAAGCCCACATGGCAAGACTGAAAACAAATGTGGCATTTGTATGACCGGTCTCTGATGGAGGGAGGAGAGGGGGAAGGGAGAGACAGACAGACAGATAGAGAGAGAGAGATAGGTTGATACTAATAATCCTCCTTTTCTGCATTCATTTGATTTGTAACTAACCCAGGACAATTCTGACATCTAGCCCTTTAAATTTACTCTCGCTATCAGTTTACCAACATTGAAAAGTTCATGTTCACCAAGTTAAAATTGGTTAAATGCAACACAATTTATTGAGTTTAGCAGCTAACCACAGGATGGAAACAAAACAATCACAGAACTCCTATTGTGGGAAAGGAGGCGTGGATCAGGGAATCATTTATGATTAGGAAGAAAACATTCACTGAAAGCTGCAATTGTTACAGGCTATAGTGGCTAAGGAACAGAACATGTTCTAGTTGCTGAAATGCAAACAGGAAGTGTTGGGAGAAAATATATTTGGAGAGAGAAAGTAACACCGAGCCCCATGACCTCTTCTTCCCATTCTGAAGAGAAATCATGGGACTCAAATCATGAACTTGGTTTCTCTCTCCCCACAGATGTCGCCAAAATCTGATGAATTGATGTGCAGGTCAGGTGAATTGGCCATGCTAAATTGCCCGTAGTGTTAGGTCAGGGGTAGATGTAGGGGTATGGGTGGGTTGCGCTTCGGCAGGGCGGTGTGGACTTGTTGGGCCGAAGGGCCTGTTTCCACACTGTAAGTAATCTAATCACTTTAATGTTTTTTAAACATCTAGCATCTTCAGTATTTTATTTTTATTTCAGTAGTCCAGCAGCTATTAGGTGCAGATTTTAGTGCTGAAATCCCAACATTAACTATTACATATTTGTAAGAATCCCTAATTTGCAACAAACCAGAATATATCTTTAATACGGTAACATCTCATACCTTTACCATGGTGGATACTGGGTGAATCCGCTTCAGATTCTTCACAATGGATTCAGTCAGTTCAGCAACACTGAGGCCAATGGCCCAGTTAGTATATCCTTTCAGTCTAATCACTTCATAAGCACTAGCAAAATAAAAACACAGTATTAATTCAGGCACTTATACATCAGGTTAGCGCCACAACTTTAAGTGTGAAAAATGTTTAGCACAAAGTGCTCTTAACAAAAGAAACAAGAAAAATTGATGTTTTACAGCACCATTCTATATAAAACGTTGCACAGACTGTCTGTTTCGCTTGTCACGAAAGATACTTCCCATTGAGTATTTTTCTATTGAAGCTAAACTTAGAGGACACAATTTCTTAAATTTGCCAATTTTAATTGTCACAGCATTCACACCAACTCTGTTGTTACCAGGGTCTTGTTAGACTATATTTGTAACATGATGCTCCAATTGGCAGTTTGCTGCACTGTCAGCATCTAATGAAGTGATCATACCAAGTTTAAAATCAAGCTTAAGTATCATTTTATTTCTATGTGAGTAGTAACAAGCTTAAAATGTGTTATTCCTGTTAACTTAGGGCCCTCACCCAGCCCCCAGCAACAGCTTTACCAATTTTACAAACTTGACAGTAGATTTTTGTAAGCAGATCGTTAATCAAAAGCCTAATTTTTCTCTGGGATTGTTATGTTCCTACCTCGTCTGCTATATTGTGGGAAAATCAGGAGATGTGATGGTATAATAGTAATATCAGTGAACTAGGAATTCAAAGGTCGAGGCAATTGCTGTGGGGACATGGATTCAAATCCCATCATGATGAATTCAATGAAATGGAAAAGCTAATGTTGACAATGTAATGAATGTCATAAATGTCCATCTAGTTCACCTTTAGAGAAGGAAATCTGCTCCTCTTACCAGGCAGCACAGTGGAGTACTGTGTTCAGTTCTAGCTGTGCTGTTACAGGAAGAATATTGTTAAACTGGAGAGGGTTCAGAAAAGATTTACCAAGATGCTGCTGGGAATGAAGGGTTTGAGTTACAAAAGTAGACTGGAAAGACAGACCTTTTTCATTGGAGGTTGAGCAGTGACCTTATGAGGTTTATATAGATAAGGTGAATGACAAGAGTCTTTTCCCCAGGGTGGTGGAGTTTAAAACTAGGGGGCATATTGTTAAGGTGACAGGAAAAGATTCACACAGAGGTGGTTTGTGTGTGGAATGAACTGCCAGAGGAAGAAGTGGTGGATGCAGATTCAGTTATAACATTTAAAAGACATTGAATAAGTTCATTAATAGGAAAGATTTGAAAGGATATGGGCCAAGCGCAGGCAGGTGGGATTATTAGTTTGGGAACATAGTCAGCATTGTCTAGTTAGACTGCAGAGTCTGTTTCCATGTTGTTTGATTCTATGGCATGTCACTCCAGATTCTCAGCAATATGGTTGATTCTCAACTATCCTCTGTTCAAGAGACTGTCAATAAATACTACCTTGCCAGCAACATGAAAATTTCATTGCTGAATTAAAACAAGCATGAATCAAGGCTTAAAATTAGTGCTAGGGAAACTGAGGAAACACGTCTTCACTTAAGTTAGCTGAAACCTGAAACCTTCTCCCTCAAGAACTATTGATTTTTGTTCAGCATGGATATCAAGAAATGTTCAATGTCTAGACCAGCCCAACTGTTGGAACTGAATTGAGGGCCTGAATGGCCTACTCCTGTTCTTTCGTTTTCCATAATACAATATAAACTATATTTCAAAAGTACTTTAATGAGATGTGATGAGCTTGGGAGCACCTGAAGGTCATAAAATAGTTGTTTTATAAATACGGAACTTGCCCACTTCATCTGCAACAGTTATAAATCTGTTAATGTTATAAAGCACCTCATCAACTTTTAACTGAACTATTATAGCCTACTCTTACTGCTTAAGAGAACAGACTACTAGTTAAAACTTGGCACTTTAAACACTTTTACCTTCTCCATCTCTATTGTTTCCTGACTCATTTCTGGAAAAGCCTCAAAATGGCTTTGACGAGAATCGGAACTCAGGCACTGACCTCTACATTTTAAACTTTGTCTAATGTTGATCATTGCATAAAGACTTTGTTGTATACCTATCCACCACCGTTTTGTGGACGTCTTTCCAGTTCTCCTTGTCCTGAGCAGTTCCAATATCAGGGCTCAGCTTCTGCAGTCCAACTCCTGCCACATTGACACCACTCCAAACGGGAACTGCAAACACAAAGGAGCAGAATGCGGACAGTTCTTATAATATTGCTATAAAGATCTATTGGCAAACTGCGACTTAACTATAGCATCTGGCATATATTAAAAGTGTAATGATATAATATTCACGTCACATTCAACAGCACAACTTCATTTGATTTTAACACTATCACGTTGCCTCTAACTCACTCTCCAAATATTTCTGATAATCAAGATGAAGATAGGTTATTAACAATGAAGAAATAATCCCTAAGCACCAAGCCTTCTGCAAAACAAAATATTCAAATGAAAAAAGTTTTCAATCTAACGGGTTAATTGAGTCTAGCTCCACAGATGCTCTCCAGACCAGAGTACTTCTACCATTATGATTTTATTTAAAATTTCCAGCATCTATAGTCTTCTGCTTTTGAAGAAATTAACTGCTAACAACAATACCAAATGCACTTATAAAGTCCTTAAAAATTATGTTAAAATACTTTAAAGCCACATATAATTTGACCGCTTGTGTTTTGGGCGGGCAGAGCAGGGGAAAAGTGCATTTCATTGACTTCAACTGGTCCGAGTGTTTAAAAAACTCTCAGCTTTCACTCACATGCTTCTGGTCAATTCCCCAGTCAAAAGGGGCTAAAATGCAAGCAGAGAAACAGAGGAGTAAGGAGCAGGAATAGGCTATTCAGCCTGCTACCACATAAGATCAGAGGTGATCTGGGCTTGGGTCTCAGATTCAATTTCCTGTTTGCTTCCCGTAATTCCCACGTCCAAAAATATCTAACTAATTCAGCCTTGAAAATATTTAAATGTCTCCACTAACTCTTCAGGGAAAGAATTCTATACTAAATGACCCTTAAAGAAAAAATACTCTCCTCATCTCTTATCCTTAAAGAACGTCCCCAAGCTTTTGTCTCCCAATAAGAAGAAATGTCCTTCCGGTACCCACTCTATCCAGACCCCTCAAAGTCACCTCTCATGCTTCTAAACTCCAATAGGTATAAGGATATCCTGTCCAACCTACCTTCATCAGATAAACCCTTCATCTCAGGAATGAGTCAAAGTGAACCCTGACTGAAGTCTACCAAAGCAATTATATCTCTTTTTCCAAATAACGAGTCCAAAATTGTACACCCCATTCCAGAAGTGGTCTCACCAACATCAAGTATTGGCAGCTGGGGTCTACAATTGGTACTGAAAGGATGGCTTACTAGCAAACTAATAATGGGATAACAATGGAGGCAGGGGGGAGGTTAAAAGCAGATCATCCATGATCTGAGTTGAATGGCAGAGTGGACTCAAAAGGCAGAGTGGTCCACCTTTGGCCCTTGTTTGTTGTAGTATGGAAGTTTTCACAAGAGAAAGACTTGGGGAAGTCAAGAGTTGGGCAAACCCAACTGGAAAGGGGTTAACCTGCTTGGTCTTCATTGCCCTTCCAACAAGATGAAAAATAAAAGACCTTATTTGATAGAAATCTCATACTTTTTAGTTTCTATGATGTATCACAAAACACAACCATGTAGCCTTACCACTAGAATCTCCGTGTTCACCAAGCACCCAACCATGGCAACTGGATGGATGGAGTCCAAGTTTCTCAGCCATCAGGTAACGGAATCGAGCAGAATCCAAATTACAGCCGCTGCCAATCACACGATTCTTTGGAAATCCACTCATCTTCCACGTTACGTACGTTAGAATATCAACTAGAACCCAGGAAAAATAACACATGAGCACTTCAAAATTCAAACTGATTCTAATTAGAGCAAACACAGCATTATGGCTTGATGCTCCAAAGGAATTTCATCACAAGTGGATATGATTATATATGCTGGCTGTTCTAACAGGCTATTCCCTTTTGCTAAAAAGAAAGATAGGCACTTATATAACTTCTCATCAGCACCAGATGCGGTGGTGCTGCATAGCCAAAGAAATGCTTTTGAAGTCAGGTTGCTGCTGTAATATTTATGGAGTAGAAACACAATTGGGGATAGTGGTAGGAGGCAGAATTTCCAAATATTTCTTCTGATGTTCTCCCCCTGGGGAAGATCCAGGACCCATTCAGTCTTAAACCCTACGGTTAACAAAGTTTAATATTGTGGCTGCTGTGGTTGTGAATGTGTGGGTTGTAGTTTTTTAGAATTTCTCAGTTTGGAAAGGTGCCAGACATTTGGAAAACACAAATGTACAGCAGTATTCAAGGAATGAAGGAGGTAGAAAGCTAAAAACTATAGTCCAGTTAGTCCAACGTCAGTCATTGGGAAAATGTTGGTATCCATTACTAACAAAGGCTAGTAGCAGTATATTTAGAAAACTGACAGAGGCAACATGGTTTTGTGAAACCATGTGCACTGGAGTTTTTGGAGGGTTGAACAAACAGGGTTGATAAAGGCAAAAATCAATGTCATATATTTAGATTTCCAAAGGCATTCGATAAGGTGCCTCATAAAAAGTTTATTGCACAAGGTAAGCTGATGGTATTGGGGTAGTACATTAGCATGGATAGTGTATCACTCAACTAGCAGGAAAGAGATTCAAGACAAATGGGTCATCTTCAACTTGGCAAACTAATGGAGTATCACAGGTTCCATTCTGGCAGCTCAACTATTTAAGGTTTGTATTCATGACCTGAATGAAGGGACTGAGCATAATGTAACTGAATTCGTTGACATTACAAAAATAGGAAGCAGAGGCTTGTGAGGAGTAAACGGAGTCTGTAGCGGGATATAAAACAGAAGGAGTATAATGCAGGAAAGAGAAAGTTTATCCACTTAGCAGAATGTGCAGAAAAGCAGATTATTATTTAAATGGAAAGAGTTCAGAATACTGCAAATAAAGGAATATGGGTGTCTCGTATAAGCAGTCAGCATTCAGATACAGCAAGTATTTTGTAAGGGAAATGGAATATTGAACTTTATTGCAAAGAGACTGGGCATAAAAGTAGAAAAATCTTGCTACAACTGTACAGGACATTGCACTCTAATTGTGCTCTTACTAGAGTATAATTTTGGTCATGTTTCTTAAGGAAGGCTATACTTGGAATGGAAGCAGCTCAGAGAATGTTCACTAGGATGACAAGCTTGGCTTAAGAGGAAAACTTGAACAAGGTGAACTCTCACTCACTGAAGCTTAGAAGATTGATCTTATTGAAACATACAAGATTCTGAGGAACGTGACAGGGTATTTCACAAGAGCATATTTCGCTTGGCGGAGAAATATAGAATTAAGGAGCAGAGTTGAAAAATAAAGGAATCCCCCACTTACAATAAGGAGGATTCCTCAGAATGGTTAGATCTTTGGAATTCTCTTCCACAGAGAGCAGTGGAAGCTGGATCATGGAATAAGCTGAAGGCTAAACAAGGAGACAGTGAGGACTGCAGATGCTGGAGAGTCAGAGTAGATAGAGTGTGGCACTGGAAATGGCACAGAAGATCAGGCAGCATCTGAGGAGCAGGAGATTGTTGTTTCAGGCAGGATCTTTCATCAGGGCTAGGCTCATGGGAAATATAAGTGTAGAGGGACTGGATGTCCACGGGGAAGATGAGGTATTGGGGGCTGGGGAATCAAAAGACATGGAGGAAGTGGAAGGCATGGATGGTCTCTTGAACATATGTGGATAGTTCTGGAACAAGAGGGAATAGGACGGAGTTAAGATAAGCAGAGATGAGTTCAATGGAGCAGGAACAAGTGGAGAGAATTGGTCGATGGGGCAGTAAGGTTTGTGGATCTTGGGTAGATAGATAGATCCGGGTAGTGCGGGGTTGGGAAACTATGAGGTTGGAGGCTGTCGATGGGAGATCCCCTGAGTTCGTGGGGGATACAGGTTTAGAGGGACTGGATGTCCATTCACGGGGGATTTTTGGAGGGACTGGAGGGCCCTGCCCAAAACACTTGACTCTCCTGCTCCTCAGATGCTGCCTGATCGGCTGTGCTTTTTCCACATTTAAGGCTAAATGAGACAGATCATTCATTAACAAGGAATTCACACGGTTATTGTAGTGGGAAGGGGGGGAAGGAATGTGAATTAAATACACAATCAGATTAGTCATGATCTAATAAAGTGGCATATTAATTATTAAAATTAATTTTATTAAATATTAAAAACCAAATCAAATGAATGATTCCTGATCCTATTTCTCCCGGTTTTAATTTGCCAATGCCAGCCTTGGCTCAGGAATACAATTGCCCTTTTAAGTGTAAGTTCAAATCCAACTGCACATCGGATATCATAGAATGCTTACATTTCAGGACACAGAGGAAATGATGCAATATCTTGGGATGCCTCCTTCAGGTGAGCATCTACAGCAATGCCGTGTACCTCCCCCCACCCTTCCTCAAGTGAATGTCATAGTTCCCACAGCACAATTCTGAAGAACTGTGGAGCTGCTCCCAGTGCCCTCAATGATTAGATTAGCTGGCTACTCATTGCATTGCTGTTTATGGAATCTAGTGGCATACAAATTGACTGCTGCATTTTTCTCTGCACTGCAATCATGACCGTATATTTTATTGGCTAGGCAGCTCTTCACATGAAAGATATTGTAGTTCCCAGACTTGGGATTTATCCTTAAAAATTCAATATTTACCTGGATTGGATACCACAATGAGTGTGCAGTTGGGGCTGTATTTTACAATCTGAGGTATGATGAATTTAAAGATGTTGACATTTCTCTGGACCAGATTCAGTCGGCTTTCACCCTCTTGTTGACGGGCTCCAGCAGTAACAACCACGACTCGAGAATTAGCAGTTATTGCATAATCTAAACGAGTGGAAAATAAGACAGGTCAATTATAAAACCAGCAGGTAGAAAATAAAACAAGGTTATAAGTCTCTCACTCTATACACTTGACTTTCAAAACTTTTGTTTGCTACGTTGGAACTTAAGCAAACGAAACCAAATTTTGCAAGTGTTAAGTGGGACCTTGATCAGATTGGCCGAGAAGTGCCAGATGGAGTTTAATTTAGATAAATGTGTGGTATTGGATTTTTGAAAGTCAAATCAGGACAGGACTGATATGCACTTAACAGCAGGATGTTGCTGGGGGTGTGTTGCCAAACAAAGAGTACTTGGGGTGCAGGTTCCTTGAGGACGGAATTGCAGGTTAACAGGATAGTGAAGGCAGCATTTGGTACACCTGTCTTCATTGGTCAGTACATTGAATATAGGAGTTGGGATGTCATATTGCAGCTGTACAAGACATTGGTTAGGCCACTTTTGCATTCAAGTCTGGTCTCCCTGCTATAGGAAAGATGTTGTGAAATTTGAAAGGGTAAAGAAAAGATTTACATGGACGTTGCCAGAATGGGAGGGTTTGAGCTATAGGGAGACGTTGAATAGGCTGGGGCTTTTTTTCCTCCGGAGTACTGGAAACTGAGGGGATGACCTTATAGAGACTTATAAGATCATGAGGGGCATGGTGGGGTGAACAGCCAACATCTTTTTCCCAGGTTAGGGGAGTCCAAAGCGAGATGCTATAGGTTTAAGGTGAGAGGGAAAAGACTTAAATGGGACCTATAGGGCAACCTTTTCATGCAGAGGATGGTGCGCGTATGGAATGAGCTGTCAGAGGAAATGGTGGAGGCTGGTACAATTACAACATTTAAAAGGCTTTCGGATGACTATATGAATAGCAAGTGCTTACAGGAATATGGGCCAAATGCTGGCAAGTGAGACTAGATTAATTGAGAACATCTGGTTGGCATGGACGAGTTAGACCAAAGGGTCTGTTTTCGTGCCCTATGTTGAAAATCCAAGTTACCTTTATCAGCCAAAATCTTTGGAGTTTTGAGAAACAGGCTGCCATGAAGAAGATCCATCATTTCTCCCTTCAGTTTGTCTTCCAGAACATCAACCAAGGCCATCTCATCGGTTAGTTCCTGAGAAAGGAAGTGACGTCTTGTTAAAATGGATGATTTTACATCCCAACTGCATTCAAAATAAACTTCTAAGTTGTGCAATGAGAAACAAACGCAGTCTGAGATACTGCCAGCTTCCGAGAAAGTGAGGTTTTCCAGGAAGCTTTTACTTAAAAGGATCACCGATGTTACAGCAAAGTAAGTGCAAGTGAAATTACTGAAGGACCTATGTTCCCTGGAGAGACTAGAGGAGCTGGGCTTGTTCTCCTTACAGCAGAGAAGGGAATAAATTGAAGAATTGCTGCAGCACTAAATAGGTCATTCCATTGTATCAACCTCAGATCTCTAACGTAGCACCTAACTTTGTGCAGTTCTCCTGCTATAATCCTGCACACTGGTTATTTGAGAAGGAACATCCAATTCCCTTCCTGAATGCCTCAACTGAATCCTGAAGCTGGTTTTAATTATTAATGATTTGCAAGGTTCACAAGAAGCTGTTTGAATAGCATCCAGAGAATTAAATTTAAGATAACATGCTAAAGAACCAGAGTGAAGATGAGATTTTTTTACTCAGTTCAATGTGCTCTTACGTTCTGGCAAGCTCTGTTGTCAATTTGCAAGATTCCAGCCTTGGGTGACTCCACACAGAGATTCTCCGTGCCTGCATGGGTTTCCTCCGAGTGCACCGATTTCCTCCCACAATCGAAAGATGCGCAGGTTAGATGAATTGACCATGCTAAATTGATAAAACGTGTTCAGGGATGTGTAGGTTAAGTGCATTACTTAGGGGCAAATACAGAGTAATAGGTTCGGGTAAAGGGTCTGGGTGGGTTAGTCTTCAGTGGGTCGGTTTGTTGGGCTGAAGGGCCTGTTTCTACACTGCAGAGATTCTTAAGAGAAATGCAAGGTCACGAGGAAAGAACAGGGTTGTGGCACTAAATAGAGAGGTATGTTAATGAGCTGGTACACGCAAGATGAATTAAGTGGCCTCATCCTGTTTTGTATGACCTTACAACTTGGTATACTGAGACCTGAAGTTTTATACCTGGAAAGTCTACTCAGTCTGATTATTATACATTTATAGGCATTAGTTTGCATTCCAAACTAGATGTTCTCGGATCAAATGCAGATGTCTGCCTTTGATCATTGCTGTGAAAATCGTTGACTCTATAAAAGAAATTGTACAAGTCAAAGAGGCATGAGGGATCAAACTTACCCTTAAAAGAATGCTAACAGCACACGCCATCCCAACCTGACCCACACCTACAACGGTGACCTTATTTCTTGAGGCTTCAGATCCATCTCGAGAAATAGGCGTGATAAGTTTCTCCAGCACTGTCGCCATGTTGTCTTCCTGAGTTAAAAACAAGAGTTGTTTTTCTTGAAACTATGAAAATATAACACTTACAGAAAGAACTGGGATGGAGAATTTGAGCCAAAAGGAGAGTTTACAAAATCATAAGCAGTAGATGGTAACCTGGAAGAACAAGAAACTCAATATCTCCTTTAATAAAAAGCAAATTACTGCAGATGCTGGAATCTGAAACCAAAAGAGAAAATGCTGGAAAATCTCAGTAGTCTGGCAGCATCTGTAAGGAGAGAAAAGAGCTGACGTTTCGAATCTAACTTACAAAGGGGCAGTTAGACTCGAAACGTCAGCTCTTTTCTCTCCTTACAGATGCTGCCAGACCTGCTGAGATTTTCCAGCATTTTCTCTTTTGGTTTCAATATCTCCTTTGCAGTTTATAAATCACTCGCTAGTTCTCCAATGGAGTACCATGAAGGATTTCTGAGCATTACATCACCAGGGATATGAGAAGGCATGAGAGAAGGTAGAAAAGAGGTTTAATGCAATGTTACAACAATGAGGAGTTTCAGTTATGAGGGAACACTTGCCTTAATTGGTCAGTGCATTGAGTATAAGAGTTGGGAGGTCATGTTCAGGCTGTATAAAATGTTGGTTAGGCCACTTTTGGAATATTGCAATCAATTCTGGTCTGCCTGCTAAAGGAAGGATGTTGTGAAACTTGGAAAAGTTCAGAAAACGTTTACAAGGATGTTGCCAGGGTTGGAGGGTTTGAGCTATAGGGAGAGGCTCTTTTCCCTGTAGTGTTGGAGGCTGAGGGGTGACCTTATAGAGGTTTATAAAATCATGAGGGGGGCATGGATAGGATAAATAGACAAGGTCTTTTCCCTGGGGTGGGCAAGTCCAGATCTAGAGGGGATAGGTTTCGGGTGAGGGGGGGAAAGATATAAAAAGGGACCTAAGGGGGAACTTTTTCCACACAAAAGGTGGTGCTTGTATGGACTGAGCTGCCAGAGGAAGTGGTGGAGGCTGGTGCAATTGCAATATTTAAAACACATCTGGATGGGTATATGAATAGGAAGAGTTTGGAAGGATATGGGCTAAATGCTGGCAAATGGGACTATTGGACCAAAGGGTCTGTTTCTGTGCTGTACTCTATGACTCTAACAAGATCACATCCAATAGCAAGGAAAAATTTGGAGGGAAATAGGCCAGGAGCAAGCAGGTGGGACTAGTTTAGTTTGGGATTATGTTCAGCATGGACTGGTTGGAGTGAAGGTCTGTCTCCATGCTGCATGACTATGACGACACGATTAAGTCCTTTAAAAGGGTTGACTAAAATGCCCTTGCTTTTAGTTTCCAAATCAAGCTGTTATGACACACCTCTGGAGTACACAGGACTGGAACCCAGATCTCCTGGTCTAAGGGCAGGGATATTACCTTCGCGCTGCGTTTGTTAGCTGTGCTAATAATCTCCCTCAGCTTTAGAAGAAAACACTTTTACTGAGACCAGAATAAACCACATGAATACCTCTGCAGGAAAATTGCCTGGAGCACAATAAATCATTACTGTACTGAAGGATGTTTGAAACAGAGCCTAAACCACGAATTAACAGGCCATTTCTACATCATTATAAAATAATGAAGTTTGTTTTTCTTTAAAACCAATTTTGCTCACCAAAGGGGTATATGACGGTGTGTGGTGATTCCTTCCATATCAAGCAGTGTCACCAAACATTCCCTCATAAAAGGAAAGATGCAACACAGTTAGGCCTCTACTACAGTGGCTACGTTTTGAAAGTAGCTGTACAGCATTTTGGGGCACAAATGAGCTCATGAAAAGTGTTAGGAAAAGTGCAAGTCTTTATCTGTTTAACAGAAAATTGCATCAATGTAATATTGAGGACTGGGGAAAAGTAACAAAATCTTTTAATGTTTTACTTTCTCCTCAGGACAGGGAGCACTGAAAACTGTACTAAGACATGCTTTTGCACGTGTTTGTGTGAACAACGTGGGTTTATGCCATTTGCCAAATATTGCTGTGACTAGGCTACACCAGGGCTTCTGAAGCAGCAAGTAATGTGACCCCCACCCCAGCTCCCCTATGGGATAACTAGGTAGAATTTTGGGGCGGCAATCTCCATTACAGTCAATGACTGTGGGTGGAGCTTGGACCGAGCACAGACAACTGAGAAGCTCCTGAGTTCCTTTTCCTTCTAATAGAGGGGTGTGGCCTCACAGGCCTGGTTACTGCTGCCTAAAGGCTGTGAAAAGATTGGTCTGTGTTTTTGAAATCCTGTTGTTTAAATACTTCCCATCAAATTCAAATACCACCCCCAAACCCTGATGAACAATGCTCACATCCTAACGAGTTTTACCTCTGGTTATGTGAAGCCTGTGGCTTTAAAATGGAGCCACACGGAGGTAAAGTGTTTAAGAATCACTGGGCTGGGCTGATGTTGGAAAAGGTTGCCTGTTAATGCAGAAGCAACCTTTAAGAGTACATCTACCCCACCCCCGGCCTATAAAATACTCACTAGAATAGTATGTCTTGTTTACCAAACCATCCGTGAGATAGGTGTGTGTCAATTCTGTTACTAAACCAATACACAATGTCCCAACTGTTTAAACACAGGATCCTCCTTAACAGTCTGCAGAGGTGTGATTCATATCCTATTGGTTTGACCCTGGAAGTGAACACCCAAGTCCACGCGGTGAACTGCTTCATTTTCCCTACAAATTTGTTTATCAAAAGAACCTTTTCACAAGTGTGGACTCGTTTTCATTGTGCCCGCACACTCATTTTGACAGAAACACTGGGTACTTGTTCATTTTTGGAATGGAAACTTAGCTCCATTCAAATGACCTTGAAGGAAAGTCAGTCTCTCAGTACAAACCCACAACAAAAAACTGCAAACGGGTTAAAGACAATGACAACTTCTCAAAGGCAGATGAGGTACTGAGCTGTTGATTCACATGAATCTGAAGAATTATATAGGATTCAAAATATTAACTTGCCAGACACTTTCATTGGCACTTTCTATTTTCATTTCATTTTTTTTAAAAGTATAATCCCTACAGTGTGGAAGCAGGCCATTTGACCCTTTGAGTTTACACAGACCCTCCCCTATCCCTGTAACCCTGCATTTCTCACGACTAATCTACCTAGCCTACACTTCACTAGACACTATGGACGATTTAGCATGGCTAATCCATCTAACCTGCCCATCTCTGGACTATGGGAAGAAACCCACACAAACACAGGAAGCATGTGCAAACTCCACAAAGACAGTTATCCAAGGCTGGAATTGCACCGGGGTCCCTGGCAGCAGCACTAACTACTGAACTTCTACGCCAAGCAGCCACAGCATTTTGCTTTTCTTCATGGGAGTGAAATCTGCCTCCCAATACCTGTTTATTACCTTCTTGATTGTTGAGTCCAATGTTCTGAACCTCTATCTTGGAGGGATTTGAATATAGGGATGAGACTTTTAAAATCAAGGCTTTTTGGACAGCAGTTTATGTTGGGTATCATCTTCACCTTCCAAATCACAGCTGCCTAGCCCTAATTCTCAAATAGGTAAAAACAAGGACTGCAGATGCTGGAAAAACACAGGTCAGGCAGCATCCGTGGAGCAGGAAAATTGATGTTTTGGGCAAAAGTCCTTCATCAGGAATAGAGAAGGGCTTTTGCCTGAAACGCCGATTTTCCTGCTCCTCGGACGCTGCCTGACCTGCTGTGCTTTTCCAGCACCACTCTAATCTAGGCCTAAGTCTCAAATAGTCCTATTCTGTGCTCTTATTGTGGCACTAGGAATCAATTTTAAATGTAGCATCCTTGCGCTCAAATTTGCTCATATTCACCTTTCCCGAACTGTGCTCTATGGTCCAACAACCCGTTGATAATTCCACATTCTAAATGTGGCCTCTTGTACAATTCCACCATTCTTTGCTCCTTCAGCTAGCTAGGTCTTCAGGGCCCTAGGTCACAAACTCTGGAATCCCTCTTCAAGGTAAACCTCACTGCCTCTCCCTTCCCTTTTAAAGATGCTAGTTTAAAATCTTACCCTTCAATTTCTTATATTTATTAAGGTGGGTCAATGCTATTTGTTTTTATTTATCTGATTATGCCAATAGTGTCTTGGGACTTTTACTGCCCTAAAAACTAAGCGCTATCCCAGTGAAAGTTGGGAGAGTATAAACATTTTGAAAACCAGGTCTCTATCAAATGCCTGAATAAAACAGACTTCGGTGCCTAAATGCAGTTGAGAGTTGGTCTTTGCACTTTACAAAACTTAGGTCAGAATCTTTGGACAATTTGGTGAAAACTGACGGGTCATCAGCAATTTGCTGGGTATGGTGTCGCCTTCATAAAATGGTAATGAGGCTCAATGAAAGAGCAAACCGCCCATGTGTCCATGACAGGGTGACATTCAGCGCTGTTTAATGTGTGACTTGTTATTAGTGAACTGGCGGTCAGCCAGCATTTGCACCGCTACATTCCCCTATTAACTTTTAATGGCCAAACTAAAGCACCCTTGCTGTTGGAAACGCATTGAGAAATAAACGCAGCGCATTCCACATTCCTCACACAAAGAAAACACAAAATGGCCTGCAGTGCAAGACGAAAAGAATGCATGATTCCGGTCAATGAAACTCACTGATGAGCAGGAATCAACGGTTTTTTTTAAAAAAGTGATTCAAGTGAAAAGCTAATGCTGAGTTCATTACTATTAAACTCGTTTTTAAAGACTACCTTAACAATTATTTCTAACTCATACTGCCTCTGCATTTTCCCCCCTCTCTTGATTTATTTCCAAGTGACAATCCGCCTATAACTGAGTCTTTCCTTGTCGCTTACTCCAAGGTCGAGATTAATCGCTCGCAGTAGTTTAAAAGTAGGTGATAAACACAGCCACAGGAGCCATCCATCTCGCCAACTCAACTTATTGCACCACTGAGTACATGCCTGAATTTCTGGTTATTCTTCCCCGGCTGGAGTTTCAGATTCCCCAATCTCCTAAAAGCAGGCGTCTGACTCGGAAGTATCTCCTGCATGCAAAGACTTGCAATTGAAACCGTGCTGTTTTCTCCCCCGAATAATGGAATACAAATGTTGCCACGTTACCAGAGTGGAGGAACTAACTTTATTATATCTAAATCGACAGGATCAAAGTTAACACATTCTAAAATCAAAACTATGTTTCTAACGAGTTAAAATGGCAAAATAGTTACAATATTTGAGGAGAAACACATACCAGAAGTTTGCAACGTTTCACCTCCTCCTTTCCACTGCTCGCTCCCTCTCTGTCTATTGTTACTTGTTGCACAGCAGCAACTTTTGGCAGCTCTGAGTTACATGTGACTGGCCGAGCACGTCACACACTGGAAAGGCAGTAAGACTAAAACCTTCTGCAGAAATTTGTCAACGTCTTCATCCGACTCAACTGGGACTGGTTCTCGAAGAATACTCCTTTTAGCATCAATCGCCTCAGCCTTAATTCTTTTCTTTTAACCTGAAGTAAACTTTTATCATTATGTCGGCCCAGAGATTTTTATTTTAATTTGCTGAATACATGTACTTGAATTTTGTGACCACATCCTACCAGACGTGATAAGATTATTTCTGTGCTGTTCACTCACACAAACCAGGCGCCTCTTCACTGCAATGTGCTTACATGTATAACTTTAGCGCGGCATATTTCAGGCCTAACAAAAACAGAAATTGCTGGAAAAGCTGAACAAGTATGATAGCATCTGTGGAGAGAAATTAGGGTCAAGTGACCCTTCCTCAGGACACCCACACCCATCAATCCCTCCACCCTGTGCCCGAACACTTTAACGTCCCCGCCCACTCTAACCATGCAGGTCCTAGGCCTCCTCCATCACTGCTTCCTTATCACATGACCCCTAAAGGAATAATACCTCATATTCTACGTTGGGACCCTCCAACCCCATGGCATCAATGTGGATTTCACCAGTTTCCTCATTTCTCCCCCCCCCCAGCTCAACACCATCTTCATGACCAGCCCCATCTATCCATCTTCCTTCCCACCTATTCACTCCACCCTCCCCTCCGACCTATCACCTTCCCCCCCCCCCAACTCCATCCACCCATTGCACTCTCAGCTACCTACCCCTCCAGCCCCACCCTGTCCCATTTATCTCTCTACCCTCCCGCTGAGGCTCCCAACCTCATTCCAGATGAAGGGCTTTTGCCCGAAACGTTGATTTTCCTGCTCCTTGGATCCTCTCTGACCTGCTGTGCTTTTCCAGCACCACACTCTAATGTCTAGCATCTGCAATATGCACTTCCGCCTTCCTCACAACAAGTAAAGCGTGAAAGTATTAACTTAGGTGATACACCCTTAAGATAAGGACAATTCCTGAAATTCCTCCTCCCCTCCCTTACTGACTTCTGAAGCTTGTGATAAATGTAGGTTTTTACTTCCTTGATCCTCTGTGCCATCAATACAAAACACTGGGAAAGTTTGGTTTTCAAAATGCCTTGACCTCTAACATTGCCTCCAATTTCTTTCCTTCTGCTTTTGGATTAGCACATTCAGGATTGGTGCTCCCGCGTTTTTGAATCAAGGCATGATTACATTTTTCCTGGCACCATTTTCTCCTCTCTGGGTTGCTGACAATAATGGACAGCTGGAAAACTAAATTAGGCAAGGATCCAAAAGCCAGATGCTTGCAGCAGAGAACTCTCAGAGCTACATCCCCCTTTCATAGACAGTGAGATCAAATGCTCACCGCTAGGTGGTCAGAAACATCTCAGTCATTACACAATTCACCCGATCCACCTCCCCTTCCTGATTAACCGCTCCCCAGGCTAAGCACCAAAAGCTGAGTGGGTACCGTTAGGATTGGTTCCTCGGTGTCAAGTCCAGGTGAGTTTGTATCTGTGTCAGCCGTCTTCCTTCTCTTTACCCTGCTTGGAAATGCTTCAACTGCATCTTGTGCCTCCATGGTCAATGCTAAAGGTCTCCCTGCGACTCTCCAATGGCACAACTGGGCAACAGCAATGTTGTTTGTTATCAATCAGGCTTGGGCATCACTTGTTGGATGGACGGTAATTTCGGCGGACACGGCCAGCCAGGTGGCACTTGGGCTATAGCTGTTGCTTTCTTACAGGCAGGAAGCTTTCGGTTTAGAGATTGTGGTTTACTGCAGAGGGAGGAACAGGAAGCTCGTGGCTTTGGCAAACAGTGAAGAGCATGTGTAGAAGTCCTAAAGGGGATGGACATGTCGCTGTACGGCATGGTGCTGCGTCAACGTCAGAGCTGCAGCAAGTGCCAGCAGTTTAGGCAGCCAACACACTGCCTGTGCTCGAACAGAACAGTGAAACTTAAGGATGGCCTCTGTCAGCGGCTACAGCCAGTCAGTCCAGAGGCTTGAGTCAAACAGTGTGGTGCTGGAAAAGCACAGCAGTCAGGCAGCATCCGAGGAGAAGGAGATTCCACATTTCTGATGAAGGGCTTATGCTTGAAATGTCGACTATCCTGCTCCTTGGATGCTGCCTGACCTGCTGTGCTTTTTCAGTGCCATTTTTGACTCTGATCTCCAGCATCTGCAGTCCTCACTTTCTGCTAGTCCAGAGGCTTGGCCATTTCCAGTCCACAGTCAGCCAAGTGGTTTCTTCAGTGCAAGTCTGGGGAGTTAGGGTTATGTTTACTCTTGGAAATTAAATACAAGTAGTCAAGGTCTTTCTTGTTGGTCCATTGGGAAGATGTTACAAAATCAATGCAGTGGTAGGGCACGAGGGGTGCAGTGCAGTCGGTCAGAGGGAGCGGTCCTATGTAATCTGTGGGCTTTTCAAGGGCCAGTAAACTTAAATCTGGGGACAGACTCATTGCATTGTATCTTGAAGGATATGGTCACAGCGACAGTGGGCAGTTGCAGATAGTAAGGTGGCATTTAGTGGTTTATTGGAGGGGGCTGTGCAATCTCAAAGAGGATGTTCAAGATATGTCATGGTCACACCAGTCTCAATATGTGGTGGGTCACGTCCAGTAAGGACTTAAGACCCTCAGGTTCATAGGCCCCAGGGGTAAAGGTGGTGTATTCATTGTAAGGTAGAGAGAAATATGGGGTATGTGAAAGGTTATTAGTGTGAAAGGGGTGCTAAGGAAGAAGGGGACATGGAAGAATGGGTCCACCTGCAAATCAGTCATTAAGATGCAAAGTTGGAACCTAATCATCATGATCATTGGTGTTCTCTTGCAGACAAGGATGACTCTCTCCCACTCCTAGGGTGAGTCTGTAGGTGGCTGTACAGACTGATGCTCTGCTACCCATGGGGCAGGGGGTGGTCATGGGAAGGGGTGGATGGGACATTGGTGTGGCAGCGTGCTCCTTCTGCCGTTTTCTCCTGGCTTCTACCTTTTCCCAACGGTAAGTCTCGAGTTGTTTAATGCCTTCCCGGAAGCTCCTCCTGGACTTTGGATGGTCTTGGCCCAGTAATTCCCAGGTGGCTGTGGGAATGCTGCACTTCCCCAGTGAGGCCTTAAGGGAATCCCTGAAATGTTTCCTCTGTCCACCTGGAGCTCACCTGCCGTTTCAAAACTGGGAGGAGAGCACCTGCTTGGGGAAGCTCTGTGGATGACTTGCCCGGCCTGTCCCAGCCAATCAAGGATGGTCAGTGCCTCGATGCTGAGAATGTTGGCCTGATTGAGGATGCTGTGAGTGGACAATGTGAAAATCAACTGCACAATAAGGTTTGGAACTGGAATGAAGAACTCGCATGGTGATGGAGTGAGTATTGTTTCTTTGAAAGGGGGCAGAGTGTAGCACTGGAATGGGAGCTAAGAGACCACTGTGCTCATCATTATTCCGGAAAATTAAATAATGCGAGCCATCTGCCTTCAATTTACATCAAGCGGTCAACATTCTTCTATGATATATGTTAACGTCACTTGTGTCACAAGGTTAGTGCCCCTATCTCTGGCACAAAAGTCTAGCTTCAAGTCCCACCTCTTCTGGAATTGAATTTTAAATGTTTGAGCAGGTTGATTTAAAAAGATTTTTTCACATCTTATGGTGCAGTGGTAATGTCCTTATCTAGAAGGTCTGGGTTCAAGGGCCACCTCAGAATGTATTACCATGGAGATGTATTGTTACATAACCATACAGGTTGATTTAATATTTTTTCACGTAATCCAATCAGTTTTGCACTCTTGAAGGAATCATTTGGATTGCATTGTGCCCACTGATTGTCACCTTGTGAACTCCGAGCTCAATAGTACTCAATGTAGTAAAGCACTTGCCATCAGGAGCTCAACTTCACAATTGGCCAAGGCAGAGAGTCTGAAAGATTTGAAGCCTCTGTGCTGCAGCTGCTTTATCTCAGCAAACAACACTAAGGCTGCCATGACTTTACTATTGAGATGGACTGGGGATGAGTGGAGCATTTATGGGGGTAACAGTTGTTTTCTGACAGCTGCCTTATGTTAGGGAAAAACAGAAAGGTTGTTGGGCAATTTTACATGAGTAAAGGATAAAATTCATTATCCGTATTTTTATAGCACAATGCTGGGCTCTGAGGGCATAACCTGCATAGCAAAGGAAGTCAAGGCTTGGGCAGCACGGTGGCACAGTAGTTAGCATTGCTGCCTCACAGCACCAGAGACCTGGGTTCACTTCCCGCCTCAGGCAACTGTCTGTGTGGGGTTTGCACGTTCTCCCTATAGCTGCGTGGGTTTCCTCCGGGTGCTCCAGTTTCCTCCCACAATCCAAAAATGTGCAGGTCAGGTGAATTAGCCATGCTGAATTGCCCGTAGTGTTAGGCGAATGGGTAAATGTAGGGGAATGGGTCTGGGTGGGTTGCTCTTCGGAGGGTTGGTGTGGACTTGTTGGGCCGAAGGGCCTGTTTCCAACCTGTAAGTAATCTAATCATACCTTGACCTACCTGGCTGAGGCTAATGCAACTGTTCTTCTGGAGGAGCAAATTACAGCAAATGCTGGAATCTGTCCTGAAAACAGCAAATGATGGAAATCATATTGGTTCAAGCAGTATCCGTGGAGAGAGAGCAAGCTAATGTTTTGAGTGTAGGTGACTTTCCATCAGAGCTAATGTGAATGTGGAGGGGGGGGAAGAATTTCTGCTATCAAGTTAGGGGCGAAAGTGTGCTGATAGTGCAGACTAAGTGATCGGAATGTGGGAATGACAGAACAATGGTTTGTCTAACTGCTGGATTGGAAAGGACAGACAGTCCTATTGGAGTGGAGGAGAGAGGACATGGTGACTGAGAGTATAACAAGTGAAGCCGAAAGAAAGGGAAGGAGAGGGAGTGGGTCCACAATCTGAAGGTGTTGAACTCAATATTAAGTCCAGAAGGCTGTAACGTACCCAGTCTGAAGATCAGGTAGTGTTCCTCCAGTTTGATTCGCTGGAACACTTCAGCATGACAAGTACAGATACATGGGGCTGTGAGCAGGATGCTGTGTTAAAATGAATGGCTACAGGAAGGTCAGGGTCATGCTTGCGCACGGACCGGAGGTGTTCTGCAAAGCAGTCACCCAGTCTGCAATTGATTTCTCCATTGGAGAGTAGGCCACATTAGGTGCAGTGAGTGCAACAGACCAGATTGGAGGAGGTACAGGTGAAATGATACTTTACCTGGAAGAACTGCTTAGGCCCTTGGATGGTGAGCAGGGAGGAGGTGGAGGGGCAGATGTTGCACCCTCTGTGGTCAGATGGGGAGGTGCTGTGGGAATGGGGATGGATTTGGTGGTCATCAAGGAATGGACTAGGGCATCCCAGAGTGAACGGACTCTGTGAAATGCAAACAGGAGGAGTGAGGGGAAGATGTCTTCGGTGGTGGTGTTCTGCTGGAGTTGTCTGAAGTGGCAGAGCGTGATCCTTTGAATGCGGAGCCTGGAGAAGTGAAAAGTGATGATAAGGGAGAGGCGATCATGCTGTTGTGAGTGGGAGGAAGGGGTAAGGGCAGAAGCACCTGGGTCAGATGCAGTTAAGGGCCCTGTCAACCAGAGAGGTCAGGAAACCATGGTTATGGAAGAAGGAAGCCATGTCAGCAGCACTGTTTTGGATGGTGATACCATCTGAACAGAAAAGACATAAAGCGAAGGAACTGGGAGAATGGGATGGTGTCCTTGCAGGGTGTGGGGTGCGATGAGCTTTAGTGAAGGTAGCTATGGGAGTCAGTGGTTTTATAGTGGACGGCAGTGTACAGTTTATTCCCTGAAATGGAAATGGAGAGGTCAAGAAAAGGAAGAGAAGTGTCGGAGATGGACCATGTGAAAGTTATAGAGGGGTGGAAATTGGAGACAAAATGAATACATTTTTCAAGGTCTTGGTAGTAAGGGCGGTTTGATGAAGTGAGAGACGCAATGAAATTGAGAGAGAACGTTGTGCTGGCTCAGGGTGTAAAGCAGCCATGAATAGCTGACCTTAGCCTCAAGAGGGAGAAGGGACCGGGCATCATCCACCAAGCGGTGCAGAGCTCTGGTGCATGTCAATACCTATAGACTTCACTGGAGCCATCTGCAACTAATTAAAAACCAATGCTGAAAGATATTAAGGATGTCCTAGCCAATTTGTCACATTTAGTGCTGGACAAGGACTTGCACTGACACAGTCTGGGCAGCAAGCTCATCCCAGTAGCCTCAAGGATTTATTTGCTTGTGACTCATTTGATACAAGAGCTATGGGAACTCTGTGGCACCTCACAGGCTTTCACTTACAAGTGCCTACAGAATGTAATTGATACAATGTTTGTAGGAGTCCACTCCTTAATTTCATTCCCCCTTGATGTGGTCAGTCAAACAGCGAAGACATCAGAATCCCTAACTATCACTCCCATCCCACAGAGGTAGTCATGAATTGGAGGTGCCTGTGTTGGACTAGGGTGGAAAAAGTTAAAAATCACGCAACACTAGGTTATAGTCCAACAAGTTTATTTGGAAGCACTAGCTTTTGAAGCTTTGCTTCATTAGGTGGTTGTGGAGCAGAATCATAAGACCCAACTTGATAGCAATAGGATTGCAGTGTCATGGAATGTAACATTAAATAAATTTAGCTTAAGTCTTTCATCTTTTAGAATGACTATTTTAGTTCTGGTTTCTTCATATGTAAATCCCAGAACTTTTTTTAAAGTAACATTCTTAAGGTAGCTTTTAACAATAGGTGTCATCTCAACTCAGATAATGTATTGAAGATGTGAAGTTAGTTTAGGTCAGACTGATTCTATTTCTAAAATGGGATTTACAGAATCTTACATGGATTTACGCAGTTTTTGAGAAAAATAAAATGTAATTCTGCAAGTACAAGTTCACCCCACAAACTTATGTATGTGTGTGTGTGCACGCGCACACGTAGAGCAAACCGAGTGAGTGTGTGCACGGCGGTGTGTGAGGGTGTGAGTGTGTGTTTGTGTATGTGTAATTAGGTATAGGTCTGTGAGAAGGTGTATGTGTGGGGATGTATGTGTGAGCACATGAGGGAGGATCTCCGTGAGTATGTGGGTTTGTAGGACAGTGTGCATGTCTGTGAGAGAATGTATAATGCAGTGGGGTCACCTGTAGTGTGACGTAAACCCAAGGTCCCGTTTGAGGCCATCCCCATGAGTACCAAAGTTGGCTATCAGCCTCTGCTCGGCCACTTTGTATTGTTGTCTGTCCCAAAGTCCGCCTTGGAGGATGGTCACCCGAAGGTCCGAGGCCGAATGTCCCAAACTGTTGAAGTGTTCCTTGACTAGGATGTACACTTCTGGCTGGTGATTGTTGTGTGGTGTCCATTCATCCATTACCATAGCTTCTGCTTGGTCTCACCAATATATCATGCCTCAGGGCATCCTTGCTTGCAGCATATGAGATGGAGAATGTAAGTCCAAATAAACCTGTTGGACGAAAACCTGCTGTTGTGTGATTATTAACTTTATCCCACAAAGGCAGAGTGGGATAAAGTTAATAATCACACAACACCAGTTAATGACCATGTTGGTTTCAGTTTTTTCATATGTAAATCCCAGAATGTTTTTTAAAGTTCAGCTCAGCCATGGGCCTGTATCTGGGCTCCAGCACCCCGGTGTCTCGAGTCTCTGCTGCTAAACTGACTCCATTTCTGCAGCCACGTTTCACCGCACCACTGTCGCCGCTGGAAGAAAGAGTCACCGCTCTCTGGTGGTGGTTAATGTGCTGGTTAAGGAGGAAATAAAGGTGAGATAGGAATCCTCTGAGGAGGAATATGACACTGAGCATCTTGTTATGGTCCATGTGGATTGTCAATGAGAGGAAAACCGGGTACTGGTTCAGCAAGCCTAAGAGGACACAAGCAACCAAATAGGCCATTCCTAGATTACGGAAATGACGACTTAAGGACCCACAACTTCCAGGTAACTGGGATGTCCATGTTGAGGCTGTCAGTAAACTGAGATATTCACTGAAGCTTGCCAATCAGCTCAGTATACTCAGTGGTGAGTTAGTCAATACTGACCATGCTCCCTTCCACACTTAGTCTCAAAAAAGTGTTAATCAGGTCTTAAGCTTCCCAACTTAGCAAACCTATCTCCATATAAATGATTCCCAAACGCATTAGATTAGTTCCTAGGAGGTGAGTGGGGATGGTTTAGTCATGCCTGTTTACTAAAGCAGTTTGGAGCTGGCCTCTGGGATATGCAAGTGTCCAAGCAAGCTCATTCGCAGACCCACCTTGGAATTCTGGGACTTCAGCCCAGAATTGTATTAAAGGCTCTCAGGCCTTATAACCCTTGCATTCTTTACTCCCACCCACCCCTGGTAACCTTTCAAGGTCCCTTTGCTCTCTCCATACTTTCTCATACAACCTGTAACCCCTGTTCCCTCCATAACTCATTGACCCCTTGAATCTCCAATACCCTCAATCCATCCACACCCCTTGTACCTCTCATCACTCTTTCATGCTCCTTCAGATCCTCATTCTCGATGCACCCCCTCTTAATATCTCTCCTATCACCTCTGCAGTATGTATTAGAGCCAATATACCAGTTTAATTATAAGGAAACTTGCAACAAATCATTCATGGAATGTGAACTATGTCAGTAGTTATAGCCAATCCAAAGGTCAGTTGGTAATGGTGAGCTACCTGCTTGAACTGCTGCAGTACAGTGCAGATATACTTACAGCACAGTGAGGAAAAGAATTCCAGGAGGTTGATCCAGCAATTCATTACTTATATAAATGATTTGGATGTGAACATCGGAAATATAGTTAGTAAGTTTTCAGGTGATGCCAAAATTGGAGGTGGAGTGGACAGTGAAGGAGGTTACCTCAGAGCGCAAAGGGATTTTGATCAGATGGGCCAATGGGCTGACGAGTGGCAGGTGAAGTTTAATTTAGATAAATGAGAGGTGCTGCATTTTGGAAAAGCAAGAGGCTGAATAGGTTGGGACATTTTCCCTGGAGCATCTGAGGCTGGGGAGTGACCACGAAGAGGTTTACAAAATCATAAGGGGCATGGATAACATAAATAGATAAAGTCTTTTCCCTGGTGTTGGGGAGGCCAGAACTAGAGGGCATAGGTTTAGGGTGAGAGGGGAAAGATATAAAAGGGTCCTAAGGGGCAACGTTTTCATGCAGAGGGTGGTACGTGTATGGAATGAACTGCCAGAGGAAGTGGTGGAGGCTGGCACAATCGCAGCATTTAAAAAGGCATCTGGATGGGTATATGAACAGGAAGGGTTTAGAAGGATATGGGCCAAATGCTGGCAAATGGGACTAGATTAGGTTAGAATATCTGGTCGGCATGGTCGAGTTGGACAAAGGGTCTGTTTCTGTGGTGTACATCTCAATGGCTCGATGACTCTATAATAGTTCTGAGGAAGGACCCAAAATGTTAACTTTTGCTGCCAGACCTGCTGAGCTTTTCTAGCAACTTCTGCTTTTGTTTCTGACTTTCAGTATCTGCAGTTCTTTCGGGGTTTATTTTGTCCCACCTGCCTGCACTTAGCCAATATCCCTCCAAACCTTTCCTGTTCATGAACTTGTCCACATTGTCTTTTAAACATTGTAACTGTACCCACATCTGCCACTTTTTTTAGATGTTCATTCCACACAGGAACTACTCGCTGTGTAAAAATGTTGCCCCTTATGTATTTTTGAATCTTTCTTCTCTCACCTTAAAAATATGTCCCCTAGTTTTGAACTGTCCCGCCCTAGGGAAGAAACTTGTCATTCACCTTACCTGTACTCCTCATGATTTTATAAACTTCAATAAGGTCACCTCTCAACCTCCTCTGCTCCAATGAAAAAAGGCCCAACCTTTCCAGTTCTTTCTTTATCTCATACCCTCCATCCTGATAAACTTTTCTGAACCCACTTCAATTTAATAACATCCTTCCTATAGCTGGGCCACCAGTACTGCACACTGTATCCCAGAGGAGGCCTCACCAATGTACAACCTCAACATGACGTCCCAACTGCTTTACTCAAACACCTGAGCAATGAAAACAAGGATGCCAAACACCTTCTTAACCACCCTGTTTACTGTGATGCAAATATCAAAGAATTATTTACCTGGATCCCTTGGTCTCTCTGTTCTACGACACTACCTAGAGCCCTCCCGTTAATTGTATAAATCCTACTCTTGTTTGTTCAACCCAAATGCAATACCTCACATTTATCCAAATTAAACTCAATCTGCCACTCCTCATCGACCCAATTGACCAAAATATCTTTGTAATCTTAGATGACTTTCTTCAGTGACTACAATCTCGGTGTCATGTGCAAAGTTGCTAACCATGTCTCCTATGTTCTTATCCAAATTATTTATATAAATGACAAACAAAACTGGACCTAATACTTATCCCTGAGAAACACTGCTGGGTATAGGCCTTGAGTACATAAAAACAACTCACCTTTACCGCCCTCTGTCTCCAATCATACAGCTACATTTAGTATCCAATTATCAAGCTCACCCAGTGGTAATCCCCAAGATTTTGATAGTAGGAGCCTCAGTGATTTTGTTTTTATTTGTTTATGGATCGTGGATATCACTGGCCAAGCCAGCATTTTTCACCCAATACCTAATTGCCCTTGAGAAGGTGATGGTAAGCTACCTTCTTGAAATACTGCAGTCCGTTTTGTCTAAGTACACCCATAATGCCATGAGGATGAAAATTCTCCAATTTTGACCCAGCAACAATGAAGGAATGGTAGTATATTTCCAAGATATATTTTATTTTATATTATTAGCTACCTTACCCTCATATTTCATCTTCTACCACCCCCATCCACTCCCACCTTTTGCTTTTTTAGTGATCCTCTGCTGGCTTTGAAAGGTTTCCCAATCCTTTGATTTCCCACTAATCATCAGCACATTGGAAGCTTTTTTTTTGTTTTCATTCTGTCCCTAATGTCCCTTGTCAGCCACAGTTGCCTCATGGTTGCCTTAATATGTTCCTTCTTCCTCAGGATGAAATTCTGCTGTGCCTCCCAAATTACCCCCAGAAACCCCTACCATCGCATCTCCACCATTTTCTCTGCTAGGGTCTCCAACCAATCAAGTCTGGCCAGCTCCTCCCTCATGTCTTTGTAATTACCTTTACTCAATTGTAATACAACTTCTCCTTCTCAAACTGCAGGGTGAATTCTATCACAGTATGGTCACTGCCCCCTAGGGGTTCCTTTACCTGAATCTCCCTAATCAAGTCTGCCTCATTACACACCACCAGTTCCAAAACTGCCTGTTCCCTATTGGGCTCTACCACAAGCTGCTCCAAAAAAACCCCCATCTCGTACACATTCTGTCCTTCTTGTTGGCAGTAGTCATGGGTCTGGAAGATACTATCTAAGAGCCTTGGTGAAATTCTACAATACACCTTGCAGCTGGTACACACTGTGCTAATGATCATCGGTGGTGGAGAGAGTGAATATTTGTGGATATGGTGCTTTGTTTGGATGTTTTTTTTTTTAAGATTAGATTAGATTACTTACAGTGTGGAAACAGGCCCTTCGGCCCAACAAGTCCACACCGCCCCGCCCCGCCGAAGCGTAACCCACCCATACCCCTACATCTACATTTACCCCTTACCTAACACTATGGGCAATTTAGCATGGCCAATTCACCTGACCTGCACATCTTTGGACTGTGGGAGGAAACCGGAGCACCCGGAGGAAACCCACGCAGACACGGG
Source organism: Chiloscyllium punctatum (assembly GCF_047496795.1). NCBI lineage: Eukaryota > Metazoa > Chordata > Chondrichthyes > Orectolobiformes > Hemiscylliidae > Chiloscyllium > Chiloscyllium punctatum. The sequence goes on from NC_092782.1 coordinate 12,712,865, forward strand.
GAGAACGTGCAAACTCCACACAGTCAGTCGCCTGAGGCGGGAATTGAACCCGGGTCTCCGGCGCTGCGAGGCAGCAGTGCTAACCACTGTGCCACCGTGCCGCCCACAAGCTTCTTGAGTGTTGTTGCAGCTGCATACATCCAGGCAAGTCAAGAATATTTCATCACACTCCTGGCTTGTACATTGTCACTGGTGGGCAGGTTTTGGGGAGTGAGGAATTGAGATACCCACTGTAGGATTCCTTGTCTCTGACCTGCTCTTGAAGCCACTATATTTATATGGCTAGTCCATTATGTTTATGGTCAACAGTAATCCCCAAGATATTGATAGTGGGGGATTCAGTGATGGTAATGCCATTAAATGATGAAGGGTGATGGACAGATTCTCTCTTGTTGGAGATAGTGATTGCCTTGCTTTTGTGTCATGCCAATGCTACTTGCCATCCATCAGCCCAATGCTGTATATTATCTGGGGAAAGGTAAAGGCACCATCATCCCACTCTCTATTTTGAGTAAGATTACTGGTGGTAAGTCTAACCTAGGGGCCACCACATCTCAAGTGAGGTTGAGAAGGCAGCACCTTCATGTTGACCTCAGCAAATGCAGGAATTGAACCTATGCTGTAAGCATCATTCTACATTACAAACCAGCTATCCAGCTTTTGCTCAGTGAATGCTTCCATTAAAACCAGAAATTGATGAGCTGCAGGCAGTTAAGAACCTGGATATCAAGTTTTAGCACTCAGTCTCCCCTCTAACCTAAAGCTTACCAAGTATTGGAATGAACTTACCCGCATTGTGTCTCAAATGAGATATTAATAGCTTCTGAGGCAGAAATGATAACGGTTGTGACAGTATTGTGAGTTCTTTTGATGTCCTAGCCAAAATTCCATTCTTAACCAAAAAAGGTTACTGTTTAAAAGTCAGATTAACTGTTCAGTGATCTATTTGAAACTTGGAATGCAAGTGACTAGTTATCTGACAAAATAAATGTTGATAGTAATATGGAGGGAATGAGAGTGGAATTAAATTTAGTGTCTCATTTGGAGAGATGCTAGCACAGAACTGATGGAGCAAAAGGTCTGATTGTGTGTTGCTTTAGCATAGTATTGTGTGTGGTGGATGAATAACTGAATGCATTGGGTCTTATGTTTGCTTCTACAACAATAGCAACTGCACTTCAAGCTGGAATCCTTGGCTTCTGAACTATTTCAGAATTTGATAACGTACTTTAAATAGAACATGCTATTACAGACATTTCAACGCTGATATCATAACATTTATATAGAAGCAGTTACTTTCCTATTTAGTGCCATGGCATAGAGGATTGGGTGACAGTTCCTAGAGGCGTGGGATTAGTCCCTTCCATTTTCATCTAAACAATCCTTTCGTCTTTCCCACATTATTTTCCAAGGTGACCCTATTTTAACATATGGAAAATAATGTAATCCAGACACGAACAAGCACAAAACAGCACAGTGATAGTGGTGCCTTAAATGACGGGACAGTCACTGGTTCATTTAGTTTTTATGAACTTGTGGGATGTGCCTGGGTCATCATCTATTGCTCATCTCTGGTTGTCATTGTGGAGGTGATGGTGAGCCATCTTCTTGAGCTACTGCAGTCCACATGCTGTGGGTACACTCACAATGCTCTCAGGGCAGGAATTCCTAGATTTTGACCCCACTAAGGAAATGATATATTGCCAAATCAGGATGGTGAATGGCTTGGAGGGGAAGTTTCAAGTGCCTGTGCTTCTATGTATCGGCTGGTGTTGGACTGGGATGGACAAAATTAAAAATCATTGTTTGTGTGTGTGCTGTTGGATGGTGCTGCCCAAGGATCTTTGGTGAATTTCTGCAGTGCATCTTGTAGATGGTATACACTACTGCTAATGAGCGCTGATGGTAGGAGGAGTGAATGTTTGTGCGAGTGGTGGTTAGATCAGAGTGGTGCTGGAAAACCACAGCAGGTCAGACAGCATCCGAGGAGCAGGAAAATCGATGTTTCAGGCAAAAGCCCTTCATCAGGAATAGAAGCAGGGATGGGGTGGGTGGTGGGTGGTGGGGGGGAGAAGGTAGCAAAGAGTACAATAGATGAATGGGGGTGGGGATGGAGGTGATAGGTCAGAGGGGAGGGTGGACCGGATAGTTGGGAAGGGAGATTGGCAGGTAGGACAGGTCATGAGGACAGTGTTCAGCTGGAAGGTTGGAACTGGGGAGGGGAAATGAGGAAACTGGTGAAGTCCACATTGATGCCCTGGGGTTGGAGTGTTCCATGGCGGAAGATGAGGCTTTCTTCCTCCAGGCGTCAGGTGGTGAGGGAGCAGCAGTGAAGGAGACCCAGGACTTGCATGTCCTTGGCAGAGTGGGAGGGGGAGTTGAAATGTTGGGTCATGGGGCGATGGGATTGATTGGTGCGGGTGTCCCGCAGATGTTCCCTAAAGTGCTCTGCAAGGAGGCGTCCAGTCTCCCCAATGTAGAGGAGACTGCATCGAGAGCAATGGATACAATAAATGACATTGGTGGATGTGCAGGTGAAACTTTGATGGATGTGGAAGGCTCCTTTGGGGCCTTGGATAGAAGTGAGAGAGCAGGTATAGGCGCAGGTTTTGCAATTCCTGCGGTGACAGGGGAAGGTGCCAGGACGGGAGGGTGGGTTGTAGGGGGGGTGTGGACCTGACCAGGTAGTCACGGAGGGAACAGTCTTTGCGGAAGGCGGAAAGGGGTGGGGAGAGAAATATATCCCTGGTGGTGGGATCCGTTTGGAGGTGGCGGAAATGTCGGCAGATGATACGGTTTATGTGAAGGTTGGTAGGGTGGAAAGTGAGGACCGGGGGGTTCTGTCCTTGTTACGGTTGGAGGGGTGGGGTCTGAGGGTGGAGGTGCGGGATGTGTGAGATGCGTTGGAAGGCATCTTCAAGCACGTGGGATGGGAGATTGCGATCTCTAAAGAAGGAGACCATCTGGTATAATCTGTGGTGGAACTGGTCCTCCTGGGAGCAGATACGGTGGAGGTGGAGGAATTGGGAATACAGGATGGCATTTTTGCAGGAGGTAGGGTGGGATGAGGTGTAATCCAGGTAGCTGTGGGAGTTGTGGGTTTGTAAAAAATGTCAGTGTCAAGTCAGTCGTCATTAATGAAGATGGAGAGGTCCAGGAAGAGGAGAGAGGTGTCAGAGATGGTCCTGGTGAATTTAAGGTCAGGGTGGAATTTATCTCTCCACCCTGGAGGCTCCCTGCTTCTATTCCTGATGAAGGGCTTTTGCCCGAGATGTCGATTTTCCTGCTCCTCGGATGCTGCCTGACCTGCTGTGCTTTTCCAGCACCACACTGATCTAAACATAGGTGTTTTATTGACCCTATAGAGGTTTGGGAAGTTTAGAAAAAAATATGATGTAAATGTATGTCTTGTGAAAAGCCATGGAATTTGAAGCACTTCACACCATAATTTAGACCCCTTCCTCAACCAAGGGAGCTTCTCACCAGTATTCTGCCTGTGACAAGACCACTGTCGGCACAACTAAAATCTAGCACAACATTTCAGGTCTGTGGCTTGTTAATCAAATATTAATGTGGCAATATTTACTTATGTTTGTATGCATTTAGTCACCTTAACGAGTTGCTATTTACATAAAATGCTTTATAGTCAACTGAGTTTAGATCTAATTCACCACTCTCATTATATGTTGGATATTCAGAACCATTTACATCTTTTCTGACCATCGTTATTGCACCAATATCTCTGTTGTCATTTATTACTCCAGCCCTCCACTCCATCAAAGACCCCTCCAGTTTATTCCTTTTCTGACTCAGTATTACCTTCTCCTCCAGTCCCATGTCCACTGCGGCCTTTTCCTTTGGCTCTGTATTGGCTCAAAATATGTTGAAGGTCATCCCAGTCTGACAGAAGCTCATGAACTCAAAGCCTTTACTCTGATTGTCTCTCCCCGAATGCTACCTGATTTGTTGAGTGTTTCCGGTATATATGTTTTCATCCCAAAATGCAGCATCTGGAGTGTTTTGATTTTTGGTCAGAATTGATGTATCAATGTGTTGAAGAAAACTCTCAGACTCGGACCTTGCAAACTGATTAGTTTATTACACAATATGTCATGGGGAATTCACCATCCTAACAGTGGTTCAGTGTTATTTCAAAGTACATCAGGATATGACAGGATTATATAGAGAAAACAGCTAGGAGCTGACCGTTAATTACACAGTTTGGCATGCTTACAAGTTGGTACTAAATTAGAGGTTAGTCATTAAGTTCAAAACTAAAGCACTATTATGATTTCCACGAGTGACAGATCAAGTGGTATCTGCTCTAGTTACACAGATTGCTAATACTAACCAGAGATATCCCTAATTGGCTGAATGATCGTGAAGAGGCAATAACTAGAGGAGGAAGGGGGACTAATTGGAAAGTCTATGTCAACTTGACTGGTTCTACAGCCTGCGCTGATCATTCAGCAAAGGGAGGAGACACTATCTTGAGAAAGAAGATAAGGACAACCTTTCACATTACCTCACAGTAAGGAATGCATAACCAGTAAGTTCTGGCTGGGGACACAAAATGGAACTCTCAGCCGAATCAGGAAAATGGCTTCCAGGCAAATAATGTTAACTTTTCCCCAACACAATGAATCATCACCCTTTTGTCCTGTAGTACAAATTGTTGCAATTGTAATTTGGCATTCTTGCAGTTAACTGGATGATCTGCATTAGCAGTATATTCTGATTTTGCTATTTGCTTGTCTCCTGTCTCCAGTGTCCCATATTGAGATAAAATTAGTAAGGGAAGAGCAACAGTTTCTTTCAAGATATATAAACAATTTCAAATGTTAACGTTAACATCTTTGAAATTAGCACTTGCCCAAATGGCCAATGGCTTTTGATCTATGTGAGTGGCTGCCCAATTCAGATGAATATATTTTAAATAGCACAAACTATATTTGTGTTTCTTCACACCAGCCAATGTCCTGCTGTATCTGCAATTACCCTCTATTTCGTCCACATCTTCTAACGATGTCAAAGCCAAAAACAGCCCATTCCATCCAATTATGCTGATGCTACATGTATCACTGACCTGTCTCTCTAGTCACACAAGATGGTGGTATAGTGGACAGTGAAGAAGGTGGTCTAGGTGTATAACAGGATTTTGATCAACTGGGCCAGTGGGTTGAGGGATAGTAGATGGAGTTTAAGTTAGATAAATGTGAAATGTTGCATTTTGGTCAGACAAGCCAGGGCAGGACTTACATAGTTAATGGTAGGGCCTTGGGGAATGTTGTTGAACAGAGGGACCTAGGGGTGCAGGTACATAGTTCCTTGAAAGTGTACCTCAACAGGTAGACAGGATGGTGAAGAAGGTGTTTGACACACTTGCCTTCATTAGTCAGAGCACTGAGTGCAGGAGTTTGGACATCATGTTACGGCCGTCCAACACATTGTCAAAAACTGTGGTGCTGGAAAAGCACAGCAGATCAGGTAGTACCCGAGGAGCAGGACAGTCGATGTTCTAGACACTAAACCTTCATCAGGAATGTGGAGTGGGAAGGGGAATGAGGGGTGGGGAGGGGCTGGGGGGGTGAGGTAGCTGGTAAAGCGATAGGTAGGTGCAGGTGGGAGGCAATAGTGATAGGTCAGTGGGGAGGGTGGAGTGGATAGGTGGGAAAGAAGATGGACAGGTAGGACAGGTCAAGAGGGTGGTGTCGAGTTGGAGGGTTGGATCTGGGACAAGGTTGGAGGAGGGGAGATTTGGAAACTGGTGAAGTCAATGTTGATCACATGTGGTTGAAAGGTCCCAAGTCAGAAGATGACCATTCTTCCTCCAGTTGTTGGGTGACCTGGATTTGGCGGTGGAGGAAGCCCATGGCTTGCATGTCCTTGGGGGAGATGAAGTGGTACACCATAGGATAGTTGGGTTGATTGGTACGTGTGTCCCAGAGATGAAACGCTCCGTGAGTTGGTATCTTGCCTACCGAATGTCGAGGAGAGCACATCGAGAGCAATGGACACAGTGGATGTGCAGGAAAATCTCTGCTGGGATGTGGGAGGATCCTTTGGGACCTTAGCTAGTTTTACATCTCTTACAGTGGCAAGGGAAGGTGCCCGGAGTGAAGGGTGGGTTGGTGGTGGGGGGTGGAGCATGGAATTAACAAGGGAGTTGCAGAGGGAATGGTCTCTTTGGAATGCAGATAAGGGTGAGGTGGGGAGGGAAAAATATATCTCTGGTGGCGGGATCTGATTGTGGGTGGTGGAAATGGTAGAGGATAGCACGCTTTATCTGGAGATTAATGGGGTGGATGCACCCTTCTCCCTCCAAAAGATCTCAACATCCTCCTCCCTGTACAAGATATAGGTACAGTTACATTTGGCGTATTGCACACAATTCTGTTCACCCTGCTTTGGGAAGGATGTTATTAAACTGGGAAGGGTGCAAAAAGATTGTAAGGATATTCCAAGACTGGAAGGTTTGAGTTATAAGGAGAGGTTCGATAGGGATGGATGTTTTTCTCAAGAGCATAGGAGGCTAAGGGATGTCATGGAATCATACAAAACGGAAACAGACCCTTCAGTCCAACCAGTCCGTACTGAGCATAATCTCAAATTAAACTGGTCTCGCTTGCCTGCTCATGGCTCATATCCCTCCAAACCTTTTCTATTCATGTAACTATCCAAATGTCTTTTAATCTTGGAATTGTACCCACATCCACCACTTTCTCAGGAAGTTTATTCTGCACACGAGCCACAGTCTTTGTAAAATAATTTGCTTGAATGATAGAATCCCTACAGTATGGAAACAGGCCTCTTGGCCCAACAAGTCTATACCAACCCTCCGAAGAGTAACCCACCCAGGCCCATTCCCCTGTCCTATTACTCTACATTTCCCCTGACTAATGCACCCAACCTACACATCCCTGAACACTATGGACAATTTAGCATGGCCAATTCACCTAACCTGCACATCTTTGGACCGTGGGGGGAAACCCACATAGACACTGGGAGAATGTGCAAACTCCACCCAAAACAGAAGTCGAACCTAGGTCCCTGGCGCTGTGAGGCAGCAGTGCTAATCACTGAGCCACAATGCTGCTTTTTAAAATCTCTGTCCCCTCATCTTAAAAATGTGACCTCTACTCTTGACATCCCCCATCCTAGGGAAAAGACAACTACCCTTCGTTATTTTATAAACTTCTGTCAGATCATCTCTCAACCTCCTACACTCTAGTGAAAAAGATTCCCAGCCTATCCAGTCTTTCTTTATAACTCAAGCCTTCCATACCCGGCAGCATCCTGGTAAACTTCATCTGAACCTTCTCCAGCTTGATAATATCCTCCTTATAACTTAGCGACCAGAACCAGAATTCCAGAAGAAGCCTCAACAGTGTCCTGTACAACCTCAATATGCCGTTCCAAGTCCTATACTCAAAGGACTGAGCAATGAAGGCAAACATACCAAATGCCTTTTTAGCCAACCTGTCTATATGTGATGGAAATTTCAAAGATGTATGTACTTGGAGCCCGAGATCCCTCTGTTCTACAACATTACACAGGCCCTACCATTATTTGTATAAGTCCTATCCTTGTTTGCTGTACCAAAATGCAATACTTCAATTTATCCAAATTGAACTCCATCTGCCATTTTTCAGCCCATTGACCCATTTGATCAAAATCCCTTTATAATCTTAGAAAACCTGCTTCACTGTCTACAATGCCACCAATTTTGGTGTCACCTGCAAGTTTACTAACTATGCCTTCCATATTCTCTCCTAAATCATTCATATAAATGACAAAGATGTTATAGATGTTTATAAAATCATGATGGGCATAGATAGGGTGAAAAGCAATGGTCTTTTCCCCAGGGTAAGGGTGTCCAAAACTAGAGGGCATAGGTTTTAGTTGAGAGGGGAAAGAATTAAAAAGGGATCTAAAGGATGAAGAGAGTGGTATGTGTCTGGAACGAACAGCCAGAGGAATTGGAAGAGGTGTGTACCCTCAAAACATGTAAGTTTTGGACAGTTACATGGATAGGAAAGGTTTAGAGGGATAGGGACCAAATGCAGTCAAACAGGACTTGTCTAGTTTAGGAAACCTGGTCAGCATGGACAAATTGGACTGAAGGGTCTGTTTCTGTGTTGCATGACTCTGACTCTATAAAGCTTCCAGCCAACACTGGAAAAATCTCTGGAACTACCTGTTCAGCCATTGCAGACAATGCACAATAATATGATCACTGATAATGTGAATTATTGTTAACTTTCACTTACCTTTTTTCAATTAGAGATGTCCTCAACTTTGAGGAACTCATCTAGTTTCATTTCAAAGGACTGGCTGCTATTTCAGTGTAGGCGTTAATCTATTTATTCCAAATGGGGTATAAGTAATGGATAGAAGACCATTTGCACATTAAAAGCACCAATAACAGTTAGCGGGCATTTCTAGGTCACTCTGTGATGCGCCTAAATACATTTGTACACCTGTACCTGCACGTGTTAGTGTTGCATGTTCAGTTAAAATAAATTCCAAAAATTTAAAGAGCTACAAAAATAAAACACAAATTAGTTTAATTCTGTTAAAAAATGACTTTTGTTTGCAGACTTTGAGGATGTTCTGTTCCTTAGCTATATATATTAATATATAAAAGTTGACGTTGTACTTTCTTTGGGAAACTTTTGACTTTATTTCAGTCATCATGTGTACAAAATATTCAAACAAAGAACAGGAATTTGACTTTGACGAAGGGAATCTGATGTGGGAACTACTTTTGGGGACTGATGCTGCATTAGTAGGAGATCTCATCACTGCCAGTTAATGTAGCCAACTTCAGCTGCTTGTTGACTGGAGAGTAGGGTGATAGGCAACTAGCAATGGCGGGTGTGGGATGGAGGAGGAAGTTGTAAAGCATTATGGGCCTGATTTATGTGCAAGGCGCAACCAATACTGCAGTGGCCATTTTGATCTCCCATGGAAACCCACGAGCTCATCTGGAGAAGAGAGAGAAGAATAAGCAGGCTGTGCAGTCCTTCTCCATCCTTCTTGAATGCACTGTCTGAGGTGCCACCAGGGGCTGTGGGCAATAAATGCTGACCCAGTCAGTGACCCCCCACTTTCCATGGATAAATGAGAATTTTTAAAAATCCAGCTAGTGGCTTGGCTCTTGAGATGTAGTTATTAGATTAGATTAGATTCCCTACAGCGTGGAAACAGGCCCTTCGGACCAACAAGTCCACACCAACCCTCCGGTGTTTCCCAGATGATGGCCCTAATGAAGGGCTTTTGCTCGAAACGTCAACTTTCCTGCTCCTCCATTACTGCCTGGCCTGCTGTGCTTTTCCAGCAACCCACATAAGAGAATGACACCCAACCAAAAAAAAAGCAAGCCAATTTTTAAAATTTATTATTTAACCTGTTTTTTGACTCAACCTGTTCTAGATGTTATTATACACCTCTGGAGAAGGTGGGACTTGAATCCGGCCCTCCTGGTCCAGGAATAGGGATGGTGGCTCAGTGGTTAACATTGCTGCCTCATAGCACCAGGGTCCCAGGCTTGATTCCAGCCTCAGGTGACTGGAATTTGCACATTCTCCCCGTGTCTGCGTGGGTTTCCTCCGGGTGCTCCGGTTTCCTCACACAGTCCAAAGATGTGCAGGTCGGGTGAACCAGCCATGCTAAATTGCCCATATTAGGTGCATTAGTCAGAGGGAAATGGGTCTGGGTGGTTTACTCTTCGGAGGGTTGGTGTGGACTTGTTGGGCCGAAGGGCCTGTTTCCATACTGTAGGGAATCTAATCTAATCTAATTACTCTACATCACAAGAGCCAAGCCACTAGCTGGATTTTTAAAAAATTCTCATTTATCCATGGAAAGTGGAGGGGGGGGGGGGGAATCACTGACTGGGTCAGCATTTATTGCCCACCCCTAGATGCCCTTGAGAAGGGGGTGGAGGAGGAGAAAGTGAGGACTGCAGATGCTGGAGAGCTGTCGTCAGAGGGTGTCGTGTTACACTCACCTTGATACATTGCAGAAGGTCAATAGAATTCTTACAGTCTGCACCCAGCTCCTGCAAATCCACTGTCGTTGGGTCAATGTTATGGAAATCTCTCTATAACGACATCACATTACACCAAATGGACTGTAGCGGTTCGAGAAGGCAGCTCACCACCACCTTCTCAAGTCAAAAGTGTGGCACTGGAAAAGCCAAGCAGGTCAAGTAGCATCCGAAGAGCAGGAGAGTCGACGTTTTGAGTTTATGCTATTGCACACCCCAGGCACCTATGTCCGAAACATCGACTCTCTTGCTCCTCGGATGCTGCCTGACCTGCTTTGCTTTTCCAGCGCCACACTTTTGACTTGAGAAGTTGGTGGTAAGCTGCAATCTCGAAACACTACAGTCCATTTGGTGTAACGTGATGTTGTTTGGGAGGGATTTCCATGACATTGACCCAACGACAGTGGATTTTCAGGAGCTGTGAGCCAAGTGCAGTGTACAGGAACTGGGTGCAGGCTGTAAGAATACTGGATTAGTGGTGCTGGAAGAGCACAGCAGTTCAGGCAGCATCCAACGAGCAGCGAAATCGACGTTTCGGGCAAACGTCGATTTCGCTGCTCGTTGGATGCTGCCTGAACTGCTGTGCTCTTCCAGCACCACTAATCCAGTATTTGGTTTTCAGCATCTGCAGTCATTGTTTTTACCTACTCCGCAGGCTGTAAGAATTCTACTGACCTTCTGCAGTGTGGCAAGGTGAGTGTAACACGACACCCTCTGATGACAGCTCTCCATCTCTGCAGCCATAAACCAGCTGAGCAGCCTCGGGTGGGCGGGGGCAGGTGTGGGTGACCCTCCTGAATGCAGATCCTGAGAGTTCTTGAGGGCCTGGCTTAAATGTTAGTTTACTTTTAAAAAAAGCCAATGACATGAGTGAGAAAGGTGAGCACTACAATTGCCTCTCTCTTTTGTCTTTGCAGGAGAAGAGAGAACAGGATTTGTAGGAGAGGGCTCGCGCAACAGGAACCCCATCTTCCCACCTTCATTGTCATGGATGAGGCTGCATTGGACAAGGCTGGGGATGTTCTTCATGTCCATGTCGATGATGGGGAGAGGAAATGATGCAGTGATGTAGTCCCTACCTCTAAGCCAGGAGACCTGGGTTCAAGTCCCACCTGCTCCAGAGGTGTGTAACAGCATCTCTGAATAGGTCATAGAGTCATGGAGATGTACAGCACAGAAACAGACCCTTCCATCCAACTCGTCCATGCCAACCAGATATCCTAACCTAATCTAATCCTATTTGCCAGCACTTGGCCCATATTGCTCTAAACCCTTCCTATTCATATATCCCTACAGATGCCTTTTAAATGTTGTTATTGTACTAGCATCCACCACTTCCTCTGGCAGCACATTCCATGCATGCACCACCCTCTGTGTGAAAACATTGACCCTTAGTTCCCTTTTTAAATTTTTCCGCTCTCACCCTAAACCTATGCCCTCTAGTTCTGGACTCCCTTGCCTCAGGGAAAAGACTGTCTATTTATCCTATCCATGTCCCTCATGATTTTATAAACCTCTATAAGGTCACCCCTCAGCCTCCGACGCTCCAGAGAGAACAGCCCCAGACTGTTCAGCCTCTCCCTATTGATCAATTCCTCCAACCCTGGCAACATCCCTGTAAAATCTTTTCTGAACCCTTTCAGGTTTCACGATATAATTCAGAGAGACCAGAACTGCACACAATATTCCAACAGTGGCCTAACCAATGTCCTGTACAGCTGCAACATGACCTCCCAACTCCAGTACTCAATACACTGTCCAATAAAGGAAAGCATACCAAATGCCTTCTTCACTATCCTGTCTATTTGCAACTCCATTTTCAAGGAACTATGAATCTCCACTCCAAGGATTCTTTGTTCAGCTTCACTCCCAGAACCTGACAATTAAGTGTATAAATCCTGCTCTGATTTGCCTTTCCAAAATGCAGCACCTCACATTTATCTAAATTATACTCTAAGTGCAGCCTAATCAAAGTCTGATAAAGCTGCAACATGACATCCTGACTCTCGTACTCAATACCCCGACCAATAAAGTCACACTTGCTACACCCTAAGCACAGACTCCTACCGCTGTATTTGAGATGTTTGTGTGAAAGGGTCAATAAAGACAAGCATGTCATACGGCTTCTTTCCCATCCTGTCTACTTGTGTGGCTACTTCGAGGGAGGTATGGATTTGAATTCCAAGATCCCTCTGTACATCAATGCTGATCAGGGTCCTGCCATTAACTATGTACATTTCCTTAACATTTGATCTCCCAAAGTACAGCACGTCACACTTGATCAGATTAAACATTATTTGCCATTTCTCCGTCCATATCTGCAACTGATCTATAACCCACCGTATCTTTTGACAACCTTCTAAGTATCCACAACTCCACCAATCTTTGTGTCTTCTGCAAAATTATTACATTTTCATCCAAGTCATTTGTAAATATCACAAATAGCCGAAGTCCCAGTACAGGCCACTGCGGAACTTCACTGGTCATGCATCTCCAGGCAGAAAAACACCTTCTACCAATACCAGTCTACGCATTGTAAATACAGAGACTACTGCCATAACATAACTGTCTTGCACTTGCCCAGCAGCAATGCTTTTTAAGCTTTCCTTTGATCTTTGACAATTAAATCACCGAGAATGCACGTCGCACAAATCATGGAACAGGTTATATAATCACCTTCACTTAACCCAAATTTAAAGTTACAATTCCAACAATCTATATATAACCTCATAATTGTAACATATGGTATAGCTATGCAAAACCCTGGTTCAAGCATAACTGGAGAACTGAGAGCAAATCTGGGCACCATACCTTATGAAAAGATGTACCGGTCTTGTGTGAGTGTAATTTGGATTTACCAGTGTTTTAGTTGGACTTTAAGAATCTGCATTTTTCTTTGTTAATTCACCGGATGAGGGCATTAGTGGCCAGGCTAGCATTTATTGCCCATCCCTAATTACCCAGAGGGCAGTTGAGACTCAGCCACATTGCTGTGGGTTTGGAGTCACATGTAGAGCAGATCAGGTGAGAATGGTGGATTTCCTTCTCTAAAAGAGGACATTAGCAACAATGGTGTCATGGTCATCATTTGACTCTTAATTGCAGATTTTTTTATTGAATTCAAGTGCCCCTATCTGCCACGGTGGGATTTGAACTCAGGATCCCAGAATATTAGCTGGGTCTCTGCCTTAATAGCTCAGTGATAATACCACTAGGCTATCATCTCCCCTGGTGACGTATGAAAAGAGATTAAATAAACCAGGGTTTTATTATCAGAAACTTAAAAAATTATGGGATGATTCGATCAAGGTTTTCAAGATATTAAGGGGAACAGGTATAGTGAATGATGTGAAAGTATTTGTGCTGGTTAGGTTGTTGAAGACAAGGGATCAGTCTAAAAATTAGAGCGAGACTTTCAGCAGTGAAATTAAGAAACATTCTCAGATGCAAAGGATGGGAAAAGATTTGGAACTCCCTTCTACAAACAGCAACTGAATGTTTGACCAATTGTTAATTTTAAAACTGAGATTGATCATTTTGTTATCTAAAAGTATTCAAAGATCCGGAACAAAGGATTTAGTGGATGGAGTTAGGTTGTGAAACACATATGATCTCATTGAATATCAGAACAGGTTCTCAGGGTGACAAATCACTGCACCCCCCATAAATTCCCGTGCCATTCACTAAAACGTTGTGGCTTTGACAAGACTCTGAAAGCTTCCATCAACACCCAATTTTATGTCCACTTTGCTGATTCCGTAAGTACTGTAGATTCACCTCAAAATATATCCTGAACACTGATACAGGTTAGTTTTGATTGCTTATTGATGAGTGTTAAACATTGGATTTTGAGATTGCTTAAATTATTAAATCAATCATTAGTTTTGTTCTACAGGTCATTCTGCTGTAATGCAACAGTTGTGTCCTCTGCAACCTTGCACTACAAAAATCCTGCTGTAGAAGATCACTAATAGAAAATTGCTATAGAAATTCAGTAGAAATTCACGTTATCCAATCAATGTCCACAATTTGTCAATCGCGCTATAGCCAATTCGTGCTAACAAAATGCGTGTTATAACAGAACGACGTGTAATTGTTTATTTGTGTAAACCTTTCACAGCTAAATCCTTGAATTAAGACTTGTTTTACTTTTTCTTTTGCTGTTTACAGTATTTTTTAAAAAAATCAAATAATGCCTTTAATATGAATACAATTCTTAGATAGTAGTGTGAGAGAGTTAAGTTACTTCTACTAGATCCACATACTGTATTGGTTGTAACACTAAATGTGCATTTCATTTCTACTCAGTGTATTAATTTAGCTGATGGCACAATATCTCAATTAACAATCTCGGAGAGGAAGTGTATTTTAAAAAAAACAGAGTGGTCTCTGTTATAATGTATAGAGGAATGGGATAAAGCTTCTCAAACTAGATACCCTTTCCAGTGTGATGGCAATAGCTTGGGAGTAGTTCACTTGCCCCACATTATGATCCTGGAGGGATTTGTCAGAAGAGAAAACTAGGAAAAAAGCACACCTGTCAACATCTGTATGATAATACAGTTCTGTCATCTGTCAGGCTCAGTAGCTCCTCCAAATCATCTAGCAAAGTAGTTGTAGGAGTGACCCAAATGGGAATAAATTTCAGGAGACAGCACAATTTTGGGCACGTGGCAGCTTATTCAAGCGATCACCAGTATCATACAGGGAAAGGCACTTGAGACACTCCACTTAGGGCTGCGTCAAATGCACTGTGCCCTAATGCAAGCAGATTCTCTTTTTTTTACATTTCCCTGTCCTTTTCTGACACCATAGCATACATCCCCTCCCCCTGTATCTTTAGCCATGCCAGCTGCACTGTGTTTAGCTGCCAATGAATTAGATCAGGAACTTTTAAAATTTTCCCACCACAGAGATTATAAAACAATATTGATTTTTTCATCGGTTCCTCAAGGCCATGTGGTTACACCTCACATGAGAATTAGTTAACTAATGAGTTGCGTCTCAATGTATTCATTCAGCCTACATTGCAACGCCTGATAGGCTCTGTCCTCTCTGTAACAATAAGGGGGCCCAATTCTACCACCTGAAACTATTTCGAATTTTTTCCTCTAATGATTTTGATGATTTTCGATTTATAAATGGATCTATTGCTACTTCGGAGTCAAATTCTTTGATTTTCTGAAGGATCTTACTAAAACCTACTCTTAATATTGTAACAGTTTGATTAAATGATTCAGGAGAAACAACTAATTAGTGTGAAATGTTCTTATCCACATAAGCAATTGTAGCTGCACATTTTATCTCATTTATTACAAAACTGCTATGGTTCTACTTGCTGAGACTACATAAAGTGTGCATTTTCCTGTATTCTAATTACTGTCTGCCATGTTCTGCAGAAATTGTCAGGGCAGTCATCAGCCATTGTGTCACTTGGGCAGCCCTAACAGTCATCAGTACACATTTTAAACAAAAACAAAAAGACTTCAATAAATTATAATTCTTTCTGGATGATTGAAAATACATTTTACTCGGTGAGCCTCAGGTGACTGTCTGTATGGAGTTTGCACATTCTCCCTGTGTCTGTGTGGGTTTCCTCCGAGTGCTCCGGTTTCCTTCTACAGTCCAAAGATGTGCAGGTTAGGTGAATTGGCCGTGCTAAATTGCCCGTAGTATTAGGTAAGGGGTCGATGTAGGGGTATGGGTGGGTTGCGCTGCGGTGGGGTGGTGTGGACTTGTTGGGCCGAAGGGCCTGTTTCCACACTGTAAGTAATCTAATCTAATCTAATCTAATCTGCAAGAATCATGGAAGTAGCTATGACGCAAATGAGAACTAAATAAATACTTGAAAATGAAAACCTGCAGGATTATGAAGGGCAAGCAGGGGAGTGAGCTCATTCAAAGCAGTAGAACAAGCTTGATCACTGATGGAATTTAACTCTATCATATCATTTGATGAAGTCAAAGTAAAAATAACATCGATGTTAATTGTCTTCCATTCAACTCGATTTTGTATGATTGGCAGATTGTTTTACTGTTTTTACCTCATTATTTCATGTTTTTGTGATGTTGTTGGAATGGGGGGAGTATTGTGAGTCTGGGACACCATTTATCAAATTCACTAACCTTTCATATGCTGTTTAGTCAAACAAAGACATCAAATCAAATCAGAATTTCAGTTCCTGGATTTCAGAAACTGCAATTGCTTTCCTTATAGTGGAGACGATTAGGAGGAGATTTAATAGAGTTGCTTAAATGAAAGAATGGTTTTGGTACAGTAAGCAGTGAGAAACTTTTATCAGTGACAGGAGAATCAGTAACTAGAGAACCAATTTGGTTGGCAAAATATCCAGAGGAACATAAAGGACACAAAAGTACACAGTGAAGTGTTGTGATCTGGAACGCAGATTTGACAGATTAGTAGAAGGTAACTTTCCAAAGGAAACTGAAGAGCAAAAATTAAGCTACAGAAAGAAGGCAGGCAAGTGGGACCAATTGGTCTTTTGAAGAGTCAGTACCGGCACAACGGACCAAACAGCCTCTCTCCAGTGTTGCATGATTTTTAATTCTACTGAGTAACTACTGTGGCAGTAAAACTGATGATGATGTAGTGGCACTGAAACATGAATACCTGGCTTAGCAGGATAGGGTTATGAAACAGAAAGACTCTGTGAATTTACAAATATTTAGTTTCATTGCAAGCAATGAAACAGATCAATAAACAATGCAAGTAAGCTCCCGAATTAAGTGGAACAAAAGTTATGGTTTATTTGAAAAAAATCATGAAGGAGAACAAACTCTAGAAATCAGAGCAATAACTTGTACCACAGAATAAGACCATTTCTGACATTTTCAAACAGCAGTCATATTAGTCCCACATTCCTGCTGTTTGTCCATAACCCTCGAAGTTTAAGGGAGGGTAGTAGAGGCAGAAACCCTCATAACATTTAAGTATCTGGATATGCACTTGTGATGTCAAGGCAGGCAAGGCTATGCGCCACATGCTGGAAATGAGAGTAGGATGGTTAGGTATTTGTTGCTTAGAGTCTGGGAGTCTAGAGTTTATGTACCTGTCCAAATGTTGACCTAAGATTATTGATTCAGCTTTCACTACCTCAACAGATGGACCATTCCAGGTTTGGACAACTAAGTGAGAATGGTTTTCTTGATGTCCCCTCTGGACCTTTAACCAATAATTTTAAATCTATGCCCTTATGTTTATGTTCTCAAGATGAATTATTTTTGCAACAATCCAGTCCGTCAACGCATACATCATGATATACTGGACTTGGTAGGATGCTGTAATGCTTCAAAAACACATTTGTCACATTTACCTCTTGCAGCTTCATCCTAAGCCTGCCTTTGTAAAAGATGACTAACTTGTGTAGAATGTGTAACTTATATTTTTGTATTTCATGCATGAAAAGCAGAGGTTGAGGAAAGAGATGTGGTTTTCAAGTTTCATTTGTACAGTTGATTTGTGAGTGGTGTCAAAGTTGAGGCCTTGTTGTTTATATGCATTTTAATGAGGTTTTACCACTCAAAGTGCAGATGAGGTTTTACAGTTCAATGCATTTAGAAGACAGAAATAAAACCTGCCAAGGAGCAGGTGTCCAGTGACACAGGCATACAGAATAATTCATAAAGTCTGCCAGTCTAACTGTTTGTGCCCCAGGGAGTGAAGGGCTGCTGAAAACTGAGTTTAGGGAACTCATGTGTTTGCACTGAAGTTAAAGTTACAGTGTGTTGAGCTGGCAGTTTGTCTTGTGTGTCTCGAGTAGAGTGATTAGCTGGTGAGAAAAACCATCTCACGGCTGCACAGAAATTTGTTGAAAGGAAAGAGATTGCAGCTGTTGCATCCTGGGTCTGAGTAAGGAACCTTAGCATGGAAATGGTGGTAACTCTTTACTTGAGGTTTTGGGTGTTTTTAAGAACTTTGCTGGGGTATAAAGGATAAAATGACTTTGAATCCTTTTCTGACACTTGTAATGAAGTCTTTCCAATTTTTTTTGTCTAGTTTTTGATTTCTTTTTAAAGTACACTTGCAACCTCTTGTGGGTCTGTTCTTTTGATTTAAAAAAAGTTAAGATTTAGTAAACCAGATTTCAATATGGGAGGTGACTTGCCCAGTATTAACATCAGCTGGAATCATCACAGATAACAATAAATTACTTAGAACTCACAACATGAAAACAGGCCATTTGGTCCACCTTGGCTATATTGTTGCTTATATGTCACATAAGTCTCTTCCCAAACAAATGTTTTCTTTCCACTGTGATATAAATTGTGTCTTATCTATATTTTTAATGTATATATACATTTTGGTTTCAAATTTGGTGTTAATAACAAAAAAAGATTCTTTGTGTCTGAATGTTAGTAATTATTTTGTAGCCATGGTGATTTCTCTTAAAACAGTTTGAGAGAGTATTTAGTCAGCCTAATGTGTTCTTGTTTACCTTATCATTTTATCATTTTGTTAGGTTGACCATTGTGCTTTAAGGACTTATAGGATTTTCTATATTTTTTCAAGCTTGGGGAAATACACATAGCTTAGAGAGAGAAATGTTTGTCCAGTTTTACTTTGTGGCAGTTCTGTGAAGTTGTTGCATGGAAACGTAGATATAAAGCAGTTCACTCAAGAGGAGAAGTATATAATGAAACTAGGTTACATCAGAGTAAAGAAGTTCATGATGGTCCCAGACCAGAAGTGTTGGAAAGGGATAGGTATATAACAAGGGCAAAAGTTATTACTGGGGGAAAGGCAATTACGATGCGATTAGGCAAGATTTAGGATGCATAGGATGGGGTAGGAAACTCAATGGAATGGGCACAATTGGGCTCAATTAACGAGATAGGATTTATAATCATCTAGAGAGGAATAAGTTGATTAGGGATCGTCAACATGGTTTTGTGAAGGGTAAGTCGTGCCTCACAAACCTTGAGATCTTTGAGAAGGTGACCAAATAGGTGGGTGATGGTAAAGAGGTTGATATGGTGCATATGGATTTCAGCAAGGCATTTGATAAGGTTCCTCACTGTAGGCTATTGCAGAAAATATGGAGGCATGGGATTGTGGGTGATTTTGCGGTTTGGAAGACAGAGGGTGGTGGTTGATGGGAAATGTTCATCCTGCAGTTCAGTTACTAGTAGTATACTGCAAGGATCTGTTTTGGGGCCACTGCTGTTTGTCAATTTTATAAATGACCTAGACGAGGGCATAGAAGAATGGGTTAGTAAATCTGCGGATGACATTAAAGGTCAGTGGAGTTGTGGATAGTGCTGAAGGATGTTGCAGGTTACAGAGGGACATAGATAAGCTGCAGAGCTGGGCTGAGAGGTGGCAAATGGAGTTTAATGTGGAAAGCGAGGTAATTCACTTTGGAAGGAGCAACAGGAGTAAAGGATACTGGGTTAATGGTAAGATTCTTGGTCATGTAAATGAGCAGGGAGATCTCAGTTTCTGGATTAGTAGTGCTGGAAGAGCACAGCAGTTCAGGCAGCATCCAAGGAGCAGCGAAATCGACGTTTCTGGCAAAAGCCCTTCATCAGGAATAAAGGCAGAGAGCCTGAAGCGTGGAGAGATAAGCTAGAGGGAGGTGGGGGTGGGGAGAAAGTAGCATAGAGTACAATAGGTGAGCGAGGGAGGGGATAAAGGTGATAGGTCAGGGAGGAGAGGGTGGAGTGGATAGGTGGAAAAGGAGATAGGCAGGTAGGACAAGTCCGGACAAGTCATGGGGACAGTGCTGAGCTGGAAGTTTAGAACTAGGGTGAGATGGGGGAAGGGGAAATGAGGAAACTGTTGAAGTCCACATTGATGCCCTGGGGTTGAAGTGTTCCGAGGCGGAAGATGAGGCGTTCTTCCTCCAGGCGTCTGGTGGTGAGGGAGCGGCGGTGAAGGAGGCCCAGGACCTCCATGTCCTCAGCAGAGTGGGAGGGGGAGTTGAAATGTTGGGATACGGGGTGGTGTGGTTGATTGGTGCGGGTGTCCCGGAGATGTTCCCTAAAGTGCTCTGCTAGGAGGCGTCCAGTCTCCCCAACGTAGAGGAGACCGCATCGGGAGCAACGGATACATAAATGGTATTAGTGGATGTGCAGGTAAAACTTTGATGGATGTGGAAGGATCCTTTAGGGCCTTGGTAGTAGGTGAGGGAGGAGGTATGGGCACAGGATTTGCAGTTCCTGCGGTGGCAGGGGAAGGTGCCAGGATGGGAGGGTGGGTTGTAGGGGGGGGGCGTGGACCTGACCATGTAGTCACGGAGGGAATGGTCTTTGCAGAAGGCGGAAAGGGGTGGGAAGGGAAATATATTCCTGGTGGTGGGGTCTGTTTGGAGGTGGCGGAAATGTCGGCAGATGATTTGGTTTATGCGAAGGTTGGTCAGGTGGAAGGTGAGCACCAGGGGTCTTCTGTCCTTGTTATGGTTTGAGGGGTGGGGTCTGAGGGCAGAGGTGCGGGATGTGGACGAGATGTGTTGGAGGGCATCTTTAACCACATGGGAAGGGAAATTGCGGTCTCCAAAGAAGGAGGCCATCTGGTGTGTTCTGTGGTGGAACTGGTCCTCCTGGGAACAGATACAGCGGAGGTGGAGGAATTCGGAATATGGAATGGCAATTTTGCATGAGGTAGGGTGGGAAGAGGTGTAATCCAGATAGCTGTGAGAATCGGTGGGTTTGTAAAAAATGTCAGTGTCAAGTCGGTCATCGTTAATGCAGATGGAGAGGTCTAGGAAGGGGAGGGAGGTGTCAGAGAAGGTCGAGGTAAATTTAAGGTCAGGGTGGAATGTGTTGGTAAAGTTGATGAATTGCTCAACCTCCTCGCGGGAGCACGAGGTGGCACCAATGCAGTCATCAATGTAGCGGAGGCAGAGGTGGGGAGTGGTGCCGGTGTAATTACGGAGGATCAACTGTTCTACATAGCCAACAAAGAGACAGGCATAGCTGGGGTCCATATGTGTGGCCATGGCTACCCCTTTAGTCTGGAGGAAGAGGGAGGATTCGAAGGAGAAATTGTTAAGGATGTGGACCAGTTCGGCCAAATGAATGAGAGTGTCGGTGGAAGGGTACTGTTGGAGATGTCTGGAGAGGAAAAAACGGAGGGCTTGGAGGCCCTGGTCATAGCAGGAGGTGTAGAGGGATTGGATATCCATAGTGAAGATGAGGCATTGGGGGCCGGGGAAACAGAAGTCTTGGAGGAGGTGGAGGGCGTGGGTGGTGTCTCGAACGTATGTGGGGAGTTCCTGGACTAGGGGGGATAGGACAGTGTCGAGGTAGGTAGAGATGAGTTCAGTGGGGCAGGAGCATGCTGAGACAATGGGTCAGCCAGGGTGGTCAGGCTTGTGGATCTTGGGAAGGAGGTAGAACCGGGCAGTGCGGGGTTCCCGGACTATGAGGTTGGAAGCTGTGGGTGGGAGATCTCTTGAGGTGATGAGGTTCTGTATGGTCTGGGAGATGATGGTTTGGTGATGGGGGGTGGGGTCATGGTCGAGGGGGCAGTAGGAAGAGGTTTCCTTGAGTTGCCGTTTGGCTTCTGCGGTGTAGAGGTCAGTGCGCCAGACTACCACTGCGCCCCCTTTATCCGCTGGCTTGATGGTGAGGTTGGGATTGGAGCAGAGGGATTGGAGGGCTGTGCGTTGTGAGGGTGAGAGTTGGAGTGGGGGAGGGAGGTAGTCAGGTTGAGGCGGTTAATGTCCCGGTGGCAGTTGGGAATGAAGAGGTCGAGGGCAGGTAATAGGCCAGCGCGGGGTGTCCAGGTGGATGCAGTGTATTGGAGGTAGGCGAAGGGGTCCTTGGAAGGTGGGCGGGAACTCAGTGTCTATATACATAGATCTCTGAACGTTGCCACCCAGGTTGATAGGGTTGTTAAGAAGGCATACGGTGTGTTAGCTTTAGGGACTGAGTTTCGGAACCATGAGTTGTACAAAACTCTGGTGCGGCCACACTTGGAGTATTGCATACAGTTCTGGTCACTGCATTACAGGAAGGATGTGGAAGCTTTGGAAAGGGTTCAGAGGAGATGGACTAGGATGCTGTCTGGTATGGAGGGAAGGTCTTATGCGGAAAGGCTGAGGGACCTGAGGCTGTTTTTGTTAGAGAGAGAAGGTTGAGAGGTGACTTAATTGAGACATATAAGATAATCAGAGGGTTAGATAGGGTGAGCAGTGAGAGCCTTTTTCCTCAGGTGCTGATGGCTAGCATGAGGGGACATAACTCTAAATTGAGGGGTGATAGATATAGGACGGATGTCAGAGGTAGTTTCTTTACTTAGAGTAGTAGGAGTGTGAAATGCACTGCCTACAACAGGAGTAGACCCACCAACTTTAAAGGCATTTATATGGTCATTGGATAAACATATTGATGAAAATGAAATAGTGTAGGGTAGATGGGCTTCAGATTGGTTCCACAGGTCGTTGTGACATTGAGGGCCAAAGGGCCTGTACTGCATTGTAATGTTCTATGTTCTATAATTCCTGAAATCAGCTACCTTTGCCCGAAACATCGATTTTCCTGCTCCTCGGATGCTGCCTGATCTGCTGTGCTTTTCCAGCACCGGTCTGATCTAAACTATTAGAGGTTCCAGTCTAGGAGCTGAAGTCACAGTTACCTAAATCTATTGAAGTGTTAGGAAAAAGGAATACTAGTGCAGGTATTGTACAAGGAGTTGCTGTTGGGTACTTAATAAGGGATTTTTTTTAAGCCTTGTCAAGTATTTTTGGGATGAATAGGATTATACTTTTACTGTGTTTAAAACTTTTGAATTTGTATTACAAGTACTGTAATTAGATTGGTTTATTCTACATTAACTTCCTTTCATTTATTTAACAAATTTCCATTTTATTGTTAAAACAAAATCTGCAACAATGCCTGCTTTTAAAGTCATAGAGATGTACAGCATGGATTAAAACCACAAAATGATCTGCCAAACCCATGCCTCCCTGCCTTTGAATGTGACCTGTTTCAATCACTCTATGGCCACAGATTTCATGTTCTACCGTTCTCTCTGTAAAGAACAGCAAATGAATCTCTAAAAGCTAAGTTTGAATTTAAAAGCCAAAATTCCAGGCAACTTGTAAAACACCTCTATCACAGTTATAATGCTGCTTTCAAACAGCAAATAGATGAACTGCTATTTCAGCACAGTGAGTTCTGTGATGTAGAACTTTTCTCGCACTCTTTTCACTCCACTTGGAGTAGTCTGCAACCTCCCCATTCAGGCTGCTGCACTAAACCTACCCACAACATTAAAATAACCCTATTACCAGGACGTGAGTCAGATGAAAGTTCAGCTTAGCCACTCTGCCACAGAAGCTTGTACCCTCAATTTCTTTAGAATATGGCATTTGTGAAAATTGTATGTAAATGAAATCAATAACACATGGTTACATATTAATTAGGAAGATCCAGCTATTTAAAACAATATGGGTAATATTTAACTAAAGAACCTTCTATGACATTGCTGATATAACATTCGATTACTTCAAAGGCAATGAGTACAGTTTCAGTTCCAAGGTTAAGTCCATCAAACCACCATACACGATTATCACTTTGAATAATATCTCCCAGTGTAAATGTGCCTTTGGTGTCATGGTGTTGACCAACAGAACATTATAAAATTGTAGTTGTAATCCATTTATTACATTTTATACAAAAATAAAATTTAAACAGGCTGTTAAGAAAGTGAAGTTGGTATTACACATTTGACCGAATTTGTTATGCAATAAGATTGTAAAGACCAAATTGTTTAAAGACAGAATTATTATGATCTTGTAGCAATATCAACTTCCATTCATATAACACCTTCAGCAGATAAAACACTTCAAGGCAATTTGAGAAATGGCTGGCCAAAACACTTCAAATTTTAAGCAGTCCAACTAAAAGGAGACCAGATTTCCTCACTGATCTTGGCTCTTAAAAATTATTTGGAGAGTACAAATTCCTGAAGCCAAGCAATCACTTCATTTCCTGACTTTAAAGTAATTTGTCCATTATATTGCCTGATATTGTCTGCATTGTTTCTCCATATGTACGTACTGAGGTTTGTACTGAGACCACAGTGGAGAAGGTTGGCTGCACAGATGTCCTGCTTGTCTAACAAAGACAATTCTCACTGGCATTCAATGGAAGGGGGTTTGTCATAAGAAATTATGAATGACTGCCTGTGTTCTCCATGTCTGCTGGTAAATCTTACTAATCTTGGAACACTGATGACAGAGTTTAAAGAGTTAGGAGTTCACATTAGATGGTGGCACGGCGGCTCAGTGGTTACTGCTGCTGCCTCACAGCGCTAGGGACCCGAGTTCGATTCTAGCCTTGGATTCTAGTCTGTGTGGAGATTGCACGTTCTTCCTGTGTCCACATGGGTTTCCTCCGGGTGCTCTGGTTTCCTCCCATGATCCAAAGATGTGCAAGTTGGGTCTGCACCTTGTTCTTTGTCGCCTTTCGAAAAAACTATGTAAAGAAAAACACTTCCAAAGGTACACCAATTAGAGAGCGTCAAGAACAGAAGCATAAGAGACAGAATATGATTTCATTGAAACTCCATTTGCTAGTGGTACTATTTTGTCATATAAATCAGACAGTGGCCTCAGAATGTTCCATGAAAATCCCAACAGAGCTCTATGCACTACCTGTGTAACCCTAACATCCTGGGACTTTGACAGGATGCAGTTGAGATGTGCAGATGGTGTTCTCAACCTGGAAAAGTGTGAAGTTATTCACTTTGAATATAACAGCAAGCATTTAATCCTGCTCATTTTGAGGAGTTGAGGAGGCAAGGATCAGACGGGGCTTTAGAGGGGTACAAGGTAGCCAGGAAGGTCCTGAAGAATGGACTTGGGAGAGCTAATAAGGGGCATGGAAAAGCTTTAGCAGGTAGGATTAAGGAAAATCCTAAGGTGTTCTACACCTATGTGAGGAACAAGAGGATGGCCAGACTGGTGTATGGCTGGTCAGGGATAGTGAAGAGGATTTGCACGTGGAGTCGGAGAAAGTAGGAGAAGTCCTTAATGCAAATCTTGCTGAAGTATTCACTCCTGAGTGGGATCTTGACATTTCAGAGGATAGCCTGGCACAAATGGATATGCTAGAACAGGTTGATGTTAAGAAAGAGGATGTGCTGAAAAGTTTGAAAAACATAAGGATAGATAAATCCCCTGAGCCGGACAGGATATCCCTAGGTTACTACAGGAAGTGAGAGAAGAGATTGCTGCACTGTTGGTGATTATCTGGCATCTTCACTGTCCACTGAAGTAGTGCCAGATGATTGGAGGGTGGCAACTGTTATCCCTTGTTCAAGAAAGAGAATAGGGATGATCCTGAGAATTACAAACCAGTCAGTCTTACATCAGTGGTGGGCAAAGTATTTGAGAGGATTCTGAGAGTCAGGATTTATGGTTACTTGTAAAACCATTGTTTAATTAGAGGTAGTCAGCATGGCTTTGAGAGGGACAGGTCATGACTCACAAACCTTACTAAATCCTTTGAGGACGTAATAAAAGACACTGATGAAGGTAGAGCAGTGGATGTGGTGTACATGGATTTCAGTGAGGTGTTTGATAAGATTCCCTGTGTGGGCTCATTCAGAAAGTAAGGAGGCATGGGATACAGGGAAATGTGGCTGTCTGGATACAGAATTGGATGGCCCATAGAAGACAGAGGGTGGTGGTAGATAGGAAGTATTCAGCTTGGAGCTCGGTGACCAGTGGTGTCAGCAGGGATCAGTTCTGGACCCTCTGCTCTTTGAGATTTTTATAAATGACTTGGATGAGGAAGTGGTAGGGTGGGTTAGTACGTTTGCCAAAGACACAAAGGTTGGTGGAATTGTGGATAGTGTGGAGGGCTATTCTAGGTTGCAATGGGACATTGACAGGATACAGAACTGTGCTGAGATATGCAGATGGGGTTCATCCTGGAAAAGTGTGTAGTGATTCACTTTAAAAGGTTAGATTTGAATGCAGAATACAGGGTTAAAGGCAGGATTCTTGGATGTGTGGAGGAACAGAGGGATCTTGGGGTCCATGTTTATAGATACTTCAAAGCTGCCACCCAAGTTGACAGGGTTGTTAAAAGGCGCATGGTGTGTTGGTTCTTATTAGCAGGGGGATTGAGTTTAAGAACCGCGAGGTTATGCTATGGCTTTATAGAGCCCTGGTTCGACCACACTTGGAATATTGTGTTCAGTTCTGGTCACCTCATTATCGGAAGGATGTGGAAGTTTTGCAGCAGTGCAAAGGAGAGTTGCCAGGATGCTGCCTGGACTGGTGGGCATGACTTATGAAGAAAGATTGAGGGACTAAGGCTTTTCTCATTGGAGCAAAGAAAGATAAGAGGCAACTTGATAGAGGTGTACAAGATGATGAGAGGCATAAATGGCGTGAATAGTCAGAGACTTTTTCCCAGGGCAGAAATGGCTATCACAAGGAGGCATAATTTTAAGGTGATTGGAAGAAGGTTTTTGGGGAGATGTCAAAAGTTGGTTCTTTACACAGACAATGGTGAGTGCATGGAATTCACTGCCAGCAGTGGTAGTAGAGTCAGAGACATTAGGGACATTTAAGCAACTCTTGGATAAGTACATAGAAGATAGTAAAAAGAAGGGTATGTAGGATAGTTTGATCTTAGAGTAAGATAAAAGGTCGGCACAACATCATGGGCCGAAGGGCCTATTCTGCGCTGTACTGTTCTATGTTCTATGACCTTACTATTGGCCCTTTTCCTCATACACCCAGCCTGCCATCAGGCACACTGACTTACATGGCAATGTTGTAAATTGTAGTTTCTTTAAGAATGTACCAGGACATGTTCTGGAAATAAATGTGTGCTGACAATCATTGGAGCACATACTTAAAGACTCATTTTCCTCCAGTAAGGGAAGCTATCAGGAATGTGAGAGAACAGATTGGAGTTAGTATTGAACTGTGAAAAGCAAATAAACAGTTCTGGAAGACAGACTTCTTCTTTGATAAATGGATGACTAGGTCGGTTAGAAACTATCCATAAACTCCTTTAATCATCGGCATTAGTACACCATTCAGCCCCTTGAGCCTGGTCTGCCATTTAATAACAACACAACTGATCTGACTGTGGCCTTGATCACTGGGGTCAGGACCTCACATCGTCATATAATTCGCCCGCTTCAATCATGGGTGGACCAGGGTGGCTAGCACAGCATTAGTGAGTCAGAGAAGGTGAGAGAGGCAGAGCTGGCTATGGGTAGGCACACTCAGGGATGAGGGTAGGGACGGACTCTGCCATGATCAGTTGGATGCAGCTGCAGGGCCCTGGAAGTCACAGGAAAGGCAACTCCACTTAAACCAGCAGCGAGAGACATGTTCCCTCCTGTCAGAGTTCGTGGGTCATGGGCTGATATTGGCAGCATCCATTCAGCTTATGACTCAGGAGTTTGAAAGCATGAGCTCCTC
Source organism: Chiloscyllium punctatum (assembly GCF_047496795.1). Lineage (NCBI taxonomy): Eukaryota > Metazoa > Chordata > Chondrichthyes > Orectolobiformes > Hemiscylliidae > Chiloscyllium > Chiloscyllium punctatum. The sequence continues at coordinate 12,740,330 of NC_092782.1, forward strand.
CATTATGGACGTGGCCACTTCAAAGACAATCTTATGGGGTGGTCCAAATGGGACAATGCTCAGAGGTGCACCGAATGCCCGTCACAGGCTAGAGAATTGACCGGTCAGTGGTGATGGTGGGGTAGAGATATAGAGAGAGGCTGCCTGATGTGACATGCCTGATGTTCCCCTCTGGCAAGGGTTGATATAGCCATCACTGAGGATGAGGATGCCACCCTTCATGGGGTACTGTCTTCATCATCAATAGCCTCCTTAAACCCTCTCATTGGAGAGAGAGCTCACACAGGAAGAGTTCCATCTTCCCATCTTCATTGTCATGGAGTCTGCCTCTGGACTGACTCCTATGGAGACACATCAGGATGTGCCCCAGTAGCACCTCCATGATGAGGCCAATTACTTTGTCCTCAACCAAAAGCAAGTACTAGCTGGCCTCCACCTCGACCAAGGCCACTAGAGGAGAGCAATGTAGAAGAGGGTATGAAATGAGGCCAACTCATTGGTCAGAGCATCAAGCCTTTCACTTGGAAGGTAAGCTTGCTTGAATTTCTAAATGAGCACTTTGTAATGTATTGCCTTTCACTGTAAGCCAAGATCTCAGGCTTATGAGCTTCCATTCCATAATGGCAACACTGGAAAAAAATGGGAAAGAGGGATGAAATTGTGGAATGCCTAGTCTTTGAATGGGATTAGTGAGACCACTGGACAGGTAAGCACCAGCATTCGCTGTAAGAATGGATCTTTTCATTGGTATATCTTCAATGGAAGGGTTTGCACAAACAGATCGGAGCATGTATTTGGAGGAGAAATGCTCTGGAGAAGGAAGCCTGGATCAGATGTTCTATGGTCTCGAAACAATCCTGATGAGAGCTCACCCATCTACCTCTCTGCTCTACACTCTCCTCTTTCCCCACTTTGCTGAGCTGTTCACTCTCATCACAATTTGCATCTCTCTGGAGGGCCAGGCACAGGACTGCCTCTTCAGAAACATAATAGCCTGCCCAATGATGGTCTTTGTGAGCAGATGGCTTTGGCTGTCACTTGTCTGTGCCGAAATCTCAGTGTCTACCAAACGGAAGAGTAGTAATTTCTCAAGAATATCCTCCCCCCACCCCACCTTCACTAGAATCTATTCGTGGAATATTGCTGGGGTTGTGAAGAGCTATGGGACCCTGCATTGCTGAAGAATGACAAGCTCAGATCAGTGAGCTCAGACATGCTGAAGACCCCTTATGGTTGCAGACCAGCTAAAGTTTGAGGGAGTGAAGAAGATTTTTCTTACTGCTGACTCTCACTGGCTGGTCACCTGACTCCTTGATGGCTGCACGGATACAATTGAAGATGCATTGTACCTCGGGAAATCCGGCAATGGAAGCAAAACCCATTGCCCTTAGTGCCAGTAGGTTCTGCCTACCCAGAAACATATATAATATATGCAGTGGTATACTGCCCAGCCCATGGAACTACAATAATGCACTGCCTATAAAGTGATCAATATCTGTCAATGATCCTGGGAAGGAGTTACAGGCTGTGGTGACTTTGCTCACCTAAAGGCACCTGTGTGCTTGAGAATGGTCGCCTTGTCAGTTGTGCTTCCTTTTAGTTGCCCACCTAATGACATGGCCATGATTGGCTCCCTTCCATGTTGCCAGCTCCTTTGACCTGGATGTTTCCTGATCAGTCATCCCCAACAGAATTCCTGCTCTTTTGTCATCAACCTGCTCAGGCATTTTTATGACATTCGTCTGAAGCAGGTAGGACTTGAAGTGGTTCTTATTGCTCAGAGGTAGGGACCCCGATCAAAACCCAACTAATACGCTGAGATTTGGGATGCTAACAAGATGAATCAGTCTATTGTCTGAATCATGCTGGTCACCAGGTCCTGCCTTAACCTTCTTGAGCAAAATTGACAGCAGTCAGCGCAAACATGGAAGGCTGACTACCTGATTGCCTGCCTCTATACTAACCCTCCACTGGCAGCGAAATTCCTGTCAGATTCATGGATAGGTTTTCAATAGTTCTGACTGCTGGAATGAATGCATATATATAAAAAAATTGACCTTATAAATGATTAATATATTCACTGCTCAGTAAAAGTATTCACTATTGTTGCGGTTTAGCTTTTAATTAAATAAAGTAGTATTTAGAGTCTATTTAAAAATAAAATGACAATATCAAGACATTCTGTAGGCCTGGTTACTAATGTAACTGAATAGGAATTGCGAGGTGGTTTGGCAGAATTGAATTCCCAGATGAATGAAGCTTAGGCAGATGGACGTTTCAAATAGAATTGGAAATAAAGATTTGATTTTTCTTTCCAGCCTTTTATTGTTCATGTTTAGTGTAGGGTGTTGCTCAACCCATATAGATGTGATCTGTGGGCTGAAAGCAGATATATGTGCACAACAGGTTAAAAGAATGGGATGTTATATAAAGTGCAAAGTAGGTGTTGTGAACATTTTAAAGAGCTAACTGCCTCTTCCTCTGGTGAAGAATTATTTGCTTGATCCAGATCAAAATATGGGGTCTCAGAAGGTCCAAGGTTCAACCGTTCTTGATGAACAACTACAAACAAGCATTTCCTGGGTGTAGGGCAGAGTGAAAGGTATCTATTCTACTTGCTGCTTTACCCCCTTCTCGACTAAGCCTTTTCGACAAATTCTAATTATTTCTTTCTGAGTGCTGCACATGACTGCTTAGTTACTGTTAAGGGAGCTGTACACTACTCCACAAGTGAGTTCTTGATTTTATCATTTTTGGCTCTACCCAAACCATTCCATCCTAGTTTCCTGGACTTTGGTATCCCTTACTATTGTGCTTATCTCATAATTAACTAACAGAGCCACCTATCCACCTTTTTCCTAGCTTCCTAGCTCCCTTTAAGATTCAACTCCAAATCAATATCACCCTGAAGCCATGTCTGTGTAATAGGCAACAAACCATAGTTATTTCTTTCTATTTGCCCTCTTTGTTTATCTGCTTTAGTTTGAATGCTATATGCATTCAGATACAGAGCTTTTTGTTTTATTCTTTAAATCTTTTTGTAACTTCTAGTCTTATCTGTTGATGTGCTCATAGATTTATACTCTCTAACCTTTCCTGTCATTATCTCATTTCTCATTTCCTAATTATAGAGCCACAGAGTCATAGAGATGTACATCACGGAAATAGACCTTTTGGCCCAACTCTTCCATGCCAACCAGATATCCCAACCCAATCTTGTCCCACCTGCCAGCACCCAGCCCATATCCCTCCAAACCCTTCCTGGTCATATACCAATCCAAATGCCTCTTAAATGTTGCAATTATACCAGCCTCCACCACTTCCTCTGACAGCTCATTCCATATATGTACCACCCTCTGCATGAAAAAGTTGCCCCTTAAGTCTCTTTTATATCTTTCCCCTCTCACCCTAAACTTATGCCCTCTAGTTCTGGACTCCCCCAACCGAGGGAAAGGACTTTTTTTATTTATCCTATCTATGCCGCTCTAAATTTTGCAAACTTCAAATGTCACCCCTCAGCCTCTGATGCTCCAGGGAAAACAGCCCCAGCCTGTTCAGCTTTTCCCTATAGTTAAGGGTAGTTAAAAATGAAGAAAGGGTAATAAGGGATATAAAAGGGAGATATAAAAGATGTGAAAGGGAGAGAATGGATCCTCTCTGCTAAGTGCAAAGAGAACAAGACATAATCGTGACACAGTTGTAAAATCTCTTTCTCATTGGCATATCCTGCAGTTTTGCACCTCAGGGGAAAAATTGGATTAGTAATTGGACACAAAGACCTCAAACTAGTGCCTGATTATATAGAAACATGCAACACAGAACCATCCATAATTGATTTAGAGGTTTCATTGTTGGACTGGGATGTACAAAGTTAAAAATCACATAACACCAGGTTATAGTCCAACAGGTTTATTTGGAAGCACTAACTCTCGGAGCGCTGCTCCTACAACCACCTGATGAAGGAGCAGCGCTCCGAAAGCTAGTGCTTCCAAATAAACCTGTTGGACTATAACGTGGCGTTGTGTGATTTTTAACTTTGTAAATCCATAATTGAGAAAGTGATAGTGAGCTGACCTGTAAAATCTCTGCCGTTCACATTGTGTAGAGACAACCATAATATTAGTACACAAGATGTTCCATGATTTTGGCCAATTTTTGTATACTTCTAGGAATTCTGCCATATTGAACCCTTGTATCTGCCACAGTGTATCTCTTGTATCTCTTTTTTTTCTTAAACCTAACCTTTGTGTTCCTTAATGTTATTACCTTGTCTTAATAGGAACATATTTATCCTATATTCTCACTGCTCCCTCTTTAAATGTTTCCCACTGCTCTGACTGTGGTAGGTCCTCCACAGCTATATATTGTCATAGTAACATGAGCCTTTCCCTAGTTTAGAACTTTTATCCTTTTTTTTCCCACATCTATCCTAGATCAAACAGAATTATGGCCACTATTTCCAAAATGTTCCCCTATCAACATGCCTTCCATTTGCACGGGCTCATTTCTGAGTATCAGGTCCAGAACCACGCTTGGTGGGCTTTCTATGTACAGGATAAAAAAGTTCTCCTGGATCTAATTTAGGAATTTTGTTCCCTCTCTACCTTGCACCTGAAAACTGTTCCAGTTAACATTAAGATAGTGAAAATCCCCTCCCATTACTGCCTTTCCTTATTACTTGAAATTTGATTATGTATTTAATCCTCTCCCTGACTGGTTAGGGCCTATATTGTACACCTAATAGTGTGTTTGCTCTTTTGCATTTTTTTTACTCTATCCATATGGCTTTATTTGATGATTTATCCAAGTAATCATCCCTCCTCAATACTATAATTGATTCCTTGATCTTTATTGTGACACATCCTCCTCCTCCTCCATCTCCCTCTCTATCTCATCTGCGTACCTAAAACTAGGAATGTCGAACTGTCAATCCTGCCCACCTTTCAGCCTAGCCTCTGTCATTATAATGGGATAAATTGAACTAACCTACTAGGAATTAGAATAGGAATAGTGTAAAAGGTAGAAATGAGTAAAAACTCTGAGGTGTTTTCAGAACTTTTTAGATCAAGATGTTTCTAGCCAATGATGAAGGAGGCATAGCTGGATATTTTTTTGCAGAATGAAATTGGTCAAATGGATCACACATCAGTCAAGGAACAGTCAGGGAAAAAGTGATCACACTACCAGAGGTTTTGCTTTAGGTATGCAAGTTGACAAAGACCAATCCAGAATGAACATAATTATTTGGGGAAGAGTAAATTTCATTGTGGTGATGTTCTTGATAATGTTCAGAAGATAGTCTACACTGTAACGTTTTCTTATTATAATGGTAAATGTAAGATGTTGCATTCCAGACACAATTTGATTGATCGGACTACAGGATTTAAAGCAAAACACACTTTATTCATCCACTTTAGTTAAAATACAACAAAAGAAAGAGCAATTGGAATAACTTAATTCTATTGGAAAACTTAAAGGAATAATAGATACAGTAACTATTACCAGTTAAATATTCTAATATAGTGACATCCCATAAACGCACCCTTGACAAAAAGGCAAATTCGGAAAACAGTTTGTCTCACATGCACCTCCAGCAACAGGAAATGAACCTCCAGCGTTTGGCTGTAACCGAGAGAGGGACAAAAGTTTCTTCAAGACCCCAACAGCAATTGCTGAAAGCTAAAACTAAAAATCTTGGTTCTGTGAGAGATTGACCACGCCCAATTAGGTTCTTGTTCCAACTTTTCAAAAGAAAAACCAAGGCCTCATAAGTTGTTTACGCTAATGGCTCTAGTAAACTGATTGGCACATCTGCCTTAAAACCTCATTTTAAAAGAAACTAGGACAAAATACACCTCTTAAAGCCACAGTATTGTCACAGTCAGAATGGGTTGGGCCCAGATAAATTGGAATCAAAGATTGGCAGGGAATGTAATGGGTTACTTTCGAAGGAGAGATCATTAATGTACAGGTCAGGTTAAGGTAGGGTAAACAAAGCTAGAGGGCTCCATACATGATCAAAGAGATAGAGAGTAAGATGAAGCAGAAGATGAATGTGTATGACAGATGTTAATTTGATAATGCATGTGAATACTAGGCTGAATATAGAAAGTTCAGGAGGGAAGTGAAAAAGGAAAGAGAGGTAAAGAGAGAATATAGAGACGAGACTGTCAGCTATCACAAAGCATCTTCAATAGGTATATGGTAGTAAAAGAATATTAAAAGGAGAGGTTGGGTTAATTAGGGACCATAAAGAGGATTGTGCATGGAGCCAGAAGGCATGGCTAACATACTTAATTAATATACCTCATCTGTCTTCACCAAGGAAGGGAAAGCAAATCAGAGTGAAAGGAGAGTGAGTTGAGACCCTTGGTGGACCAAGAGAAGTTTTAAATAAATGCTTTATTTCCCCAATGTAGAGGAGACCACAAAGCATAGACTCGGTGACTGCTTCGCAGAATATTTGCATTCTGTCTGCAAAAATGACCCTGAGCTTCCAGTTGGCTGCCAATTCAACCCTGTCCCTGGCCAGCATCTCTGTCTCAGGCTTGCTGCAGTGCCCTAGCGACGCTCAGCGCAAGCTGGAAAAGCAGCACCTCATTTTATGCTTGCAGCCCTCTGGACTCAATATTGAGTCCAAAAGCTAGGGCTTGTGGCACCTTCTCCCATGTTCTCATCCCAACCCTACACAACCAGGCCTTCTTATCATGCTGTCTGCCATTGCACACAATCCATTGTTAGCCACCAGCAGTCCCCATTAATAGCTATTCACCCTCTTAGCCAGATCGTTATCCACTTCTTTGTCTGTCCAACTGTGCATCTCTCTCTTTGTGCTCTATCCCCACCTATCATTTACTCCTTACCCACCAGCCCCCACCCCCCCACCCCCGCCCCCCTCCACCCGCCACCCTATCTTTTGCATATAACCCAACATTTTCCTAGCTACCATCAGTTCTGGGGAAAGGTCACTCAACCTGAAACATTAACTCTGATTTCTCTCCATGGATGCTGCCAGACTTGCTGAGCTATTCCAGCAATTTCTGTTTTTGTTTCTGATTTACAGCATCCACAGTTGTTTTGGTTTTTTTTCTTCTAAATAAACCCACTGCAATTAATTGTATGAATATGGGGATTCTTTCTACTCTAAAATAGTGGCAAAATGAGTCTCACATCAATGAACTAGCCCACTTCAAAGACACTAGGATGATCGAATTTGCTGTTCCAGGTTTCACCCTGAGTGAATTCAAGGAAATATGTCATTGTCCTTGTGAATGGAACAAGTCCATTCTCTAAAACAATTGGAACATCGGTTGTTCTATTAAAATATCTCATCAGTAAAGAACACAATTAATTAACCTTGCAAAGGTGATTCATTTAATTCTGCTTGATGTTGTTTCATATATAATATAAATACCAAATTGAGACGTCATATTGTTTAAACTTTGGGAGAAGATTTGTAGCTCGGGTGCTCGTTGTTGTGGTTCTGTTCGCCGAGCTGGGAATTTGTATTGCTGATATTTCGTCCCCTGTCTAGGTGACATCCTCAGTGCTTGGGAGCCTCCTGTGAAGCGCTTCTGTGATCTTTCCTCCGGCATTTGTAGTGAAACGTCTGCAACACAAATTCCCAGCTCGACGAACAGAACCACAACAACATTGTTTAAACTGTTTGTAGCACTTTATTTTGAAAGTTCTTAATTTATCACTCCAACCTTACTTTGTTTCAATGCTCCCTGACGTTTGCAGTTTAAGGCGATTTAGAAACATTTTGCCACTCTTTAAGAAGATTAAACAAGCATGTTGTGACTCCCTGACGATATAAGGTAAAACAATTTTGATACCAGATGCTGTATCATTGAATTTTTCGAAATTTTTGAAGTTAGCAGTTCCAGGATAGCAGGAATTTGGATGAAAATGTGTAACATCACAGCACAGAGAAGGTCGTTTGGCTCATCCAGTCTATGCCAGCTCTTTGAAAGAATTATCCAATTTAGTCCCGCTCTCCTCCTTTCACTGTATGGCCCCACAAATTTCCTTTTGAAGAACATCATCGATTCTGCTTCCCACTAAATTTCAGGCAGAATGTTCCAAATTACAGGGCTTGTTGCATTAAAAAATAATGTCCCTCCTCAGGTCCTTTAAACACTTCCTTAATTCTTTACTGGCCCCCTCACCCCATCCCACCCCAGCAATCTCGACAGTTTTTCCTTATTTGATTTATTCGTTCTGTTACAGTATATGTCGCACAAGGTACTAGGTATCGGTGAGTGTGGATAGCTGGTTTGTGATGCAGAGTAATGCTAACAGTGTGGGTTAAATTCCCACACCAGCTAAGGTTGCCATGAATGACTCTTCTTCTCAATCTCTTCCCTTGCTTGAGGTGTGGTGACTCTCAGGTAAAGTCACCACTAGTTATCTCTCTCGAATGAGGGAGCTGCCCTATAGTCTGTTAAGACTATGGTGTATTTGCCTTTAAATTGTAATGGTTCTGAAAGGATTAATGTTGCAAACTGCAATAAGCTCATCCAATGAACTTAGCTGTGAAAGGCAGAAAGAAGGATCTTTTACAATGGAAGACCGATACCCCAGGTCAGCTCAAAGCCAGTGTAGCAATATCGAACTTACTAACTAATGTACTGCTTGCTGTCATGCAATAAACTACATCTTGTTTAAGACAGAGACTCGTTTTGATAATACACAGTAGTGGTTTTCCTTTGCCACTGTACACTACAAGAGATGTCCTTTAAACCCCATTAAGAAAAGAAAATGGTGGCACCAAACCTCCCTAAGCCCTAGATGGTTGTGGTTGGCATTACTGCACATACAGCAGGGAGAAATGATTTTGAATATTAAAGAGTACTTTTCCTGAAATCCCACTGGGGGCTGTGTAGCATTCAATCTTAACCAGGAGCATAATGTAACATTGTTATGTTCTGTATCTCTCTGCCATTTACTCCTACAGAGATAAAAACAATGACTACAGATGCTGGAAACCAGAGTCTGGATTAGTGGTGCTGGAAGAGCACAGCAGTTCAGGCAGCATTCAAGGAGCTTCTCCTACATTCATTCCAGTGAGGCAATGCTCATTGCGGGTGGCATTCTAATGGACCTGAAAGTATGGAGAATGTTGTGTGTGAGTTACTTAATTAGCCAAAATGTTGGTTTCCTGATGGTGGGTTAAGATGTGAAGATTAAGTCAATGGCATGGTTGTGGCAGATCAGATATCACCCTGCTACTTGTAACGCACTGCATATCATGAATAGCCATTACACTCAACTCCCACCATTCTCTGGGGTATTACTTTTCTTGAAAACTTTATGGATGACAAAATCCCAAACAGCAAACATGTTTTAGAATTGGAGTCAATTGGATAGGTTCCAACCATTCAAATGTTGATATGTACAATTATTGTTCATTGATGAAGTACGTTAACACTTCCAAAAGTATAATCTCATGCTATGAGTTCAGTGCAGACTGACAGTGAACACTGGATAGCCTCCTGTTGAATAAAAATGTTGAAGAGATTTAGTTTCTAAATTAAAATTCAGCAAAAGTTTGCATTTTTCAGAAAAAAGATCTTCCTCATTCTTTATCTCCGGCGATCTGGACAGATGTTAAAAGCACCGAGCATCCTGATGCTGTAGGGATATGAACTGCAGAGTGCGGACTGCAGATGCTGAAGAGCCAGAGTCGAAAAGTGTGGTGCTGGAAAAGCACAGCAGGTCAGGCAGCACTCCTGATGCTGCAGGAAAGCAGAATTGTTTAGTCTCAAAAGTGTTCTCATTTTTTGATGAAAAAGCAATGAATCCGGCCAGAAAAGAAAGGCTAATTTTAGATGGAAAGCAACAGTTGATAATAAGATAGGGATTGACAACAATGTGCCTGATACTGCCTGGGCACTGAAACATCAAACACATGTCATTTGCAAGGTGATGATCATGTAGATTTCAAAATGACAGTAGGTAGAGCGTGACTCACGGAGTGTTCTGGTCTTGGGTAAAGATCAATTGCCTGATATCAGTCATCAAATATCATGTCTGAAATCAAAATTACAGCATGCTTACACATCTCTTATTATGCTACAGCAATGTGACACCTCTTAGTGTACAGTGTTGTATCCCTTCAAATCCAAGTTTAAATGTGAACATTGAGACTGCAATGGGCAATATGCTTTCTGTAGGCATATTAGTGAAGGCATAAAATGAAGGACTTTATTGCACATTAAAATTCGCTAAGATATCATCAGTAGTGCATCAGAATCTCATGGCACCCATTAGGGGGGCATGTAACAGGAATAACAACAATTATGGGGTATTTCAATCTATGAGTAGACTGGGTAAAACTAATTCATTCTAATGTTGTTGAAAACAAATTCATGTAATGCATGGATTTCTGGGGCATTATGTCAAGGAATCAACGAGGCGACTGAGGAAGTTTGCAGATGAAAGAAAATTTGGTGGAGTTGTGGGAAGTGAGGAAGGATGCCTTCCTTTGATAAGATCAGCTGGAAACTTGGGTGAGAAATGGCAAATGGAGCATAATCGGGACTAGTGTGAGTTGATGCATTTTGGAAGGTCAGACATTTAGGAGCATTGATATAGAGGGATCTTGGGGTTCAAGTCCAAAGCTCCCTGAAAGTGGCAACACAGGTGGACAAGGCAGTAAAGAAAGCATGAGGAATGCTTATCTTCATCAGTCAGGACACTGAGTATAAAAGTTGGCAAGTCATGTTGCAACTGTGTATGACTTTGGTCTTGAAGCATTGTGCACATTTCTGGTCACTGCATTTTGAAGCAATGTGGAGGCTTTGGAGAGCGTGCAGGAAAGGTTTACCAGCGTGTTGCCTGGATTGGAGTGTATTAACTAGAAGGAGAGTTTGGACAACTTGGAATATTTTCACTAGAGCATGGGAGGCTGAGGGGCAGCCTAATAGAAGTATAGAAAATGATGAGAGGTATGGAACAGGCAGATAGTCAGAATCTCTTTCCTGGGTTGGAAAGCCAAATACTCGAGAGCTAGGTTTAAGATGAGAGAGGGAATGTTTAAAAATGCATGTGAAAAGTATTTTACAAAGAGCCTGGAACATGTGGCCCGGGGAGGTGGTCGAAGCAAATACATTAGCAAAGTTTAAGTGGTATTCAGACAGGCACATGAACAGGTAAAGTGTAGAGGGATATGGAGCCATGCGCAGGAGATGAGATTAGTTTAGAATAGCATCATGGTTGGCACAGACATGACAGGCCGAAGGACCTGTTCCTGTGCTATGTTCTCTGATAATGCGCAATATAAAAGGGTTAATTAATAATCTTGATTAAGGAATCTTTAGGAAAGAGTGATCATAATATCGTACCATTTTATATTAGGTTTGAAAGTAATGTAGAGATTTAATTTTAAATAAAGGAAATCATGAGTCTCTAAGTAGAAAATTGTCTGTGGTGAACATTAAAAGGTATCATTATGAACAGGCAATATCTAATACAGATAGTTCTTATATAACATAATAGTTGCTTTCCTGTGTAACATCGTATTATAGAAAATAACTCCATGTAAATAATGGGGCCTAAGGGAAAATCAGGATTGGGGTGAACCACCAAAAATATCAGTAAAAAACAAAACAAAAATAATAGTTAGCCTAACACAACTGATAGCACAGCCAAAGTAAATCTTTAAATCATATATTTTGATAAATTAATACAGTAAATTTAACACTTTAACACTGAAATCACTGACTACAGCATCATATCTTTTACAAAGCTCTTCATCAGAAAGTGAGTGTGCCAACTGACCATGTGATGCCGAAGTCCAGAATTCTCCTCCACTTTGAAATGGAGTTTCTTCTAAATGTAGACTTTATTTCCCAGTTTCAAGCTAAGTTTCAAGGCTTGCAGAGCTGACTGCATTCCTGTTTTAGCATATCAGAATTTGTGTTTTGCAGGCAGAGGATCATGAGGCTGCGTTTTGCTGTTGAGGTAAGTGCCAGGGGATGGAATGGCGTAACAGTGAATGGGAGTTGCTTTATAAAAAAAGAGGTCCACAATCCACTAATCACATTACAACCAAATCGAGTTTAACAGATGCACGTTACAGGAGAACTACCCGTATTTAGAGAGCTAATACATGGTTTACAACTGAAATACATTCCTTTAATGTACAAAAACCTAGCAGGGTTTCAAGTGTGGCTAACAAAATAAGATTATATCACAATTAAAAATCAATTATGTCAAGTACAAGGGACAATGCAGGAATGGGTAAGTGAGAAGACAATCAGTCATGATCTCATTGAAGTAGTATCACTGAATGGTCAGTTTCGACAGTGTCCTCAGCAAACCTGCCAACTATGCCAAGTTTTGAGATCATGTATAATAGCAACCAAGATCGGTGAGTGGCAGAAAAAGCATCTTTATTGAGTATCTGCAGCGGCACAGTTCGAGGCAACGATGGAATCCAAAGTACAGTTTTACAGTCGCCTCTTTTATACAGTTTTTGCACACATTAAAATTTTAGCACCATGGCGTCACATTGTTATATCTATTGTACACAAGTTTGCATGACATCTGTCCTGGGGGAAGCAAGAGATAGTTTAAGCACTTGCTAAATGCTGGCTGTTACTCCTGATGGGATTAGAATGTCTGTCCAGTCTGAGCTTGCATAATTAAGAGGTGTTGGCCCTTTTTGTCTTTAAAGTTAGAAATGTTAGTAGAAATGCTAGACCTATACGATATAAGTAAGTGAGAAATTATATGTGTACTAAATAAAAGTATGGAGGATATTAAATTGATCTCCCACAGCTGGGTCATGGGATTTCATCTATTGTTGCCGGTTTTTAGCTGTTCCGACACATTTATTCTTGGCAGTTTCACACAAGCGCCGTTTTCATAATAAGTTTCTTAAAGTGAGTCGCGGCTCCTTCAAAGGAAATAATCCGTATGTTAGTACAAGATGGTAGCTCTAAATAAAAGTTAGAAATTGGTAGCACAGTTTTATCAGACTAGGTAGATATAGGTAGAAATGACTGTAAGGAAATTTCAAAGAGATAAAAATTTTGGTATCATTTGCAAACTTACTAACTATAGTTCATATGTTCACATTAAAATCATTTATATAAATGACGGAAAGCAATGGGTCCAGCACTGACTCCCCCCTTAAAAAGAATAAATCCATAAATTAATACATGATGGTAGTCCTAAATATAAGTCAGAAATTGGTAGTACAATGTGATATAAATAAGTAGATATAAAGAGATAAAAGGTAGCAGACTGCAGGGACATGCTGGTGAAGGAAACTGTTCGATGTCCTGCAGCATATTCAGGCCTCGAGAGACGGTTACTAAGGGCTAATTAATACTATAATCTTTCCATTGTTTTGGGCGAGTTATTAGATTAGATTCCCTACAGTGTGGAAACAGGCCCTTCGGCCCAACCAGTCCACACCAACCCTTCAAAGAGTAACCCACCCAGTCCCATTTCCCCTCTGACTAATGCACCTAACACTACGGGCAATTTAGTATGGCCAATTCACCTGACTTGTACATCTTTGGATTGTGGGAGGAAACCAGAGCACCCGGAGGAAACCCACGCAAACACGGGGAGAATATGCAAATTCCACATAGTCAGTTGCCTGAGGCTGGAATTGAACCTGGGACCCTGGTGCTGTGAGGCAGCAGTGCTAACACTGAACCACCGTGGAGACACAATGGCATAGTTGGCATTGTTCTGAGTAGATTACAGTATTAACACTTATTCAATGGTAGCCTTTTATACCAAAACAGGTCTAAACACTGCGGGCAGCATGAGGCCAATATGAATTGAAAGGTGTAAAGTAAGAGTAATGGGTTGGCAGCATAGGAAGGGATGTTTAATTTAGTTTGTCTTGTAAGGGATATGGACCTATGTGCAAGAAGGTGAGGTAGTTTAGAATGGTTGGCACACACATGGCAGGTTTTTATGAATGGAAATGTAATACAGCAAACATGGAGGGTTTGTGAGTGAGTTAGTAAAGAGAATCATTATACAAAATCTTGCAATAATCAGGAATAAAGAAATGGGAGAGAAACAAAATAAATACCTTGGTGTCTGTCATGGAGCCATCACCCTATACAGTAACTCTTTGGTCCAACCTGTCCATGCTGATCAGATATCCCAAATTAATCTAGTCCCAATTGCTAGCATCTAACCCATATCTCTGTAAACCTTTCCTATTAATGTACCCATCCAGATGCCTTTTAAATGCTGTAATTGTACCAGCCTCCACGACTTCCTCTGGCAGCTCATTCCAATCACATGCCACCCTCTGCATGAAGGATTTGCCTGTTAGGTCCCTTCTAAATCTTTTCCCTCTCACCTTAAACCTATGCCTCTAGCTTTGGACACCCCCATCGCGGGGAAAAGACCTTGGCTATTTACCCTATCCATGCTCCTCATGATTTTATAAACCTATATAAGGTCATCTCTCAGCTTCCGACGCTCCAGCGAAAACAGCCCCAGCCTATTCAGCCTCTCCCTATAGCTCAAATCCTCCAACTCTGGCAACATCCTTGTAAATATTTTCTGAACACTTTTAAGTTTCACAACATCCTTCCAATAGGAAGGAGACCAGAACTGCACACAATATTCCAAAAGTGGCCTAACCAATATCCTGTACGTCCACAAAATGACCTCCAACTCCTATATTCAATGCTCTGACCAATAAAGGCAAGCAGAGCAAATGCCTTCATTATTATATCTACCTGCGACTCCACTTTCAAGGAGCTATGAACCTGCACTCTAAGGTCTCTTTGTTCAGCAACACTCCCTAGGACCTTACCATTAAGTGTATGAGTCCTGCTCTGATTTGTCTTTCCAAAATGCAGCACCTCACATTTTCTTATATTAAACTCCATCTGCCACTCCTCAGCCCATTGATCCATCTGATCAGGATCCAGTTGTATTCTGAGTTAACCTTCTTGGCTGTCCACTACACTGCCAATTTTGGTGTGATCTGCAAAATTACTAACTATATTTCATATATTAAGACACAAATCATTTGTATAAATGATGAAAAGCAGTGGACCCAATACTTGTCCCTGTGGCACATGACTGGTCACAGGCCTCCAGTCTGAAAAGTAACCTTTCACCACCACTCCTTGTCTTCTACCTTTGAGCCAGTTCTGCATCCAAATGGCTAGTTCTCCCTGTATTCCATGAGATCTAACCTTGCTAATGAGTCTACCATAAGGAACCTTGTTGAATGTATTACTTAAGTCCATAACTTAAGTCCACCACTCTCCTATCATCAATCTTCTTTGTTGCTTTTTCAAAAAACTCAATCAAGTTCATGAGACATTATTTCCCATACACAAAGCCATGTTGACTATCCCTAATCACTCCTTGCCTTTCCAAATACTTGTAATCCTGTCTCCCAGAATTCCCTCTGAAATGTTCGCACCACTGATGTCCGGCTCACTGGTCTATAAAAGTTCCCTAACTTTTCCTTACCACCTTTTAAAAATAATGGCATCACGTTAGCCAACCTCCAGTCTTCCAGCATCTCACCTGTGACTAACGATGATACAAATATCTCAGCAGAGGGCCCAGCAGTGAATTCCCTAGCTTCCCACAGAGTTCTAGGGTACACCTGATCAGATCCTGGGGAGTTTTCCATCTTTATGCATTTTAAGACATCTAGCAACTCCTCCTCTGTAATATGGACTCTTCACCGAGGAACATTTGAAAAACCTATCAGAAAGAATGGAGCAGTACAAACACAGAGCTGCAAAATAATGTTAGTTAAAAAGCAGTAACAGCAAATTTAACAGGACGTAAAGTAGATAAATCTTGACCTGATGACTTACATCCCAGAGTGTTGAAAGAGGTGATCCTAGTTTTGGAGCACCTTAGTGGTCATCTTTCAAAATGTTGAAAATGTGTTGCTGGAAAAGCGCAGCAGGTCAGGCAGCATCCAAGGAGCAGGAAAATCGACGCTTCGGGTATGAGCCCTTCTTCAGGAATGGGGAAAGTGTGTCCAGCAGGCTAAGATAAAAGGTAGGGAGGAGGGACTTGGGGGAGGGGCGTTGGAAATGCGATAGGTGGAAGGAGGTCAAGGTGAGGGTGATAGGCCAGAGAGGGGGTGGGGGCGGAGAGGTCAGGAAAATGATTGCAGGTTAGGAAGGCGGTGCTGAGTTTGAGGGATTTGACTGGGACAAGGTGGGGGGAGGGGAAATGAGGAAACTGGAGAAATCTGAGTTCATCCCTTGTGGTTGGAGGGTTCCTAGGCAGAAGATGAGGCGCTCTTCCTCCAACCGTCGTGTTGCTATGGTCTGGCAATGGAGGAGTCCAAGGACCTGCATGTCCTTGGTGGAGTGGGAGGGGGAGTTGAAGTGTTGAGCCACGGGGTGGTTGGGTTGGTTGGTCCGGGTGTCCCAGAGGTGTTCTCTGAAACGTTCCGCAAGTAGGCAGCCTGTCTCCCCAATATAGAGGAAGCCACATCGGGTGTAGCGGATGCAATAAATGATGCCCTCCACCGCATGTTCTCCACTTCCCGCTCCTCCGCCCTTGAGCCCCGCCCCTCCAATCGCCACCAGGACAGAATCCCACTGGTCCTCACCTACCACCCCACCAACCTCCATATACAGCGTATCATCTGTTGTTATTTCCGCCACCTCCAAACGGACCACACCACCAGGGATATATTTCCCTTCCCTCCCCTATTAGCGTTCCGAAAAGACCACTCCCTCCGTGACTCCCTTGTCAGGTCCACACCCCCCTCACCAACCCAACCTCCACTCCCGGCACCTTCCCCTGCAACTGCAATAAATGCAAAACTTGCGCCCACACCTCTCCCCTTACTTCCCTCCAAGGCCCCAAGGGATCCTTCCATATCCGCCACAAATTCACCTGCACCTCCACACACATCATTTATTGCATCCGCTGCACCCGATGTGGCCTCCTCTATATTGGGGAGACAGGCCGCCTACTTGCGGAACGTTTCAGAGAACACCTCTGGGACACCCGGACCAACCAACCCAACCACCCTGTGGCTCAACACTTCAACTCCCCCTCCCACTCCACCAAGGACATGCAGGTCCTTGGACTCCTCCATCACCAGACCATAGCAACACGACGGCTGGAGGAAGAGCGCCTCATCTTCCGCCTCGGCACCCTCCAACCACAAGGGATGAACTCAGATTTCTCCAGTTTCCTCATTTCTCCTCCCCCCACCTTGTCTCAGTCAAATCCCTCGAACTCAGCACCACCTTCCTAACCTGCAATCTTCTTTCTGACCTCTCCGCCCCCACCCCACTCCAGCCTATCACCCTCACCTTGACCTCCTTCCACCTCTCGCATTTCCAACGCCCCTCCCCCAAGTCCCTCCTCCCTACCTTTTATCTTAGCCTGCTGGACACACTTTCCTCATTCCTGAAGAAGGGCTCATGCCCGAAACGTC
The DNA here is from genome assembly GCF_047496795.1 of Chiloscyllium punctatum. Taxonomy (NCBI): domain Eukaryota; kingdom Metazoa; phylum Chordata; class Chondrichthyes; order Orectolobiformes; family Hemiscylliidae; genus Chiloscyllium; species Chiloscyllium punctatum. The sequence continues at coordinate 12,757,749 of NC_092782.1, forward strand.
GATTCTCCTGCTTCTTTGATGCTGCCTGACCTGCTGCGCTTTTCCAGCAACACATTTTCACTCTGATCTCCAGCATCTGCAGTCCTCACTTTCTCCTAGAAGATCTTTCAAGATGTTACCGACTCTGGAATGGTCACAGCATATTGGAAGATGGCGAGTGTAACCCCGTTATTTAAGGAAAAAAGGGAAGAGAAATTAGGAAACTAAGGTTCTGTTAACCTAAAGTCAGTCAAAGGGCATTGTTGGAAATTACAATGCAGTATCTTAGCCTTTATTTCAAGGTGATTTGAATATCGGAATAAAGATGTCTTACTGACATTATATGGAGTTGAGCCCATACAGAATAGTTTATGCAGTTTTGGTCTCCTTATCTGAGAAAAGGTACAGACAAATGAGTTATGTGGCATCGACTTCACTATAACCTGAAGCATATTTTCTTTCACTATCTTTGACTTTTCATCTCACTCATTATGAAAAGTGGGCACATTCCTCTCATGGTGACCAACACAGAGGTTTCACCACTGCCAGGGTCATCAATCTTCCATGCCTCTCACATCATATTTAAAGGCCGGCCAGGCATCACTATGATGCTGCAAGCAAGGAACAAACCCTCACACTGTGTTGATCACCTCTGAGATCTCTATGCATGATGTCCAAAAGGAATTAAGCAAGTTCCTCATTTCCTCAACAAAGACCTCAAGACTCTGATGGGCCGGGTGTTGGAGAGAAGGTCAGTCCTTTTCCCAACTGACTGCAGAAATCAGTCGCACTCCCAGCTGGCCTGAAGAGTGTGAGCAGCACATGTCAGTGCAGCGTTGACTTTGAAAAAGAACGCCAAGCAGAAAGAGGGTCAATGGTTTTCTGCACTCCATGAGGTTAAGTGGCAAAGACCCTTCTTCACTTGAACTCTGCCATTACACATACAGCTGACTCAAATTGATGGACTACAGCTCTCACTATTGCAAGTACTAAGGGATTGGTTATCTTGGATGGCTGGCTTGGGATGTAGAGAGACACCAACAGCAGTGAGTTCAATTCCCACACTGCCTGAGGTTACCATGAAGGTCCTGTGAAGGTGTGGTGGCCTTCAGGTTAAACCACCACTAGTCATCTCTCCTCTCCAATGAGAGAGCGGTTCAATAATCCTCTGGGATTATGGTGATTTCATGCTTTATGTCCACTTAAGGACTTACCTCAGCCTTCCTCCACTTTGCTTTTTCTACTCACTTGCTCACTGGGGTTGTGCTCATGGATGATCAGTGACCAGTTTGCATCAACTTCCATCAGACTGAATCCTTCCCATTGCCACACTGGCCTGAGAGGAGGCATTGCAGACATCAGGGTCCACAGTCTGTACCAGGAGAGGATTCTGGCTCACCCATCATTTGCCAGCATCTCCTTGCTGGAACGTCATAGAATCCCTACAGTGTGGAAACAGGCCATTAGGCCCAACAAATCCACACCGACCCTCTGAAGAATATCCCACCCAGACACATTCCCCTATCATATAACTTTATGTTTCCCCTGACAAATGCACCTAACCTACACATCCTTGAACACTATGGACAATTTAGCATGGGCAATTCGCCTTAACCTATGCATCTTTGAATTGTGGAAGGAAAGTGCAGCACCTGGAGAAAACCCACCCAGACACGGGAAGAATGCGCAAACTCCACACAGTCGCCCAGGGCTGGAATTGAGCCTGGATCCCTGGCGCTGAGAGACAACAGTGCTAACCACTGAGCCACCATGCCACCCACTTGTCCTGCTGCTTTTCCTCTGGAGGGTGGGTGGCAATCACTGTAGCTGGCTATTGTCTTGCTGGCAATCTTGCAATGCTGTCTCCTTCTCTGTTGCCAGGTCACAATGGATAGCCATTTCAGCTCCATGAGCAGCTCATTGGTGGGGAAGGTCAGAATGGTTGCGCAGAGTTATCGAAAGGGTGTCTGACCCCTGCACCATATGTTATGTTCTAACACTGTGTAGCATGGGGTCCTCCCAAGAACATCATTGCCATTCCTCATTAAAGAGCTCTGAGGTTTATCACCTCATCCAATTGCACAATGAACAACCAAAGAGTTTGTGCTCCATTGAGAATGGATTGCTGCAGGTACGTCTCCATGAAATGTCCCTTCCACAACAAGGAAACATCTCTTCAAAATTCCAGGGCACATCCCTGCACACTCACTTCAGTGCAGGGATAGGGCAGCAGCTTTGAGTTGAATTTCACTACTTGCTATGAACTGTTCACATCCAATAGGAAATTTTGATTCTGCTTTTAAGTTCCTTGTTCTAATAAAACCTGTAGAATTTACATGACATTGATGCTCCTCACTGCTTGAGGCCATTCGATGAAACATGTGTTCTTCAACACTTAGTGGACTGCAAATTTAAGTGTTTGTTGATCGCCATTACCAGGCCAGGAGTCACTTTCAAAATTTTCATTCTTCTCTTCAAATCCCTCCATGTTCTCACCCTCTGCCATCTCTGCAACTTTCTATTTCTTCAATTCCTCTCATCCCAGATTCCCATTGCTCCCTCAGTGGTAGCACTGGCTTCAGTAACCTGGATCCTAAGTCTTGAATTATCCTCCCAAAGACTTTTGCCTCTTTCTCTCTGTCCACAAAGTGCATCGCTTCCGACAAGCATTTGACCAGCTTTCCCACTGTCTCTTCCTTTTGTTCAATGTCAGTTGTTTTGTTTATGTTTTTAGGATGTTTGACAAGGTTAAAAATGCTGCTATTGAGTGCCATCTGCTGTCTGTTAGCAGTACTGTAGCACTGGCCTCCTTCAGTTTGCCAATTTGATGCAGATTGCCATTTGAATGCACATAATTGCTTAGGGCCAACTTATAAAACACTACCTCCAGGGAGCACTCAAGAGAAGCACTTTCTTTTATTTCTTGCTGAAGCCATGGAAATTCTTACAGAGGTATGGATCCTTGTTTATTAGAGAGCCAGAGCCAGGATCAAACACTCCACATTTAACATTGGATGCAGATGTTGATCTTCCCTAACTCCACTCCAATCTCAGCAGCGATTTGCTACTGCATCACTGAGATATTTCTTCCCACTTCCATGATAATCACCATCATCTCGCCTGAGTGACCATGTAGGTCCCTTCACAAGTTGAAAGCTAGAGACCAACTCTATCATTGTTCACTTTGTATTCTTACAACAAATAGTGAGAAGAGACTTGAGTCCAAACCTCGGCTAGACCAGATCCCAGAGGTAAAGGATCAGACTGTAACCCACCATCACTACGACAGTAAGAGGGATGAGTTGGCTGTGAGAGATTGGATAACTTCATTATTTAAGGAATGACTGCTGGCATGGTAGTCCTGTCTCTGGTAGTTCCTCAAACTATTAGAGGACACTTGCCATGGAATGTTTCCCATGGTTAGATTCTGGAATACTTTAAAGTGGAGAGGATTTTTGATAAAGTTAATTCAGGGACTGTTGGCATTGCTTATTGGGCAGACATTGACTGCTCATCCCTTATTGCCTTTATGAAGATGGTGGTAAGCTGCCTTCTTGAACTGCTGCAGTCCACTTGCTATAGGTAGACCCACAATGCTGTACCAGGATTTTAACCCAGTGGCAGTAAAGGAATGATGATATATTTCCAAGTTAGGATGGTGAATGGTTTGGAGGGGAACTTGCAGTTGGTGGTGTTCCCATGTATCTGCTGCCCTTGTCCTTTTTTAAGGCAATGATTGTGATTTGGAAAGTGCCGATGAAGAAGCTTTGGTGAGTTTCTGCAATGCAGCTATGACAACTTTCTGGCTGATCAGGAAATTCGGCTGGTTTTATTTCTTGCCTTAGGTATAGCAGAAGCATTTGCAGGTTCATAATGAACCTTTTTATTCATATCACACCTTCCATAAACATGGAACATTGGCAGGGACTCTACCCACTATGACAAAATGTGGAGGTGCCAGTGTTGGACTGGGGCGGGGGGGGGGGGGCAAAGTTAAAAATCATGCAACATCAGGTTATAGTCCAGCAGGTTTATTGGGAAGTGCTAGTGTTCGGAGCTCTGAAAGCTAGTACTTCCAAATAAACCAGTTGGATTATAACCTGGTGTGTGATTTTTCACTATGCCAAGGACATTCTACAGTAGGTACATTTAAAGCTTCCTTATTCTTCTGCCTTATCGTTTTCAAACAGATCATATATGACGATAACATTAACCTGAAGTTTTTGAGCTTTTTACAATCAGCTTGGGGTTAAGTGTGTAGACCTCACCAACCAGAACTAATAAAGCAAAGTGCTTTTGAATGTGTTTGTGTTTTCCATGAATCCCGTTCCATTTGTAACAGGCTTCAGGCTTTTACAAAGTATCACACATCCGAATTACAATGACAGATAAATAGCTCATTGTTTCAAGGGGTCTATTTCATAAGTAATATCTAAAAGTAACATTTTCTGAACTAAACACTGATTTCCATAAAATGATTGCATTTTGTTTACTGTTCCTGGGAGAAAGGATTGGCTCAATTCAGCAGTTTTTGAGAGTTTTTTTTCCCCTCTTCATTCAGCTACCATGCTAATGTCAATTTCTATCTTGCTGTACACATTTTGGTTTTGATACATCAAAAGAATACAAGAGATCGTAATGGACATAATCAAAAATCTCTTCATAACGCAGCTCTCCAGAGGTAAGTGCTGAGAGTGGTGTGCTTTTAAACAATGACCCCCAGCAGTACTTGATGGTTTTTTCTGTCAGCACATCTTTCACTGCACAAATCGCAAGCAATTATGTAAAACAATTAACAGGTCTGTAAACAAGTGAATATATCCATCTACTAAATAATTGCCTGTGGATATTTAATAATTCAGATGTGAACAGTGTTAGGCTTAGTACAGAGGGATTGAAGAAGTTTATCAATGAGATCGCCACCTGCAGGCACAATGATTTAATCGCATCACTGTAAGGTTGGAAAAGGCACACTACAAGATGCACCAGGGGATTTACCTTGTGAATTAACTCGTACTAAGAGTCTCCTCAAGGTAATTAGAATGCAGATAACCACAAGAGAAACCAGTTAGCTCATCAGTTAAATTTCAAGGAAATTTTCCATGGGATCCCTACAATGTCGTCCATACTCACCTCCAAATAGCATCCCATCCAGACTCACCCCTCTACCCTATCCCTGTAACCCTGCATTTCCTATGGCTAATCCACCCACCATGCATATCCTGGACACTGTGGAAAATTTATCTTTCCCAATCTACCTGACCTGCACATCTTTGGACTATGTGGGGGAACTGGAGCATATGGAGGAAACCCATGCAGACATGAGAAGAACACGCAAACTCCATACAGACAGTAACCTGAGGATGGAATTGAACCCAAGTCCCTGGCACAGTCAGGCAGCAGTGGCTAACCACTGAGCCACCATGCTGACCCTATTTTTGGAGATATGGGCATTACTGGTAACACTAGCACCTATTGCCCATCTGTTGCTGTCCTTGAAGTGGTGGTTCAGAACCTTTATCGTGATGTGCTGTAGTTTGTATAATGAAGATGCTACAAAGCGGTTGATGGCTATGGATCTCAGGATTTTGAACCATCATCTCAGTGTTGAGTTGATTCTTCCAAATTCATTCACTGTCAGGGTATTAAACATCCTCATGAATGATTCCAGGTCCTCTGAGCTGAGATTTTCTCATTGGGATGGGCTTCAGGAATTTTCCACAATTCCACCAACTGTCATGTCATTGGCAAACTTACTAACCCACCATTCCATTTCATCATCCAAGTCATTTATACAAATCACAAAGAGCAGAGGTCTCAGAGCCGATCCCTGTGGAACACCACTGGTCACCAAACTCCAGGCTGAATATTTTTCATCTACTACCACCCTCAGTCTTCCATGGGCCAGATAATGCTTGTATCTAGACAGACAGATTTCCCTATATCCCATGTCTCCTTACTTTCTGAATGGGCTCTGGGGAACAAAGCTTCCCTTTGATTGGAGCGCAACAAAGTGCTACCACCCGACCGCCAGCCAGGCATAAGCTCAGGGGCCGCCCGAGCTCACCCACCAACTAATCCCCTATTTGGAGTTGCACTGTGGTTCAATGTTAGCACAGCTGCCTCACAGCAGCAGGGACCCGGATTCAATTCCAGCCTTGGGCTTCTGTGTATGGGAGTTTGCATATTCTCCCCACGTCTATGTGGGTTTCTTCTGGGTGCTCCAGTGTCCTCCCACAATCCAAAGATGTGCAGTTTAGATGAATTGGCTGTGCTAACTTGTCCACAGTGTTCAGGGATGTGTACCTTAGGTGCATTAGTCAGGGGTAAATACAGAGTCATAGGGGAATGGGTCTCGATGGGTTACTTTTCAGAAGGTTGGTGTGGACTTGTTGGGCTGAATGGCCTGTTTCCACACCATAGGGATTCTATGGGAAACCTTATCAAATGCCTTGCTAAAAATCATATACACCACATCCACTGCTCTACCTTCATCAATGAGTTTTGACACATCCTCAAAGAATTCAGTAAGGCTTGTGAAGCATGACCTGCCTCTCACAAAGCCATGCTGACTATCTTTTCTAAATAATCATAAATCGTGTCCCTCACACAGCAACCTTTATCCAGTAACGTAGGTATGACTACCTCCCTATAACTCCTCTCTATCACCCCTTCAGCTTCCTGAATAATCTGAATACATCCAGCTCCAGCTCCAGTTCCCCAACGCAGTCTGTGAGGAGCTGGAATTGGGTGCACATTTTGCAAATGAAGTGAGCAGTGACTCTAGTGGTGACCCTTACCTCCCACATCTTGCGAGAGGAGCATGCAACTGCCCTAGCTTCCATCCCCTCTGCTCTAAATTCTCAAAAAAGATTTTTAAAAAGTCTTACCAATCCTTCACAAAGTCATTTTCTTTTGGTTAGAGGAGGAGGAGGACGGTTGGGAGTATTGTTTCGGATTTAGTCACTGCCCGAATATATTAGTTCACTGACCCAGCAGTCCCTGTCTCCTCCTCTGCCCCTGTTCAGCCTTCACTCCACTGATTCAAGAGGGAGGTATTTTATTTTCAAATTTACCTTCCTGCTGCCCCCGGCTCACGCTCTCTCGATTCCCGCTGCTAAAAGGGAGGCTGCTGATTCATGAGGTAAGTATTTAATATTATAATATACCTTCCCTGCAACTCTTGTTTTAAACCACTCCTGGGTCATGGCCTGTCATTAATCACTCCCTCCAAGGTGATATGCAGACGGTAATGATACACACATGCATAAGTTGCCCAGAACTAGTTGGATTGTAACTTGTCATGTGAGACATGTATGCATGATGACTAATGTGCTTTGCATGTTGCTATGCCAGAATGTCCCAGCATGTTAATATCACAAGTAACAGGTAATTGGAGTTAATTCATTAATTTATAAATACATTAAGGACAAAAAGGTAACTAGGGAGAGAATAGGACCCCTCAAAGATCAGCAAAACAGCCTGTGTGGAACTGCAGGAGATGGGGGAGATACGAAATGAATATTTTGCACAGTGTTTACTGTGGAGAAGGACACGGAAGATATAGAATGTTGGGAAATAAATGGTGACATTGTGAAAAATGTCCATATTACGGAGGATGAGGTGCTGGATGCCTTAAAGCAGGTGGCTCAGTGGTTAGCACTACTGCCTCATAGCGCCACGGATTTGAGTTCAATTCCCACCTCAGGCTGTCTGTCTGTGTGGAGTTTGCACATTCTCCCTGCATCTGCATGGGTTACTTCTGGGAGCTTCAGTTCCCTCCAACAATCCAAAGATGTGAAGGTCAGGTGAATTGGCCATGCTAAATTGCCCATAGTGTAGGTTATTAGTTACATGTAAATATAGGGTGAATGGGTCTGCATGAGTTACTCTTTGGAGGTTTGGTGTGGACTTGTTGGGCCGAAGGGCCTATTTCCACAGTCCAGAGATTCTAATTCAACATAAAGGTGGATAAATCCACAGGGTGTGATCAGGTGTATTCCAGAACTCTGTGGGGAGCTAGGGAAGTGATTGCTGGTCCCCTTGCTGAGATATTTGGATCATCGATAGTCACAGGTGGGGTGCCAGGTTGGCTAATGTGGTGCCACTCTTTAAGAAGGGTGGTAAGGAAAAGCCAGGAATCTATAGACCGATGAGCCTGACATTGTTGGTGGGCAAGTTGTTGGAAGGAATCCTGAAGGACAGGATTTATACATATTTAGAAAGGCAAGGACTGATTAGATAAAAACAATGACTGCAGATACTGGAAACCAGATTCTGGATTAGTGGTGCTGGAAGAACACAGCAGTTCAGGCAGCATCCAAGTAGCTTTGAAATCGACGTTTCGGGCAAAAGCCCTTCATTAGGAATAAAGGCAGTGAGCCTGAAGCATGGAGAGATAAGCTAGAGGAGAGTGGGGGTGGGGAGAAAGTAGCATAGAGTACAATGGGTGAGTGGGGGAGGGGATGAAGGTGGTAGGTCAGGGAGGAGAGGGTGGACTGGATAGGTGGAAAAGGAGATAGGCAGGTAGGACAAGTCCGGACAAGTCATGGGGACAGTTACTGAGCTGGAAGTTTAGAACTAGGGTGAGGTGGGGGAAGGGGAAATGAGGAAACTGTTGAAGTCCACATTGATGCCCTGGGGTTGAAGTGTTCCGAGGCGGAAGATGAGGCGTTCTTCCTCCAGGCGTCTGGTGGTGAGGGAGCGGCGGTGAAGGAGGCCCAGGACCTCCATGTCCTCGGCAGAGTGGGAGGGGGAGTTGAAATGTTGGGCCACGGGGCGGTGTGGTTGATTGGTGCGGTTGTCCCAGAGATGTTCCCTAAAGCGCTCTGCTAGGAGGCGCCCAGTCTCCCCAATGTAGAGGAGACCACATCGGGAGCAACGGATACAATAAATGATATTGGTGGATGTGCAAGTAAAACTTTGATGGATGTGGAAGGCTCCTTTAGGGCCTTGGATAGAGGTGAGGGAGGAGGTGTGGGCGCAGGTTTTACAGTTCCTGCGGTGGCAGGGGAAAGTGCCAGGATTGGAGGGTGGGTTGTTTGGGGGCGTGGACCTGACCAGGTAGTCGCGGAGGGAACGGTCTTTGCGGAAGGCGGAAAGGGGTGGGGAGGGAAATATATCCCTGGTGGTGGGGTCTGTTTGGAGGTGGCGGAAATGTCGGCGGATGATTTGGTTTATGCGAAGGTTGGTAGGGTGGAAGGTGAGCACCAGGGGCGTTCTGTCCTTGTTACGGTTGGAGGGGTGTAGTCTGAGGGCGGAGGTGCGGGATGGAGACAAGATGCGTTAGAGGGCGTCTTTAACCACGTGGGAAGGGAAATTGCGGTCTCTAAAGAAGGAGGCCATCTGCTGTGTTCTGTGGTGGAACTGGTCCTCCTGGGAGCAGATCCGGTGGAGGCGGAGGAATTGGGAATACGGAATGGCATTTTTGCAAGAGGTAGGGTTGGAAGAGGTGTAATCCAGGTAGCTGTGGGAGTCGGTGGGTTTGTAAAATATGTCAGTGTCAAGTCGGTCGTCATTAATGGAGATGGAGAGGTCCAGGAAGGGGAGGGATGTGTCAGAGATGGTCCAGGTAAATTTAAGGTCAGAGTGGAATGTGTTGGTGAAATTGATGAATTGCTCAACCTCCTCGCGGGAGCACGAGGTGGCGCCAATGCAGTCATCAATGTAGCGGAGGAAGAGGTGGGAGTGGTGCCGGTGTAATTACGGAAGATCAACTGCTCTACATAGCTAACAAAGAGACAGGCATAGCTGGGGTCCATACGTGTGCCCATGGCTACCCCTTTGGTCTGGAGGAAGTGGGAGGATTCAAAGGAGAAATTGTTAAGGGTGAGGACCAGTTCGGCCAATCGAATGAGAGTGTCGGTGGAAGGGTACTGTTGGGGACGTCTGGAGAAGAAAAAATGGAGGGCTTGGAGGCCCTGGTCATGGCGGATGGAGGTGTAGAGGGATTGGATATCCATGGTGAAGATGAGGCGTTGGGGGCCGGGGAAACGGAAGTCTTGGAGGAGGTGGAGGGCGTGGGTGGTGTCTCGAACGTATGTGGGGAGTTCCTGGACTAGGGATGATAGGACAGTGTCGAGGTATGTCGAGATGAGTTCAGTAGGGCAGGAGCATGCTGAGAAAATGGGTCGGCCAGGGTGGTCAGGCTTGTGGATCTTGGAAAGGAGGTAGAACCGGGCAGTGCGGGGTTCCCGGACTATGAGGTTGGAAGCTGTGGGTGGGAGATCTCCTGAGGTGATGAGGTTCTGTATGGTCTGGGAGATGATGGTTTGGTGATGGGGGGTGGTGTCATGGTCGAGGGGGAGGTAGGAAGAGGTGTCCTCGAGTTGACATTTGGCTTCAGCGGTGTAGAGGTCAGTGTGCCAGACTACCATTGCGCCCCCTTTATCTGCTGGCTTGATGGTGAGGTTGGGATTGGAGCAGAGGGATTGGAGGGCTGCGCGTTGTGAGGGTGAGAGGTTGGAGTGGGGGAGGGAGGTAGACAGGTTGAGGCCGTTAATGTCCCGGTGGCAGTTGGGAATGAAGAGGTCGAGGGCAGGTAATAGGCCAGCGCGGGGTGTCCAGGTGGATGCAGTGTGTTGGAGGTGGGTGAAGGGGTCCTCGGAAGGTGGGCGGGAGTCCTGATTGTGAAAGTAAGCTCGGAGGCGGAGGCGACGGAAGAATCGTTCGACGTCACGGCGTGTATTAAATTCATTGATGCGTGGACAGACGGGGATGAAGGTGAGTCCTTTGTTGAGGACTGATCGTTCTCAGTGAGGGGGAGGTCTGGGGGGATGGTGAAAACTCGGCAGGGCTGGGAGCTGGGATCTGGTGTGGGTGTAGAGTTTTGGGCGGAACCTGTAACTGGAGTGGGTGTGATGGTGGGGGGAATGGGGGTGGAGTCATGAGCAGGGGTAATGTTCCCCTTGGGGTTCTCGGAGGTGGGGATAGTGACAGTGGGGTCTGTGGGGGGCATGTCAGCAGAATGCAGGTGAGTGGCGCTGGTGGGGGCGGAAGTGGTGGTGACCATGGCAGTAGGGGTGGCGGAAGTCACTGAGCAAGTGGCATCAGCGATGATGTGAAGGGCAGAAGTGACGTCAGGTGTGATGCATGAGGAATTGTGAAGGGTGGAAGTGGTTGTGCGAGTGGCCATGATGGGGGCGGAAGTGACATCATCAATCAGCGTGGGGGTGGTAGCTGCATCAGCCGCATGGCTAATGGTGGAATAGGTTCCGAGGCCAGGGGAATCTTCTGGAATGTTTGAGGAGCGCTGGTTATGGAGGTGGGTGGATAAAAGTTTGTTGTACTTACAGTTTTTGATGTTTGAGATGGAATTGAAATACTGTTTGTTGAGAGTATGAATTCTCCTGAGGATGTCGTACAGAGTGGGTCCTTTGCAATTCTGAGAGAGTGTGGCCCTCAGCTGAGGCAGGGCTGACTCTAGAGAGGTTAGGTGCCGGCGCATTGCTGCAAGCGTGGAGCGGAGGATCTTGAAGGAGAACTGTTGCTGGTGTTTTTGAATCTGTAGTCTGTACTGTTTGTCCTGTTCGGGTCCGAACTCTGCTGGTTTAAAGGTGGTCCGGAGTCCGTCTGGGATGAGTTGGTTACGGAGGCAGGCACTGAGGAAGCGAATGTGGCTGTGATAGCGAGTTTGTTTCATGACATGGTTGAAGAGCTTCAGGGCAGAGGAAATGACCTGGGAGTTGCAGTGGGAGTGGGACTCCCTGAGAGTCTTGTAGAGAGAGGAGGAAAACAGGACTGATTAGGGATAATCAACATGGCTTTGTGCATGGGAACTCATGTCTCACTAACTTGACTGAGTTTTTTGAAGAAGTAACAAAGAGGATTGATGAAGGCAGAGCTGTAGACGTGATCTATATGGACTTCAGTAAGGCGTTACACAAGGTTCCTCATAGTACACAGGTTAGCAAGATTAGGTCACATGGAATAGAGGGAGAACTAGCCATTTGGATACAGAACTGGCTCGGAAGGTGGTGAGGGTAGCTTTTCAGACTGGAGGCCTGTGACCAGTGGTGTACCACAAAGATTGGTGCTGGGTCCACTGCTTTTTGTCATTGATATAAATAATTTTGATGTAAATATAGGAAGTATAGTTAGTAGGTTTGCAGATGACAACAAAATTGGACAGTGAAAACGTTGCCTCAGAGGACAACGGGATCTTGTGAGGTGCTGCATTTTGGAAAAGCAAATCAGGGCAGTACTTATACACTTAATGGGAAGGTCCTGGGAGATCTTGGAATATAGGTTCATAATTCCTTCAAAGTGGAGTCTCAGGTAGATTGGAAGTGAAGAAGGTGTTTGGTATGCTTTCCTTTATTGGTCAGAGCATTGAGTGTAGGAGTTGGGAGGTCATGTGGCTGTATAGGACATTGATTAAGCTAGTTTTGGAATATTGTGTGCAACTCCGGTTTTCCTTCTTTCAGAAGGATGTTGTGAAACCTAAGGTTTAGAAAAGATTTACAAGGATGTTGCCAGGTTTGGAGGGTTTGAGCTATAGGGAAAGGCTGAATAGTCTGGGGCTGTTGTCCCTGGAGCATCAGAGGCGAAGGGGTGACCTTGTGGAAGTTTATAAAATCATGATCTTTTCCCTGGGATGGGGAAGTCCAGGCATAGGTTTCAGGGAAAGATATAAAAGAGACCCAACGGGCAATATTTTCACTCAAAGAGTGAGGTGTATATAGAATGAGCTGCCAGAGGAAGTGGTGGAGGCTGGTGCATTTACAACATTTAGATTAGATTCCCTATAGTATCGAAAAAGGCTCTTCAGCCCAACAAGTCCATGCTGATCCTCCAAACAGCAACCCACCCAGACCCATTCACGCCTGACTCATGAACCAAACACTATGGGAAATTTAGCCTGGTCAATTCACCTAACCTGCACATCTTTTGGATTGTGGGCAGAAACCAGAGGAAGTCCATGCAGACACGGGGAGCATGGTCAAACTCCACACAGACAGTTGCCTGAGGCAGGAATCAAACCTGGGTCCCTGGCACTGTGAGGAAGCAGTGCTAACCACTGTGCCACTGTGCTGCCCTTTAAAAGACATCTGGATGGGTGTATGAATAGGAAGACTTTGGAGGGATATGGACCAAGTGCTGGCAAATGGGACTGGATTAATTTAGGAAATCTGGTTGGCATGGACAAGTTGGACCAAAGGATCTGTTTATGTGCTGTACATCATGAAGACTCTATGACTGTGATTAATTGAGAGGTAAACAAAAATAAGGAATTTATTTAGGGCCTCTTGTGATTCAATGGTAGTGTACATGGACTGAGTCACCCAGGTTCAAGAGTCACTTGCTCAAAAGATGTGGAATAACATCTCTGAACAGTTGATTTGAAAACTAGGTTGATTAGAAAGGAGAAAGTGAGGACTGCAGATGCTGGAGATCAGAGCTTAAAAATGTGTTGCTTCATCTTCCGCCTAGGAACCCTCCAACCACAAGGGATGAATGCGGATTTCTCCAGCTTCCTCATTTTCCCTCCCCCCACCTTATCTCAGTCCCAGCCCTCAGACTCAGCACCGCCTTCTTGACCTGCAATCTTCTTCCCGACCTCTCTGCCCCCACCCCCTCTCCGGCCTATCACCCTCGCCTTAACCTCCTTCCACCTATCGCATTCCCAACGCCCCTCCCCCAAGTCCCTCCTCCCTACCTTTTATCTCAGTCTGCTTGGCACACCCTCCTCATTCCTGAAGAAGGGCTTAGGCCCGAAACGTCGATTCTCCTCCTTGGATGCTGCCTGACCTGCTGCGCTTTTCCAGCAACACATTTTTAAGGTAGAAAACCTAGTTTTCTAATCAACCTGTTCAGAAAGAGAAAATAGGGCTCTGGTGGTACAGTGGTAACTCTGAGAGAGGAGGCCTGGGTTCAAGTCTCATGTGATTCTTTCATCTCTACACAGCATGATTAAAATACCTACAAATAGAAAGAGCTACAAGACTGAATAGTTAATAAACTTTATCCACAAGTAAAGGTGTCTTAGCTTCTGTCTCATCGACTGGCTGTGGTTGGCATCTGGATTGACACAGAGGATGCCATCGATGGGGAGCCAGACATCAAACATTCCTCAATTGGTGACCAGACCTTTAGCTCCTGATGCGGTCAGTGTGTGGCAAGGGGAACATCCTGTACACAGCCACCAAAGAGCTCTCCCTACCCATCAGAAAATGAACCTGGCTGGAGATTGCAACAATTATAGCTGCCTAAACATAAGCGCATCTGGATTCAGTGCTGCAAGTGCCTGAATAATCTGTTGTCAGGCACGGAGGCACAGTAAGTGAATAGTTCTGTATACCAGAGATGGCCAGTAATGTTTTGAAGTAGCATGCCGTCATAGCATCCATCCAGGTCTTCAGATGCCACCAACCCCACCCAGACAAGTGTGTGTGTGTGTGTGTGTGTGAGTGTGTGTGCGTGTGTGTCTCTAAGTGTGTCTCTATGTCTGTGTGTGTGTATGTCTGTGCGTGTGTGTCAGGGTGTGTGTATGTGTGTGTATGTCTATGTATGTGTGTATATCTGTGTGTGTGTCTGTGTGTGTGTCAAGGAGGTGACCACAGAAAAGTCACACCAACAACATATGACAGTGACATTATAAGTGCGAGGAAAGGGGCAGGGAATTGGCAGGAACCATGATGGCAAAGGGGTCGATTGGGGTCAGTAGGACAGGTTGGCATATATAACTGCTGGTAATGGCATTGTCATATCACTGCATGCCATGTTCTGGGTAGTGTAGATGATGACATGTTTCTATAACATTTTACATGTCAAAGGTAAACTCTGTTTACCGTCTCTTTTATGTCATACAGGCCCCTTGGTGTGCAGTTATGCCCATGAGTCAGGTCAGCTTTCAGGCCTCAAGAGGAGAAGAATATACAAACATAGGATTAAGGAATAGGTCAATTGGCACCTTGAACCTGCATTTTAAAATGAGCATAGCTGATTCGATTACTTCACATGCCTGCTTAATATCGACAACTTTTCACCCTCATACTGATCAATAATGTAAATAATTCTGTATCTACCTTTGCCTCAAAAACTTCACTTCAACTTCCTTTTAAAGAAGGGAATGCCAAAGTTCCATGATCTTCCAGGAGGGAAAACATTGCCTAATGTTGTAAATTCTCCCACAAAAGGATGCATCCTTTCCACATCCACCTCATCAAGACCTCAGAGGATCTTAAATGTTTCAATCAAATTGCTACTCACTCTTCGAAACTCGAGTGGATACAAGTTTAACTTGTCAAACCTTTCCTCATAAAACACCCACTCATTTCCAATATTAATCTAGTAAACTTCCTCTGAACTTCTAATATATTTACATAATTCCATAAATAAGCTGACCAACTCTGCACACAGTTCTTCAAATGTCCCATTGGCGCCTTGTATAACTCCCTACTTTGGAACTTTGTCATCCAGCGAGCTCTGGATTTGCTTGGCCTACCTTTCCCTTGACAGGAAATATGTCTTGACTGGACCTGATTGATTTTCTCGTTGAAGGTAGCCCATTCAGTGCTTGTTTTTTTTCCCGACAGCCCCTCATTCCTGTCTATCCAACCCAACTCCATTTTTGCCTCATTGAAGTCGGCTGTCTGACAGTTGATATTCGTACTTTAGATTGTTCATTGTCATTTTTCACCATCAACCCAGACGTTATGACACACCTTCTAAATGTTCCCCCACTGTCACATGATCTACTTGGTCCACCTCATTCCCAAGGTCCAATAGTGTCTCCTTCTAGTTGAAATTGGCACATACTGCTTGAGGAAACTCTCCTTAACACTGTCTATGTATGCTTACCCTTCACACTAGCACACTCCCGGTCGATATTGGAGTAATTAGCTACTCTATTGTCTTGGGTTTCCATGCAGATATATTTCCTTATGACCTTCCCACAATTTGGTGGTCTGTGGATACCCCTAACAATGTAAATGCACCCTTTTTGTTCCTTACCTGAATACAGACTGATTTGTGTGCTTGAACCCTCTGGGACATGCTCTTTCTCAAGCACATCAATGCTCCTCTTAACCAAGAATGTCACCTCTCCTTTTTTTGCCCCTTCCCTATATTTTTGAACATCTTGTAACCAGGAATATTTAGCACCCCACTTCCTGAAGCCTGGTTTCCATTATTACCATGGCATTACAATCCCTTGTAGTAATCCATCTGTTATTCCCCAGTCTTATTAACTGTACACCATGAATTCATATACAGTAAATCTGTAATTCAGAGTTCATTATGCTCTCTCTTATTCTGATTCCACCTATTAATTTACTATTTTCATGAGACCTGAGTCTCACCACAGTCTGCGCACTTTGGGATTACTCTCTAATATCTTCTTCTGGTCCCCACAACCCTACTGAGTTGATTTAAATTCTTCCTAAATGCATTGCAAAAAAGGAACTCAGTTCCAGCTCTGTTCAATTTGTAGAGCTCACATCTCCCCCAGAGCCAGTCCCAGTGTCCCCAGAATCTAAAACCCTCCTTCTTGCATTCATCTGTAATTTTTGTACACTGGATGACAAAATACAAAAGTAAGGAGTTATACAAGGCACCAGTGGGATCACATTTGAAGAAGTGCGTGCAGAGTTGGGGTGTGGGACCCCTTGTTCTGTGTCTCAGGAGCTCCAGTTGATGTGCTTCTACAATGATTATGAGCATGATGATTGGTATTCCCTCGACATGAGGAGGACATTTGGCATGAGCACATCCTGTGGCTAGAACCTGCGTATGAAGTTCTTTCGCATAAGGAGACTGTTACGCTGCAACTCTGTGAGACCATATGATATCGGAGCTGAAGTAGGCCATTCAGCCCATCAAATCCACTCCATTCAATGAAATCATCACTGATCTGACAATCGTCAACTCTACTTTCCTATCTTTTCCCCAAAGCCCTTGATTCATAGAATCCCTACAGTGTGGAAACAGTCCATTTGGCCCATTGACTAAACTGAGCTTCTGAAGAACATCCCACTCAGACCCACTGCATCCCTTTAAGCCTGTATTTCCCATGGCCAATCCACCGAACCTGCACATCTTCGGATTGTGGGAGGAAACTGGAGAACCTGGTGAAAACACTCATAGACACAGGGAGAACGTGCAAATTCCACACAGATAAGTAACACAAGGGTGGACTTGAACCCAAGTCCCTGGCACTCTGAGGCAGCAGTGCTAACCACTGAGCCACTATGCCACCCTTCATTTACTGATTGGGTGACCTTTACTCTGAGGTAATGTCATCTGGTCCTAAACTCTTCCACAAGGGCAACCAACCTCTCTGCATCTACCCTGTTAAATCCTCTAAGAATTTTGCACATTTTAATAAAATCTCCTCTCAACATTTTCAACTCCAGGGAACACAGGCTCAACCTCTCCTTGATACCTGGTATCAGCCTAATGAACCTTCCCCGGACTGCCTCCAATGTCAGTATATCTTTCCTTAGCTAAAGCACTGTACACAGTATTGAGATTCGAAAAGTGTGGTGCTGGAAAAGCGCCACATGCATCATCCAAGGAGCAGGAGAGTCGATGTTTCAAGAATAAGCCTTCATCAGCAATTCCCGAAACATCGACTCTCCTGCTTCTTTGATGGTGCCTGACCAGCTGTGCTTTTCCAGCACTCCACTTTTTGACTTTGATCTCCTGCATCTGCAGCCCTCACTTTCTCCTGACTGTTGGGTTTGAGGGAGAGGAATTTGATAAGTGTGTACAAGACAATTTTCTGATTCAATATGTGGATGTACCTACTAGAGAAGGTGCAAAACTTGACCTACTCTTGGGAAATAAGGCAGGGCAGGTGACTGAGATGTCAGTGGGGGAGCACTTTGGGGCCAACAACCTTAATTCTATTAGTTTTAAAATAGTTATAGAAAATGATAGACCAGATCTAAAAGTTGAAGTTCTAAATTGGAGGAAGGCTAACTTTGACGGTTTTGGGCATGTACTTTTGAAAGCTGATTGGGGACAGATGTTCGCAGGTGAAAGGGTGGCTGGAAAATGGGAAGCCTTCAGAAATGAGATACCAAGAGTCCAGAGACAGTATGTTCCTGTTAGGGTGAAAGGAAAGGCTGGTAAGTGGAGGGAAATGCTAGATGACTAGAGAAATTGAGGGTTTGGTTCAGAAGAAGAAGGCCAGCATACGTCAGGTATAGACAGGATAGATCGAATGAATCCTTAGAAGAGTATAAAAGAAGTAGGAGTATACTTAAGAGGGAAATCAGGAGGGCAAAAAGGGGACATGAGATAGCTTTGGCAAACAGAGTTAAGAAGAATCCAAACAGTTTTTACAAATACATTAAGAACAAAAGGGTAATTAGGGAGAGAATAAGGCCCCTCAAAGATCAGTAAGGCAGCCTTTGTGTGGAATCGCAGGAGTTGGGAGAGATACTAAACAAGTATTTTGCATGTGTTTACTAAGGAAAAGGACATGGAAGATATAGAATGTAGGGAAATAGATGGTGACATCTTGAAAAATGTCCATATTTCAGAGGAGGAGGTGCTGAATGTCTTGAAACGGGTAAAGGTGGATAAATCCCCAGGACCTGATAAAATGTACCCTATAACTCTGTGGGAAGCTAGGAAAGTGATTGCTGGGCCCCTTGCTGAGATATTTGTATCATCATTAGTCACAGGTGAGGTGCTGGAAGACTGGAGGTTGGCTAACACAGTGCCACTGTTTAAGAAGAGTGGTAAGGACATGCCAGGGAACTATAGACCAGTGAGCCTGACCTCGGTGGTGGGCACGTAGTTGGAGTGAATCCTGAGGGACAGGATGTACATGTATTTGGAAAGGCAAGGACTAATTAGGGATAGTCAACATGGCTTTGTGTGTGGGAAATCATGTCTTATAAACTTGATTGAGTTTTTTGAAGAAGTAACAAAGAGGATTGATGAGGCCAGAGTGGTAGATGTGATCTATGTGGACTTCAGTAAGGCGTTCAACAAGGTTCCCCATGGGAGACTGGTTAGCAAGGTTAGATCTTATGGAATACAGGGAGAACTAGCCATTTGGATACAGAACTGGCTCGAAGGTAGAAGACAGAGGGTGGTGGGAGAGGGTTGTTTTTCAGACTGGCGGCCTGTGACCAATGGAGTGCCACAAGGATTGGTGCTGGTTCCACTACTTTTCATCATTTATAAAAATGATTTGAATGTGAACATAAGAAGTGTTGTTAGTAAGTTTGCAGATGACACCAAAATTGGAGGTGTAGTGGAAAGTGAAGAAGTTACCTCAGATTATAACGGGATCTTGATCAGATGGGCCAATGGGCTGAGAAGTGGCAGATGGAGTTTAATTTAGGTAAATGCGAGGTGCTCCATTTTGGAAAAGCAAATCTTAGCAGGATTTATACACTTAATGGTAAGGTCCTAGGGAGTGTTGCTGAACAAAGAGATCTTGGAGTGTAAATTCATAGCTTCTTGAAAGTGAAGTCGCAGGTGGATAGGATAGTGAAGAAGGTGTTTGGTATGCTTTCCTTTATTGGTCAGAGTATTGAGAACAGGAGTTGGGAGGTCATGTTGCGGCTGTACAGGACATTGGTTAGGCCACTTTTGGAATATTGTTTGCAAGTCTGGTCTCCTTCCTATTGGAAGGATGTTGTGAAACTTGAAAGGGTTCAGAAAAGATTTACAAGGAGGTTGCCAGGGTTGGAGAATTTGAGCTATAGGGAGACATTGAACAAGCTGGGCCTGTTTTCCCTGATGTGTCGGAGACTGAGTAGTGATCTTATAGAGATTTACAAAATGATAGGGGCATGGATAGGATAAATAGACAAAGTCTCTTCCCTGGGGTGGGGGAGTCCAGAACTAAACTAGGATGAGAGGGGAAAGACATAAAAGAGACCTAAGAGACGTTGGTACTTGTATGAAATGAGCTGCCAGAGGAAGTGGTGGAGGCTGGTACAATTGCAACATTTAAAAGGTGTCTGGATAGATACATGAACACGAAAGGTTTGGAGGGATATGGGCCGGGTGCCGGCAGATGGGACTAGATTGGGTTGAGATATCTGGTCGGCATGGACGAGTTGGACCGAAGAGTCTGTTTCCGTGTTATTATATCTCTATGACTCTATGATTCTATGTTCACAATATTCCAGCTGTGGTATAACACGTGCTTCATGTGCTTTGAGAAAGACTTTTTATACTCCATTCCTTTGAGATAAAGGCTCTTTTAGTGACTTATGCGCAAGGACGCCCAAATCCAAATGGTTTGCATGACAAGAAACTCTTCCATTCCTACAGCCTGCCACAGGCATGTTGGAAGGATTTTCAGATTGATATCCAACCTATTTAGTCACATGTGATACACCTTACATTACTTGGCCTGGGACTTGAACCTGAAGCTTCTGGCTCAGAGCTCAGGGACATTACCCACTGCCCCAGAAGATCTTGCCTCATCCTCCCATGAGAGAACAGGCTGACTCATGGAGAGCCACAGATGGCATCCCCTGGACTCCACACATGACCAGCTTGAGATTCTGTCACCCTGATAGCAAACACTTTGATTCCTGACCCTGGTAGTTGCAGAGAAAGTGTGGATTGCAGATGCCTGAGATCAGAGCCAAAAAGTGTGGTGCTGGAAAAGCACAGCCGGTCAGGCAGCATCCGAGGAGCAGGAGAGTCGACGTTTCAAGCATAAGCTGTTCATCAGGCGTAGTCAGGGTTGCTGCGAGGTAGGGGAGAGGAACGTGGAGGAGCGGGTAAAATTCAGCTCATCAGCTCACTTCCTTTCTCCACAGCTGTTGCCTGACCTGATGAGGATTTCCAGCATTTTGTGTGCTTCTATCTATTTGTTAAAAAACTGCTAGACTAAAGTTCACGGGTGATGGAGGCCTGAATTGGAGTGGAGTGGTGGTTTTAGAGGACTGAAGGAATTGGTGAAGTCACGCCAGGAACTTACTTAACGCATCCTCCTTTACCCCTTCCCTTAACAAGAATATCCACTTGTATGGAATATAGTTTTCTGAGTATGGCCTGACATGGGGAAAATGTTTCGAGACAGATTGCCTTCCTATGGTACTGTGAGGCTGGAGGTCATTAAAAAATATCACAACATGGACATGGAAGTGAGAGAATCTGAATGAAAGCAAATCATTTTGCACAATGTTTACATTGTAGAAAGCATCCTGGAAAAGAGATGAGGCAATAGAATTAATCATATTTTATAAAGAGTAAAATATTTCCACTTGAGGGCGGTGTGGTATTTATAAGTCTACGTGCAGTAATATTAGAGATGATGTAGATCAGCACTGAATCAACACATCCTGAATCTCTTCACAAACAATGAATTCTATGAACTATCATGTAGTCATACTTGACAGGTTATACACATTTCGCCAGCAGGCTGTTGAGCCAAATGAGTCTCATTAGCAGACAAGATTTGATATTGACATTGAAGCACAGATTGCAGTATACTTGAGCTTGAGTCTGATGTCAATGGTATCTATTCACAAGACAGCATAAAGGAGCAAGAAACTTAGCTGAATGCCACCTTTCTAATTTTGCAAAAACAAAGGAAAAGGAAAAAAGAAATGGTTGGACACTACTAATATTGGCTAAGGTCAGTACAGGCATGAGAAATCATTTTGGTCAGCAGATCAAAATGTCAAGTCAGACTGGGTGGAGATAAGAAACAGCAGAGAATATAAGTCACATGCAGGAAGTCACAGTCACTGAAGCACACTGTATAAATCAGGAGAAAATGGGTGCTTGTAAGAAAACTACTGTGATAATTGTGAGAGATTTTAGTCTTCATTTAGATTAGACAAAACTAATTGATAGCAGTGGTCTGGTGGATGAGTTCCTAAAGTGTATTCAGGACTGTTTCTGAAAACTACAAGTTTTGGAATCAACTGGAGAACAGATTGGTTTTGTATTGGTAAGTTGTAATGAAACTGGACCAATGAATGGTCTCATAGTAAAGGACCCTTGAGGTAATAATGGCCACAATTTCACATTCAGTTTGAAGGTGAGAAATATGCATGGGAAACTATTGTCTTAGACTTAAGTCATGCAACTACGAAGGTATTGACCCTTTATTAAGGAGGTAGTGGCAAAATATTTTAAAAAATCATAATCCAACTAGGCTGATTCAACATAGCTTTGTGAAAGGGAAATTGTGTTTGATAAATTTCTTGGAACGAACTGGAGTGTAGCAAGCAGGGTAGTTAAGGAGGAGTGAGTAGATGTAGTTGAAACAACTGTCCAGAGGCTGGTATCATGTCACCAAGTCACCCTTTACTTATTTGTGCACAGTACACTGGCTGTGGCCAGCCAGATCATAGTCAGTCTCCAGGTTATATATCATTTTCTTCCCTCCCCCCTCAAAATACAGCGGTAGTGCTTATATTGCCCAGCATCCATGTTGTGTGTGTATAGGTACAAGGCACATCAAGTAAACATCAAGTGGAAATAACTTCATTAATATTCCACCACCCGGAAAAACATGATAATGGCCAAGGAACTAGTGACAAGCAAAGCCTGGAGTGAGCAGTGCTAATCACCTGGTTACATTAGTCCGCCAAGGCTTATCTGGTTGGCCCAGGTTAACAACCCTGTTCAAGGGTTTTGTAATCAACAAATCCAGCTGGTTCCAATCACTAAGTAGTATCTTTAGATTTTGAAATAGGCTTCAGTAAGCCCCATAAAAGGTTAGAACACAATGCAAGAGCTCAGGAGTTTTGGACTGATACATTAACATGGATAGAGGAGTGGCTAACAGGGAACAGAGTTGAGAGACTGTGTTATTTTCAATACGCCAAACTGTAACTCTTGGAGTGCCGCAGTGATGAGAGCTTGGGCCTTAAACATTAAACATTAACAATAGATATTAATGGGATGTGGAATTAATGGGTGCTAAACATACAAATGTAGATAGAGAAGAAAATCATGAGGATACAAAGGGTCTGTAAAAGGACATAGTTAGCTAAGGTGAGTGGAAAGCAACAGGGCAAACTGAGGGTGTTCACTTTGGCGGAGACCACAGAAAAGCGGGATATTACATAAATAGAAAAAGATTGTAGAATACTGTAATATAGAGAGATCTCAATGTTTTTGGACATGATCATAAAACATAGGAAGTAATGGAGAAGTGAAATGAAATGTTGTTTCTCTCAAGGGGTTAGGGTACAAAAACAGAAGTGAGATTGCCCATGGACAATTGTGTTTGCTTTTAGTCTTGTTACTTCAGGTGGGACATTCTTACATTGGAAATATTTCCCACATGGTTCGCTCATCTGATTAATGGGATTAGACGCTGGTCATACAAGGAAAGATTGAGAAGATTGTGCCTACACTCATTGGAGCTTCGAGAAATGAGAGGTGATTTTATTGAAACATATCTGATTCTGAGGGGGCTTGACAGGGGAGATGCCAGGAAATTGTTTCTTCTACCGAGGGAGTCTAAAAGCAGAGGGCATGGCTTAAAAATAATAGATTTCTTCACTTGGAGTGTCATTAGTCTTTGATATTCTCTTCCACAGCGAGCTGGTGGAGATTGGGCCATTGAACATATCCAAGGTTGAGTCAGATACATGTTCATCAAAAAAGGTCTAATGGATTTTGGAGGGCAGGCAGGAAAGTGGAGTTAAGGCCACAATCACACTCAGCCAGGATCTTTTCAAATGGAGCAGCCTCACTGGGCTGAATGGCTTTCTCCTGCTCCTACCTTTATCAAATAACTCAGGGCCATTGAGGCAAATTACAGCACATTGCTAGTCTAGCTAACATTGGGTAACTCAGCACCAAGAGGGGAACGAACTCACGAATGGTCTACGATCTTAGTCACTCTCTCGTGTAAACGCCCTGAACCATTGCGTGGGCTTTCACATCTGCAATTTTTAATCTGCAATTAATATAACTTACTCTGCTGTAGGTTAAGCACTTTTGCAGTGGAAAGTTCCCAAACTTCTCCTCATTATTAAATTCATTACGACGCCAGACAGCTTGCTGGTATGTCATTTCCTGTTAGAGGGTTGCATTTCACAGAAGACTGTTCAGTTTCACTCTCCAACAAGAAGCGATTTAATCTGCAGTATACTGTTAAAAACCCACCTGTGTATCTTTCACAAAGATTCACTTTTCTTTCATTAAAGATAAAAGACAGGACTTCTGTCAGAACTAAGACGACAGCTTTTTTTGGTTGAGATTTGTAAAATAGATTTCGAAATAGGCTGAAAGGAAATGTTAGCTGAAAATGTGTTGCTGGAAAAGCACAGCAAGTCAGGCAGCATCCAAGGAACAGGAGAATCAACGTTTCGGGCATAAGCCCTTCCCGAAACGTCGATTCTCCTGTTCCTTGGATGCTGCCTGACCTGCTGCGCTTTTCCAGCAACACAATTTCAGCTCTGATCTCCAGCATCTGCAGTCCTCACTTTCTCCTGAAAGGAAATGTTATGCAATTTACTGATATCAAAGCTTATAGATTACTTCACTGTATTTTCTTAAAACATTATGTTGTCGGCTGGCTCGAAAATTTTCATTCAGAGTCTAAAGGCCATGATTTCAAATTCCATTCCAGAATGGGAACACATATGATCTTTCAATATGATACCAGGAAAAATGTTGCATTATCTTCTTTTTGGCAGCAATATTGTATGTAGACCTTGAAATACTCTCTCAAGAGCAGCCACGATGCCCTGGGCCTCCTTTATAATTGTGACAGTGCTTGAAAGAGTTGATGGGATGAGACCAGCTCTGGGGCAGAATTGTAAAGCAGTCACTAACAAATAGATCAGGGAATTCAGAAGTTGCTTTAGGCAGAGAATGGTTAGAATGTGGAACTCACTATCTCAAAGAGTAGTTGAGATGAATACTGGAGATCTGCTTAAGGGGAAGTTAAATATATATGAGGAAGAAAGGAATAGAAAAGTATGTTGGAGTTAGGTGAAGTGGAAAGGTCATGTGAGACATAACTTCAGCTGCGGCCTATAGGAAAGATGACAGCAACAGAGTAGGCAGTGTCCAGTCTCCTCTTCGTCTGCCTTTTCTTTTTCCTTTCGGCCCTCCTTCTTTTCTCAGTTTTATTTAGTTTTCACTCAAACTTTCTCAATAAATGGGCTCCGGGGAAATGGTGGCATCTTCGGAGGCAGCGTGGCTACAGAATCAGTCGGTCTGTGATGCCTGGAGTCGGACTCTCGCTTCTGTGTGGAGTGGGCCCCTGATGGAGGCATGGTGAGGGCTGGTGTAGTCTTGAGTGGGTCCCTGATGGAGGCGTGGCGAGGGCTGGTGTAGCCTGGAGCAGGTCCCTGATGGAGGCGTGGTGTGGGCTTGTGTAGCCTGGAGTGGGCCCCTGATGGAGGCGTGGTGTGGGCTTGTGTAGCCTGGAGTGGGCCCCTGATGGAGGCATGTCGAGGGCTGGTGTAGCCTGGAGTGGGCCCCTGATGGAGGCATGGTGAGGGCTGGTGTAGTCTTGAGTGGGTCCCTGATGGAGGCGTGGTGTGGGCTTGTGTAGCCTGGAGCAGGTCCCTGATGGCGGCGTGGTGTGGGCTTGTGTAGCCTGGAGTGGGCCCCTGATGGAGGCATGTCGAGGGCTGGTGTAGCCTGGAGTGGGCCCCTGATGGAGGCGTGGTGTAGGCTTGTGTAGCCTGGAGTGGGCCCCTGATGGAGGCATGTCGAGGGCTGGTGTAGCCTGGAGTGGGCCCCTGATGGAGGCGTGGTGTGGGCTTGTGTAGCACTGTGGGCCGAATTGTAAAACAGTCACCAACAAATAGAACATTGAATTCAGAAGAAGCCCTTTAGTCCACACCGACCCTCTGAAGAGCATCCCATCCAGACCCCTACTCCTGCATTTCTCATGGCTAACTCACTTATCCTACACATCTCTGGACACTATGGCACAATTTAACATGGCTAATCCTCCCAAATTTGTACATCTTTGGACTGTGGGAGGAAACCGGAGTACCCAGAGGAATCCCACACAGACACGGGGAGAACTCCATACAGCCCATGGTGCGAGCTGGTGGAGGGGGACTGTAGCAGCGGAGAAGTAAATGCTGGACTCATATCAAGTTATCTTTCCTTACCTTTTATTTTATTTTAAGTTAATGTGAATGGCACTATGCAAAGTGATAATACACATTTTTCACTGTATTTTATACTGAATACATGTGACAATAATTGATTCAATTCGATTCAATTCAACATAACCCGAGATTTGTCTTTGCTCTTCTTTCAATTAGATCGAGGTCAATATGGCCCCCATTCCCATTCACTAGGCTTTGATTCCTATATCTTGACAACTTTACTGAATAAAAATCTAATAATTTGCCTCTTGAAGGTTTGAACTGTCCCCTCTTTTGTGGAATCTTGTGGAAGGGGACTCAATGAATGAAGTTGTTTTTTTTAAATGAGTGGCTGACTCAATAATGTCCTACTCACCCTTGAGTTATCCCCACAATGCACAGGGACAGGCATCAGGTAGCCTTCCTACCCTTAGGCCTAGAGAGGCCCTTAAGCTTTCTATTAGAGGCCAGTTAAGAGCCTCTTGCCACCTCTGCCGCCATATGCAATGGGAAGGGGAGGGCAGAAGGTAAGTGCCCAACCCACTACTCTCTCAACTTGAGGTAAAAGGTCGAAAATATGAATTAGAATTAGAATCCATACAGTGTCGAAACAGGCCCTTCAGCCAGCAAGTCCACACCAACCCTCCGAAGAGTATCCCACACAGACCCACTCCCCTATCACTCTTTGTTTACCCCTGACTAATGCACCTAGCCTACACATCCCTGAACCCTATGGGCAATTTAGCACAGCCAATTCACCTAACCTGCACATCTTTGGACTGTGGGAGGAAACCCACACAGTCACAGGGAGAGAATGTGCAAACTCCACACAGACAATTGCTCAAGGCTGGAATTGAACCTGGATCCCTGGTGCCGTGAGGTAGCAGTGCTAATCACTGAGCCACCATGCCGCCCCACAGGAGGTACCTCCATGGGGGCTGGTGCCTATTTGGGGCCTACCAACCCACCACAGATAGCACCCCTCCATCTCTCTTCTGCTTCAGCCATGGCCTCATCAATCCAGCTTCCATCTTCCCTTCCTTGCTAGAGTTCCCAATTCTTTTGTGACCAAAAACCTTGAACTTATCCATATCCGTGCGTCTTCTTCTTCGGACTTACTTGCGGTTCCAGCCGTCGTCACTACAGGATGCTGGCACCGTTGGGAGTACTCAGCTGTTCAACAATTAGATCGGCCAGTATCTCCTGAGGACGAGACCCTCCTGTCCCTGAGAGTGCAAGAGATTCCTGACCTGTTACCCTGAGAAATGGTTCTTGGATTTGGGGCTTTTGTAAAGAATAAGATTTCATAGACACAGCAGGGTTGGCTCAACAATAAACTCAATTTCTTATTACAAGAAGCAGACAGACAAAGAATTCCTCAATCCAATGTAAACCACAAGCTTCATTCCAGGGAATGGCTATAAATCATCATCGGTAATCCTTCACTAATGAGTATAATCATTCACTTAGGAAATTCCGAGTAACTGGCCATGGGTTCTGTGGGTTCTTTGGGGCTGATGAGCCCAATCCTGTAGCCACACCCAAACCACAGGTGTTTCTGGGAGATGAAATTGGCTCTTGGCCTTGAGATTGTGGCATTCCTATCTCCAGTTTCTTTTCTTCTTCCTCTTGGTGTTCTCATGTCTTCACACAGGAGCTTCCTCCAAATCGGTTTCTTCTGTACAAGGATTCCCCAAGTGTTTTCCATCTACATTGCATTTATTGAGAGAAGCCTTAGAAATGCTTCCTTTGTCCTCGTCTTTGTTTAAATGCTCTTCTTGAGTTGGGTTCACTATCCTATCTACCTGCGACTCCACTTTCAAGGAGCTGTGAACCAGCACTCCAAGGTCTCTTTGTTCAGCAACACTCCCCAGGGCATTACCATTAAGTAGGTAAAAACAATGACTGCAGATGCTGGAAACCAGATTCTGGATTAGTGGTGCTGGAAGAGCACAGCAGTTCAGGCAGCATCCGAGGGAGCAGTAAAATCGACGTTTCGGGCAAAAGCCCTTCATCAGGAATAAAGGCAGAGAGCCTGAAGCATGGAGAGATAAGCTAGAGGAGGGTGGGGGTGGGGAGAAAGTAGCATAGAGTACAAAAGGTGAGTGGGGGAGAGGATGAAGATGATAGGTCGGGGGCGGGAGGAGGGTGGAGTGGATAGGTGGAAAAGAAGATAGGCAGGTAGGACAGGTCATGGGGACAGTGCTGAGCTGGAAGTTTGGAACTAGGGTGAGGTGGGGGAAGGGGAAATGAGGAAACTGTTGAAGTCCACATTGATGCCCTTGGGTTGAAGTGTTCTGAGGCGGAAGATGAGGCGTTCTTCCTCCAGGCGTCTGGTGGTGAGGGAGTGGCGGTGAAGGAGGCCCAGGACTTCCATGTCCTCGGCAGAATGGGAGGGGGAGTTGAAATGTTGGGCCACAGGGTGGTATGGTTGATTGGTGCGGGTGTCCTGGAGATGTTCCCTAAAGCGCTCTGCTAGGAGGCACCCAGTCTCCCCAATGTAGAGGAGACCACATCGGGAGCAACGGATACAATAAATGATATTGGTGGATGTGCAGGTAAAACTTTGATGGATGTGGAAGGCTCCTTTAGGGCCTTGGATAGAGGTGAGGGAGGAGGTGTGGGCACAGGTTTTGCAGTTCCTGCGGTGGCAGGGGAAGGTGCCAGGATGGGAGGGTGGGTTGTAGGGGGGCGTGGACCTGACCATGTAGTTACAGAGGGAACGGTCTTTGCGGAAGTTGGAAAGGGGTGGGGAGGGAAATATATCCCTGGTGGTGGGGTCTTTTTGGAGGTGCCAGAAATGTCGGCGGATGATTTGGTTTATGCGAAGGTTGGTAGGGTGGAAGGTGACCACCAGGGGTCTTCTGTCCTTGTTACGGTTGGTGGGGTGGGGTCTGAGGGCAGAGGTGTGGGATGTAGACGAGATGTGTTGGAGGGCATCTTTAACCACATGGGAAGGGAAATTGCGGTCTCTAAAGAAGGAGGCCGTATGGTGTGTTCTGTGGTGGAACTGGTCCTCCTGGGAGCAGATACGGCGGAGGTGGAGGAATTGGGAATACAGAATGACATTTTTGCAAGAGGTAGGGTGGGAAGAGGTGTAATCCAGGTAGCTGTGGGAGTTGGTGGGTTTGTAAAAAATGTCAGTGTCAAGTCGGTCGTCATTAATGGAGATGGAGAGGTCCAGGAAGGGGAGGGAGATGTCAGAGATGGTCCAGGTAAATTTAAGGTCAGGGTGGAATGTGTTGGTGAAGTTGATGAATTGCTCAACGTCCTCGCAGGAGCACGAGGTGGCGCCAATGCAGTCATCAATGTAGCGGAGGAAGAGGTGAGGAGTGGTGCCGGTGTAATTACGGAAGATCAACTGTTCTACGTAGCCAACAAAGAGACAGGCATAGCTGGGGCCCATACGTGTGCCCATGGCTACCCTTTTGGTTTGGAGGAAGTGGGAGCATTTGAAGGAGAAATTGTGAAGGGTGAGGACCAGTTCGGCCAAACGAATGAGAGTGTCGGTGGAAGGGTAATGTTGGGGACGTCGGGAGAGGAAAAAATGGAGGGCTTGGAGGCCCTGGTCATGGCGGATGGAGGTGTAGAGGGATTGGATATCCATGGTGAAAATGAGGCATTGGAGGCCGGGGAAATGGAAGTCTTGGAGGAGGTGGAGGGCATGGGTGATGTCTCGAACGTATGTGGGGAGTTCCTGGACTGGGGGGATAGGACAGTGTTGAGGTAGGTAGAGATGAGTTCAATGGGGCAGGAGCATGCTGAGACAATGGGTTGGCCAGGATGGTCAGGCTTGTGGCTCTTGGGAAGGAGGTAGAACCAGGCAGTACAGGGTTCCCCGACTCTGAGGTTGGAAGCTGTGGGTGGGAGATCTCCTGAGGTGATGAGGTTCTGTATGGTCTGGGAGATGATGGTTTGGTGATGGGGGGTCGGGTCATGGTCAAGGGGCGGTAGGAAGAGGTGTCTTCGAGTTGGCGTTTGGCTTCAGCGGTGTAGAGGTCAGTGCGCCAGACTACCACTGCGCCCCCTTTATCTGCTGGCTTGCTGGTGAGGTTGGGATTGGATTGGGTTGGCCTGTCTTAAAGTCAAACTGATGGAGTGGCATCAACAAAACAGTAATAAAGAGGTATCAATGGCAAGGGCATCTGTTGCCCATCCCTAATTGCCCCTGAACTGAGTGGTTGGCTAGACCATTTCAGAGGGCAATATGAGTCAATCATGTTGCTGTGGGTCTGGTGATATAGGTTGGATGGATCATTTAAGGATGGCAGGACAGAATGGACAGCCCCACTTAATACCTTCATGGAAGCATTGGTCTCAGCCTCAACCTCAAACTCAGGAAGATTCAAATCCTTTTCCAATTCTCCCACGCCAAGATCTGGTCCATCCCTCTGTTAAGATCAATGGATAAATCCTCCAATGTGTGAGGCATTTCCCTCATCTGGGCCCCTGCCTCACTATTAAGGCTGACATCAATGTAGAGAATCAACATCACATCTAGAGTGGTGGCACAATGGACAGAGAATAGCTAAATTCAGGAAATTAGGCTGTGGAAGTGGGTTGGGTGTTGATGAGAAATTATAAGACCAAGACGTCGCTAGTGTGAGTGGTAGACAGACTACTAACAGTAACAATATGATAGGACGGAGTATACACAAAGAAATTATGAGTGCTTGTCAGAGTGTTTGGTCATAATCATTAGGGATCTTAATCAATATATATTGATTAGAAGAATCAGTTAGGTAAAAATACTCCAGATGTGGCGTTCATAGAATGTTTTTGGGATTGTTTCTGAGAACAACACATTTTCATAATGTTTGGAATGATGGAATAAATTCATGGCTTCATAGTGAAGACATTCTAGGGAGGAGTCATCATAATATCACTGAATTTTACTTCGCTCCCATGATCCAGTGTTAGGAAGAAGCTCTCAATGGAAGAAAGGTTTGTATTTCTGAAGAACCTGGGCTGTCGAAGACCTGGCCAGAAACATAGTCATTACCTGTGTCAGAAATTAAAAAGAAGGTGGGAAACAGCTTTGCTTTTGAGTCTGTGACCAGGTTTGGTCACTGAGAAACTGAGGGAATCAAACAATGGGGGCAATGCAGAAGCTGATTGATCCTTTGTGATGGATGTCTGTGAAATGAGGAAAGGCTAGATCAACTATGGGATTTCAAAGCAAGCAGTGTCCCTTTTTAGATGGAGATGAGGAAGAACTTCCTCTCTCGGAAAGTTGTTGGCTTTTAGAATTCTCTTCCCAGTGTTGAACTTGTAACTTTTTTTTTGTTTTTGCAAAACACCTGAGAGCTGAGTTTGTAGAAGTAGCCACCATCATTTTGTTTAAAATGTCTCAAAAAGCTTAACAATTTCCAATTTCCATTTTAGACATATAACAAAGTTGTCACCTTGAGTGGGTCAAGAAAATTAGGAGTTTGGGGAGCAGTTATGTTTATTGATTAATTTCTTTAAGATATAATTCCAATATTTAATTCATCTCCTTAGTATCAGGTTACAGGTTGGACTACTCAGCACTGACAACAATGCCAGTTACATAGCACCTTTTGAATATCGAAAGCACGAAGCATAAGGGAGATCAATAGATTTCTGGATTTCTGCATTTTTAATTACAATATGTTTGTAAAAGAGGACATACAGCCAAAAGATGACTAGAAATGCACATCTAGTAGCTGCTTGGAAAGGTCCTGTGTGCACCATAGAACATCACACCTGTAGAGTGTCAGGGAAACTTCACAGAGAGAGATTTTAAAAGGAAGAGACAAAGAGTGGATATCCATCCCTCTCAACAGAAAGCCTGTGTATTATGCTCCAAATTGTAAACATATTTATTTTTTAATCCTTGCAGGATTATAGAAGAAAAAGGGTTAAAAATTAAGTTCAACTTGTAGACTGTGTGTGTTAATGGGCTGATGTGCAAGTGTTGACTAATGTGCTGTGAAGGACAATGTTTTGACACTGCTGCATTGCAAGTAAAATGAAAAAAAAAGCTCTTGCTCTGAGTATTGAAAGGCAAGTAATCCAGTCAAGCCAAGCCACTCACCATCCTGACTTGGAAATATATCACTGTTCCTTCATTGATGCTGGGTCAAAATTCTGGAATATTATCCCTAAGGGAATTGTGGGTCAACCTACAGCATGTGGACTGCAACAGTTCATGAAGGCAGCTCACCACCACCTTCTCGAGGGTGATCAGACACGGGCACTAAATACTGGGCCAGCCTGCAACGTCGCCACATCCCACGAATGAATAAATAAAGAAATGTTACCATGGAGAAGGAAACAGAACAAAGATAATTTGCAGAGTTAAGAATCTTGAAATCGCTATCAACACTAGAGTTATTGGTAACATCAACCTCATGGCAGCAATGTTCCACCATTCACTCTTCACGAAACTTAGAGATTGGTTTGTCTCTCTTTTTAACTGTTAACTTCATATTCAATTCATATTTCAATCAAAATGTGTGTGTACCACGTTTTATTATCTATTCTTGCTTTTCATGGCTAATAATCTATTCTTTTTTTAACTCATGAAAGCCTGGTGAATTTGGATCCTGTTAAAACATAATGTAATAAACTGGATATTGTTTACTCAACAATACTCCTGTAGTTAGACCAGAAATCCAAATCAATTCTCAACTACTTAGGCTTGAAGGAACCCACAGAAACATGGAGAGCAATGGTGTGTGGTGGCAGCAGTAGTTTAGTGTCAGCAATGACCAGGACTGTTTCTAAATGGTACAAAGAGAAATTCAACTCAGGACACTACAGGGGAAATCTATGGCCCAAAGGCAGAACTACAGGCCACTTCATGAGGTGAAGGTCAGGCAAGTAGCCCTAGTCTGAGTTCAGTCAAAGAACTGAAGATTTGACAATCAAAAACTAAAAATCTTTGTAACACAATGGAAATTTTATACCATGATAAAAGGGCAATAATTTAAAAATAAACATAAATTGCAAGTCTGATCAGCTATTGATCAACATAGGTGAAAGACACCATGTGACAGGACTGGAAAATGAATGAAGACACAAGATAAAACTCATGTATTCAAGGAGTGGAGCACTGGGGAAACTGGTAAGAGAACCATTTAATGGAGATAAAAATGAGCAATTTAAAGAAGTGTATGGTTCAGGTCAGATATGTTTTTGTTTGGGGAACTTCACTTACAGCTGTAAATCCAAGGTATGTAAATATAAGAAGTCCCTTTGGTATGCAACGTGGAAGAACAACCATTTCTGCAGAATAAAAATGTTTAAAGAAGATGAGATGCCTAATCACATGAGGTGGCTGTGGCATCAGAAATAGTTTTGCCAGGTAAATATAATTTCCTGAATAGGTCAAATAGAACACAACATTAGACATCCTGGAGAAAACAATTTTTGAAGTCTAGAATAACTTCTAAAGTGACCACGAAATGATGTTCAGAGATAAATGAAACAGTAGATGAACTTGAAAAGTCATTGAGAGCCTTTGTCATTTCTTTCAACCTCAAAACTGATAAAAGTCTGGAAAGGGCACAATTTAATGGAAGTGTGCAACATCCAAGTGAACCATGGGTGATTTCATCAATAATCTCTAACTCAACATAGGGGACAATTTGCTGCATCTTTTTTTATGATTTGCAGTGTGTTATGACAAATTTCTCAGAGGGAATTGCTAATTAAGAGGGATTATTGTTTGCTAAATACCTTATTAACACCTTTACTTGCTTCAATATTATTCAGCTTCCTAACTTAACAAAGACACTGAATAAGCTAGGTGTCAAAGATTCTAGATATGAAAGTCAGAGCGGGTACCTGAAGACTCCACCTCACTGTCTGCTTCAAAGAACCTCCATTTTTATCACTAGGCAACAAATCTCAGGGCATTCTCCATTGACACCAGACACATGCAGCCCACCTCCATAGATATTAGTATCCAACATGTTCTACCCTCTAAGAACCATTATGACACATTTCTGATCCATTTCTGAATTTCAATGCTGTATGTCAGGGCATGATGGTAACTATCATTGTACTGCTGCAGCAAGGACACTGGACATGCAGCCAGCTCATGGACTGGACCAGGCGATATCTCTACCTGCTTGCTTCTCTTCATAGTGCTCACTCACTTTGAGTAGACCTGGATGCTCACAGCATCCTGCCTTGTCTCTTTGCATTTTGCAGATTGTTGAAGCTTGGTCATCTGTTGGAAAGAGTCAAAAAGTGTGATGCTGGAAAAACACAGCCGGTCAGGCAGTATCAAGGCACAGGAGAGTCGACATTTCGAGCATAAGCTCTTCATTAGGAACACTTAAGCTCGGAACGTCGACTCTCCTGCTCCTTGGTTGCTGCCTGGCTTGCTGTGCTTTTCCAGCACCACACCTTTTGATTCTGATCTCCAGCATCTGGAGTCCTCACTCTCTCCTCATTTGTTGGAAAGGACAGTAATCTTGCATAGTAGGCAAATCCACAAACTATAGATATTCCTGTACTTCTGAGCTATTTGACTCATCATGTCTCTGCTGATCTGTTATTGAAACAGACTGAAATTCCTTTCACCATCCTGAAATGTTTCCATTGCTCTGCAGCATCCAGCTCTTTGGTATTCGCCCTTAAATTGATGGAACAGTCTCTGCCTTAGGCAGTCCTTTGTGGTAAACCTTGAAATTGCCAATACATTTGCAAGGTCACAGTGATTAAAACAATATACAGTCCTGGGAGCTCCCTCCTGTACAGCGTCACTTCTCTGAAGTGGTCTGAAGAGAGTTATACATCACTGGCTGACCCAGAGCTCTGTGGAACATGCTTTAGGTCGTGGGAAAGCTTTGACTTACTCATTGGTACCTCAGTAAAAATTCTAAATCATCACGCATTCTCAGCAATCACTTTGCTTCGTTTCGAGAGATATCTGTCCTCACTACTGTTTCTTCCAGCTGCATCCTGTTATAAGATGCGAGGAGACTCACAGAATGCTGGATGAAGCTCTGAAATGCTTCATAATGTGAGCAATTTGGAACATAGAGAAATCTTTATTGTCCATGCCCCATTTAAACTAAACCTTTGATATAGGTACAACTGACTGATTCAAAGAGGCTGTGATCGTTTGAGCTGTATAATATGATCTAAATCCATTATTCCCAGTTTGAAATTATGCATAGTTATAAAAAACGTTTTGAAAGAATGTAGCAATATATTGCCTCAAAGCTTCCTTTATAATGTAAATGTGGCTTACATCAATTATTTTCTTTTTAAAAACACTCTTTCATAAAATATTTGAATGTTCTTCCCTTTTGATCTTACATACTGGGTTTGTCATTGTTCAATCAAAACTTTAGGATCATAGAATCGCGACAGTGTGGAAACAGGCCATTTGGTCCACACTAACCCTTCAAAGAGCATTCCAGCCCCTGTATCCCATAACCCTACATTTCCCATGCCAATCCATCTGACCCGCACATCTTTATACTGTGCGAGGAAACTGAAGCACCTGGAGGACATCCAACCAGACAAATTCCTGATGAAGGGCTTTTGCCCGAAACGTCGATTTCGCTGCTCATTGGATGCTGCCTGAACTGCTGTGCTCTTCCAGCACCACTAATCCAGTATGGGGAGAATGTGCAAACTTCACACAGACAGTTACCTAAGGGAGGAATTGAACCCAGGTCCCTGTTGGTGTGAGGTAACAGTGCTAGCCACTGAGTCACTGTGCCACCCCAAGAGTTTAAGATCAAAACATAGCTCCAATGTAAACCAGAGATTTTTATTGATCTGAGACATTGGGTTGATTTTCCCAAACCCCTTGATGATCAGGTTCTAACCAGTAGGGGGCATATGATAGAAGCAACTTTTCTGATTCTGAAGAAGTCTATTCTTCTTTATTTTTCAGTCTTGTGCATTTAAAAAATGACAAAAGAACAATAATGATGAGCTTGTCATTGCACGAGCCTTCATTCCTTTCAGCTATTTTCATAAATATCTTTATAAGACTTATTGGTTTTTGAATTAACTCTAAATGGTATCAAGGATCAGTCCTAAAGCATGACCACAGTTTACCAGGCACTGAAGCAATTAGAAAGACATTACAACCAGAGTCATTCCTTGGAATCAGGAATCATAGGATGTTAGAATTATAGAAAGGTACCAGAATGGAACATGATCATTCAGTTCAGCTAGTCTCAGTCATCTGCTTTTTCCCCATTGAATGGCAACATTTTCCTAAACTTAACTTTGTTCATTGCTATCTTTGACTTTGCTTTGCTTGTTGTGGAGTAGGACACTCTATTTGCCTTGTTGCACTATATTGCTCATGTATTTCTGAGTTAAAAATCACCAATGGGGCAAAATGGGCTCTAAGTGAATTGGGTTTTCTGATTTCTTCTGTGATTTTCTGTTTATGTCAATTAACGGTGAAAGTGAGGACTACAGATGCTGAAGATTAGAGTCGGGAATGTGGTGCTGGAAAAGCAGAACAAGTCATAGAGTCATAGAGATGTACAGCATGGAAACAGACCCTTCGGTCCAACCCGTCCATGCCAACTAGATATCCTAACCCAATCTAGTCCCACCTGCCAGCACCCGGCCCATATCCCTCCAAACCCTTCCTATTCATATACCCATCCAAACGCCTCTTAAATGTTGCAATTGTACCAACCTCCACCACTTCCTCTGGCAGTTCATTCCATACATGTACCACCCTCTGTGTGAAAAAGTTGCCCCGTAGGTCTCTTTTATATCTTTCCCCTCTCATCCTAAACCTAAACAGTCCTCTAGTTCTGGACTCCCCAACCCCAGGGAAAATACTTTATCTATTTATCCTATCCATGTCCCCCATAATTTTGTAAACCTCTATAAGGTCACCACTCAGCCTCCGACGCTCCAGGGAAAACAGCCCCACGCTGTTCAGCCTCTCCCTATAACTCAAGTCCTCCAACCCTGGCAACATCCTTGTAAATCTTTTCTGAACCCTTTCAAGTTTCACAACATCTTTCTGATAGGAAGGAGATCAGAATTGCATGCAATATTCCAACAATGGCCTAACCAATGTCCTGTACAGCTGCAACATGACCTCCCAACTCCTGTACTCAATACTTTGACCAATAAAGGAAAGCATACCAAATGCCTTCTTCACTACCTGCGACTCCACTTTCAAGGAACTATGAACCTGCACTCCAAAGTCTCTTTGTTCAGCAACACTCCCTAGGACCTTACCATAAGTCCTGCTAAGATTTGCATTTATCTGAATTAAACTCCATCTGCCACTTCTCAGCCCATTGGTCCATCTGGTTAAGATCACATTGTAATCTGAGGTAACCCTCTTCACTGTCCACTACACCTCCAATTTTGGTGTCATCTGCAAACTTACTCACTGTACCTCTTATGCTCGCATCCAAATCATTTATGTAAATGACAAAAAGTAGAGGACCCAGCACCGATCCTTGTGGCACTCCACTGGTCACAGGCCTCCAGTTTGAAAAACAACCCCCCACCACCACCCTCTGTCTTTTACCTTTGAGCCAGTCCTGTATCCAAATGGCTAGTTCTCCCTTTATTCCGTGAGATGTAACCTTGCTAATCAGTCTCCCATGGGGAACCTTGTCGAACGCCTTAGCAGCATCTGAGGAGTAGGAAAATCAACATTTCTGACAAAAGCCCTTCATCAGAAATACTTTATTCCTGATGAAGGGTTTTTGCCCGAAATGTCAATTTTCCTGCTCTTTGGATGCTGCCTGACCTGCTGTGCTTTTCCAGCACCACGCTCTCGACAATTTACGGTGAAGGTTAATCTCACCTTTCAGCTGTGTGGCATCTTGTGGGACTCATCAAAAGGAATACTGACTTCATTGAAGTGTCAACAACATGAAACATTAACTCTGCTTTTCTCTTTACAGATTTAGCTTGAACTGCCGAGTATTTCCAGCATTTCATGTTTTCATTTCAGAATTCCAACCTCAGCAGTATTTTGGAAAATAGGCTGTAGTAGTTTTATTGCATGAAGATAATTATAAAGCCAAATGTGTAGCATAACAATTTGGCTATACAACAGAACAATAGCAATTTGTATAACACATTTAACATAACAAAGCCCCAATATTGTTATGTATTTGTAATGTACTTCAAAGAAATCCTGTTGAGAAGCAATATCTCTCAAGGTAAGGTTTGACCAAGGATAGTCAGCACATATTGTTGGAGAGAGTCGCTATCTGACTAATTTAACTGAGCTTTAAAAAAGCATGTTGGCTCAATGGTTAGCACTGCTGCCTCCCACTGCTAGGGACCTGCGTTCAATCCCAGCCTTGTATGGAGTTTGTACATTCTCCCCATATTTGTGTGGGTTTCTTCTGGGTGCTCTGGTTTTGTCCCTCAGTCTAAAGATGTGCAGGTTAGGTGAATTGGCCATGCTAAACTGCCCATAGTGTTCAAGGATGTGTAGGTTAGGTGCATTAGTTAGGGGTAAATGTAGGGGAATGGGTCTGGGTGAGTTGCTCTTTGCAGGGTTAGTGTGGACTTGTTGGGCCAAATGGCCTATTTCCACACTGTAGGGATTCTATTCTATGATATCTCTCATGTGTATCATTCGCAACGTGTTCTGAACAGGCATTTTGGCTGAATACTCATAAAATCATTTTACTTGTTATCCCGTATGACATAATGTCAACTTCTATATCAATTTTTAATGGAAAATATTAAATTCAGATCAAAAATGCGACTGAATGAAATAGTAGATTAAGCGCAATTGATTTTTATAATTACAACAGCAATACCAAAATATTCAATGACAGTTTCAGTGACGCTTATTGTAGGGCAGGCAAGGTAAGGGAAAACAAAAATTGGTTTACATCAGCAAATCTTTTACCGGCTGCCAAAACCGACCATATAAGCCGCAGGAAACTACACTTATCAATGATGCATCACTAACTTCCTTATGCTCAATCTAGTCCATCATTCCTAATTTCCCTGGGAACATAGAGCAATACTGGCCTTGAGCTAACACCTCCATTTGGTGGGGTGGAATGGTCATAGATTTCTTAAGACCGAGTCCAAATCCAGAGGACATAGATTTAAGGTGAAAGATTTTAAAAAGTACCTGAGGGGTAACTCTTTCAGGCAGATGGTGGTTTGTATATGAAATAAGCTGCCAGATGAAGTGGGGGAAGCTAGTACAATTGCAACACTTAAGAGGCATCTGGATGGGTATATGAATAGGAAGGGATTAGAGGGATATGGACCACACACTGGCAAATGGGACTGAGTCAGATTGGGATCTGGTCAGTGTGGCTGAGTTGGACTGAAGGGTCTGATTCCGTGCTGCATAACTCAGTAACAACATGGCTGTAAACCTCTGTGGCATGATTTGACACAGTGAAAGATGCTACATAAACGCAAGTCTTTCCTCTTAATTAAAAAGAAAACAATTTGAAATAGAATGTCTGTGTTCAGTGTCTAGCATTTTTTGGCTGGTCCCCTTCATCGGGGAGATGAATTGGATCTCAGTGAGATCAAGTTGCCTCTGAGT
This sequence comes from Chiloscyllium punctatum, assembly GCF_047496795.1. Taxonomy (NCBI): domain Eukaryota; kingdom Metazoa; phylum Chordata; class Chondrichthyes; order Orectolobiformes; family Hemiscylliidae; genus Chiloscyllium; species Chiloscyllium punctatum. Next base: position 12,797,238 of record NC_092782.1, read on the forward strand.
AACCTAGTGGTAATGGAAAATTGGAAGCCAGCCAACACTCTGCAGCAATCGTGGTAATGTGATATCTGAACCTTCTGTAGTCCAGGTCATTGTCCATGTTGAACAGTCAGCCCTGCTCACTTATAGAAGACGGACTGACATAAGATTCTAGGATTTTTCTCACTCAGTTCCAAATAATCCTCAACGACATTGTCATTAGAGTTAGACATTTAGCCACATAGCAGGAAATTGGCCTGGACCCTAAGCTGGTAAATTATATACTTCTTGTTCTTAAGCCTTCGTCCTTGCCAAATAGCTACTTAAAGGTTGAGTACTAAGATGGGATGTGCCACTGTGGAGAGAATGCACACTTGATTACTTGGCTGTTACGTAGTTCATTTTCACGAGAATATTTTGAGAAATAACATTGGATCTTAAAGGAGTTATACTGTACATATAATAGCAGTGGGATGCATTTGTGTCTAGCATTATTATATTCTGGAAGTGCTTCAGCACTTTGATCTTCTGGAACTTCAGAAGTTCGCAGCATTTTGTTAAAGGCTGCATCTTGTCATGTCTCTCCCTATCTCTATAATGTCATCTAGTATAAAACCTTTCAAGATCCCGAGTGCTTCTAATTGTGGCCTTTCATTTATCTCAGATTTCCTTCTGTCCATCTTTGATCCAGCATCCATCCAGCTGTTTAGGTCCAAGGCTTTGAAATTCACTTGTTAAACTTCTTTACCTCTCTTTTCACTCTTAAGATGCTTCTTAAATTACCTCTTAGGCCATGTTTTTAATATTTCTTCATTTGGTTTTATGTCAAATTTTGTTTGATAATGGCAGTTCGAACACTTCCGAAGTTCCCTGAGACATTTAAAGAAAAAGAGAGCAAAGTGTCAAGATATCTGTGTATCAAGGAACCACAGAGCAGTGTGACACTTTAAACTTCTAAACTTGAGTAACTGTTCTTGGATTGAAAAAAATCAGCAATAGCTCTTTGTAAAATAAACTGTTTCCTGAGATAAAAGGACAAGGTCAAACTGCTCTAAAATAATCAAAAGAATTAAGCATCCTTGGGAAAATGGAATCAAAGCAACGTAAACAAACTATTTTAATATTTGCTTGATAACTGGCAGTCTTCTGACAAATGGGCAATTAAGATTGCCTGCAGAAGAATTCAGGGGGGTAATGAAAGGGCAAGTTGTGTTTCCTACATACAGCTAACACCAAATGTAAAGGGACAGAGAAGCTACACCTGATAAGAAAGCAAGAAAGTGACTTCAGAAGTGTCATAAATAATAACATACCATGAGTTTAACAAGACAGAAAATCCAAAAGAATCCAATTTCAGGATTCTTCAGCAATAGAAATTCAGACTTCAACATTGTACAATAATCAAACCTTTTGAAGAAGCAACAAAGAGGCTTGATAAGGGCAGAGAGGTAGACATAATCAATATGGACTTCAGTAAGGCATTCAACAAGGTTCCCCATGGGGACTGGTTAGCAAGGTTGGATCTCATGGAATACAGGGAGAACTAGCCATTTGGATACAGAACTGGCTCAAAACTAGAAGACAGAGAATAGTGATGGAGGGTTGTTTTTCAGATAAATGATTTGTAGCATAAGAGGTACAGTTAGTAAGTTTGCAGATGACACCAAAATTGGAGGTGTAGTGGACAGCGAAGAAGGTTACTTCAGATTACAATGGGATCTTGATCAGAGGGGCCAATGGGCTGAGGAGGGGCAGATGGAGTTTAATTTAAATAAGTGCGAGGTGCTGTACTTTAGGAAAGCAAATCTTAGCAGGACTTATATACTTAATAGTAAGATCCTAGGAAGCTTTGCTGAACAACGAGAACTTGGAGTGCAGGTTCATAGCTCTTTGAAAGTAGAGTCACAGGTAGACAGGATAGTGAAGAAGGCATTTGGTATGCTTTCCTTTATTGGTCAGAGCATTGAGTATAGGAGTTGGGAGGTCATATTACGGCTGTACAGGACATTGGTTCAGCCACTTTTGAAATGTTCTGTGCAATTCTGGTGCATTGAAATAGAGAAATACTTAGATAAGTGGTCAGAAAATGTGGAATTACAGTCAGAAAATTCAGAGCTAAAAGAGACCTTGAAGCCCTGAAGGTTTCCAGTTCAGGAAAGGGCAGGCTTCCAATAGAAAACACGGAATTAAAGGGCAAGGTTAAATCCCTAGAGTTTGCCAGTCAGAAGAAGATAATCTACCTCTCAAATACAATCATAGAATCATAGAGATGTACAGCACAGAAACAAATCGTCCATGCTGACCAGATATCCTAACCTAATCTAGTCCTATTTGCAAGTGCTTGGCTCATATCCCTCCAAGCCCTTCCTATTCAGATACCCATACATGCACCACCCTCTGTGTGAAACAGTTGCCCCTTAGCTTCCTTTTAAACTTTTCCCCTCTTACACTAAACCTCTGCCCTCTAGTTCTGGACTCCCCCACCTCAGGGAAAAGGCCTTGTCTACTTATCCTATCCATGCCCCTCATGATGTTATAACCTCTAAGAGGTCACGCCTCAGCCTCCAACACTCCAGGGAAATCAGCCCCAGCTTATTCAGCGTCTCCCCATAGCTCAAATCCTCCAGCTCTGGCAACGTCCTGGCAAATCTTTTCTGAACCCTTTCAAATTTCACAACATCATTCCAACAGAATGGAGACCAGAATTGCACACAATATTACAAAAGTGGCCTAACCAACATCCTGTAGAGCCGCATCACAACCTCCCAAGTCCTGTACTCAATACTCTGACCAATAAAGGAAAGCATACCAAACGCCGCCTTCACTATCCTATCTACCTGTGACTCTACTTTCAACGAACTATGAACCTGCACTCCAAGGTCTCTTTGTTCAGCAACACTCCCCATGACCTTACCATTAAGTGTATAAGTCCTGCCCTGATTTGCCTTTCTAAAATGCAGCACCTCGCATTTATCTGAATTAAACTCCATCTGCCACTCCTCAGCCCGTTGGTCCATTTGATCAAGATCTCATTGTACTCTGAGGCAACCTTCTTCACTGGCCACTACACCTCCAATTTTGCTGTCACCTGTAAACTTACTAACTACACCTCTTAAGCTCACATCCAACTCATTTCTCTAAATGACGAAAAGTAGAGGACCCAGTACCAATCCTTGTGGTATACCACTGGTCACAGGCCTCCAGTCTGAAAAGCAACCCTCCACCACCACCCTCTATCTTCTACTTTCGAGCCAGTTCTGTATCTAAATGTTCTCCCTGTATTCCATGAGATCTAACCTTCCTACCAGTCTCCCATGAGGAACCTTGTCAAATGCCTTACTTGAAGTCAGATAGGTCATGTCCACCACTCTGCCCTCATCAATCCAAGTGACTTGCACAGAACTTCCAATCACACTACCACTGTCATTGAAAGTGACTGAAAACCCTGTAAAGTGTCCTATAGGAAACAAAAGACCCAGAGGAAGGATAGTTATATGAAGCATGTTAAGTACTGTATGAAGAAGACAGCATGGTGGCTCAGTGGTTAGCACTGCTGCCTCACAGCACCACAGTCCCAGGTTTGATTCTAGCCTCAGGCGACTCTCTGTGTGGAGTTTGCACGTTCACCCTGTGTCTGCATGGGTTTCCTCTGGTTGCTCTGGTTTCCTCCCAGAGTCCAAAGATGTGCAGGTTAGGTTGATTGGCCATGGAAAATTGCCCAGAGTGTCCAGGAAAGTGCAGGCTAGATGGATTAGCCATGGATAATGCAGGGTTACAGGGATAGGGTAGGTGGGTGAGATGCTCTTCAGAGGGTCTGTGTGGACTCAATGGGCTGAATGGCCTGCTTCCACACTGTAGGGATTGTCTGAAATATTCCTCATCTTCAACAAAGGGGAGTCCAGCACACCAGTGCAAAAACTAAGACCATTCTACAACTCTATGAGGTGTTGAGTGGATGATACATCTGAGCTTCTTTCCAGCATCATTGATGCCATTCTTCAGCCAATTCAATTCATTCCACATGAGATTAAGAATCTGGAAGGCACTGGACACTGCAAAGACTTCGAGCACTAACAAAATTCCAGCAATAGTAATGTATTCCAGAACCAGCTGGGCCCCTAACCAAGCTATTCTTGTACAACTGCAATGTTGGCTTCTACCTAGTAATGTGGAACATTGCCCAGATATATCCTGTCTACAAAAAGGCTGAACAAATTCACTCCAGCCAGTTGTTGTCCTATTAGTCTACTCTCAATTATCTGAAACATGATGGAAGAGGTCATTACCAGCACTATAAAATGTGTCATGGCCAAGGAATATAACCTTGGATTATTAATGAACACACTTAATTTTAAATCCAGCATACTTTTTAAAGGGGATACTGATGCCGCCAAAACAAAAAGCTGTGGGTGTAAATCCAGCGGGTGTGTGGAGGAAGAGACCTTGGAATGTTATCCTGATGAGGAATCAAAGAAGCTTTGAAGGCTTAAAAAGGAAAAATGCAGCACAAACTGAACTGTAATCTCCTGGGAGTTACCTCAGATGATGGTTGTGATGGGAGAACAGACAACAGTCTGGGTGAGAGACTTTATGGCTGCATGGTGGCTCAGTGGTTAGCACTGCTACCTCAGAGCACCAGGGACCCAAGTTCAATTACCACCCTTGGGTGACTGTGTGAAGTTTGCACATGCTTGCCCTGTTTTCATGGGTTTGCTCTGGTTGCCTCCTGTAGTCCAACGATGTGCAGGTTAGGTGGATTGGCCATGCAAAATTATCAATCGTGTCCAGGAATATATAGGTTGGGTGGATTGGCCATGGGAATTGTGGGGTTGCAGGGATGGGGTGGGTCTGGGTGGCATGCTCTTCAGAGGGTTGCTGAGGACTCAATGGGCTAAATGGCCTGCTTCAAGACTGTAGGGATTCAATGTTTTGAGTTTCCTTTATCAAAAATACCAAAAACAAGGGTTAAAAAGCCAATAGAGGTACTCGTGTGTGTGTGAGATACCCTGGGTATGAATACAAGTGTCTTGTGAAGGTTACAGTTAAAGTAGAATTCACTTGACATTCCTACAATGTAAGAATTCAGTTGCCTTTCCTCCAAGTGCTAGAAAGTAGCAGTGCCAGCAAGCTTGTCAAAAGGACTCAGGACAAAAGGAAGAATCTCTTGCTCTGAGTGCTGCTAACAAACCAACAGCAAAAGGGCACAGGACAAAAAGATTTCAACTAATCTGCAAAGCCAATCACAAAATGATCTATCCAACAATCAAACCTCCATTATCTACTCTGCACAAATGACCCATAAAGATTGAATCATATATCTTTCAACTTCTATCTTTTTTTGACTGACTTCTCATTTGTAATCTGTGTCTGTGTGTGTGTGCAAATGTGTGTGTGTGTGCATGTCTGTGTGTGTGTGCATGTGCATGTGTGTGTGCATGTGTATGTGTTCACGTGTGTGTGTGTGCATATGCATGTGCGTGTGCATGTGTGTGTGTGTGCACGTGTGCATGTGTGTGTGCATGTGTGTGTACGTGCATGTGTGCACGTGTGCATGTGTGTGTGTGCATGTGTGTGTGTACGTGTGTGTGTGCATGTGTGTGTGCACGTGTGTGTGTGCACGCGTGTGTGTGCACATGCTTGTGTGCATGTGCGTGTGTGTGTGTGCGTGTGTGTGTATGTGTGTGTGTGCGTGTGCGTGTGTGTGTGGGGTGGTTGTTATTTCATCTTGACTTTTGAAACTAATAATCTTGCTCTTTAGTTAACTGAAGAAGGCTTGCTTAAATTGGCTCCTTTTAATACATAAGCTCAGCTGGTCTGGGAGAAGGGCATCCAAAAGGGATGAGCTACTTTGTAAATAAAAAAAACCTTGTTGCGACTAACAGAGGGGGTATGTAAGTAAAGAGGAGGAGCCAGTTGATCGCTCCTCACACCGGAGTTTAAAAAGTTGTGGTATCCTGTCTGGGTCCAGAATCACCTGGAGAACCTTGCCTATGGTCTGATTGTAACAAATAGCACTTGCTTGGGGTAGGCTACTCACTAATGCTCAGTTTGGATTCTGCAGGATTACTGAGCCTATGACTGCATTACAGTCATGACTCAAACAGCAGAGGTGAAGGGAGTCAAGATTAGAGTGGTGCTGGAAAAGCACAGCAGGTCAGGCAGCATCCAAGGACCAGGAAAATCGACAGTTTGGGCAAAAGCCTTCATCAGGAGTGATGAAGGGGTTTTGCCCAAAATGCCGATTTTCCTGCTCCTCGGATGCTGCCTGACCTGCTGAGCTTTTCCAGCACCACTCTAATTGTGACTCTAATCTCCAGCATCTGCAGTACCCACTTTCAGCGAGGTGAGGAGAGTGACTGCCCTTGACATCAAGGCAGTATTTGATTGAGTTTGGCATCAAGGAGACTCACCAAAGTTAAAGTCAATGAGAACCAAGGGGAAAACTCCGCTAGTTGGAGTCAAAGGAAAGATGGCTAAGGTTGTTGAATGTCAATTATTGTCGTCCAATGACCTCCTTGGAGTTCTTCAGGGTAGTGTCTAAAGCCAAATCACCTTCAGATGCATCATCAATGACCTTCCCTCTGTCATTAAGTCAGAGCAGGGATGTTTACTGATGATTCCACAATGTTCAGTACCATTTGTGACACTCAGATACAGAAACAGTTCATGTCCAAATGCAGGACTCAAATAATCACGCTTTTGATGTTCAATGGATGTTCACCCATCACTGATATCCCCACTATCATCACCCATGGGGCTGCCATTGACCAGAAACTGAGCTGGACTAGCCATATAAATACAGCGACTGCAACAACAGGTCAGCTACAAAGAATTCTGTGGCAAGTAACTTGCCTCCTGCCGCCTCTAGTGCCTCTCCAGAAATTATGAGGCACAAGTAAAGAGTGTGATGAAATAATCTTGACTTACCAGGATGGGTACAGCTCCATCAATTGTCAAGAAGCGTGATGCCATCCAGATGAAGCAGCCTAGCTAATTGGCACCCCAACCTTCACTGACATACAGCGGCAGCACGGTGTACCATCTACAAAATGTACTGGAGATAATCACCAAAGTTTCACAGACAGTGCTTTCCAAACCCATGACCTCTATCATTTAGAAGGGCGAGGGGCACAGATAGATTGGAACACTACCATCTGAAAGCCCCTCCAAGCCACACATATCATCCTGACTTGAAAATATATTGTAGTTTCTTCATTGTAGCTGCATCAAAATCCTCGAAGCGCCCTAGCAACATTGTGGATGTATTACACTAAATAAATTTGCCGCAGATCAAAGAGGTGGTTTGCCACCATCTTCTGAAGTGCAATAATGGTTTCACTGGCATCGCTCACATTGCATGAACAAAAATTTTAAAAGTACTATTTATCTCAGGTGGTCTGTTCCATACTTGAAACCCATGCATGCACCCTTCTAGCAGGGATTACTGAATAAACATCAAGAGGAGACAAAGCCATTGCCAATACTTTCTTTCACTTACCCAGGACTGGTAAGGTTGGCATCAACTATAGGTCCTGCTGTCACACTGCACCTTGTAATGGCTCAGTCAATTAGTTTGGTTCTACCATTCGAAGCTATCGGGGAGAAAGCTAAATATAAGGGAGAGAGAAATAGAATGTACACAGATAGAATTAGATAAAGGAGGGTCACAGACATCAGTTCTGAGGAAAGGTCACTGGACCCAAAATGTTAACTCTGATTTCTCTCCACAGATGCTGAGCTTTTCCAGCAATTTCTGTTTTTGTTTCTCATATACAGCAGTTTAGCCACATGGCCTGTTTCTGTCTCTCATTATTCTACAAACAATTACCTCTTGTGTAACTGTCTCTGTTTAAAGTGCTGATGCAATGTTTTGTCATTTTGAACCAGCTGTTTCTCCTGAACATGATAAGAAGGGAAGATTTATATGACTGGCCAACACATCTTGGACACGAAGGAATCAACTCAGCCTGAGAAGTTGCTTAAAAGAATTTGCAGAAAGAAAACAGAGTCTGATTTTTACACAAACCATGTCAAAATGAAAAGCTCCAGCTGACTCACTATAGCACAAAAAGCAATGTCAAAAATCTCCCGTCAGATGGCAACAACAGCTTCCAATATTTCATAGCAAGTCTATCCCTACAAAATACAGGTTATTGAAATCTCAGTATATTCAAAAATGATTCCGTTTAGTGCAATTTCGTCAACAAAGATAAGCTTTATGAAGAACTGCAGCTGCTACATTTCTTCTTCCAAGCACAGCAATGGAACTCAATACTAGGCTAAATTTTCCCCAAGGTGGGTTTACAGTCAGAATTGAAATGTCACTTGCCCCTCCTGTCATGTTGTGATCCCACCCATTTCATTTGCTGACTGTATTTAAATAAACAAGGGAGTCGCAGAGGTTTGGAAGTATGGGAAAATTTCTGCCGGATGTGGTTTGGAGGTGCAGGAGAATCGCTGCCAGGTGTCTCTACGATTCCCTGCTAGGTTCAGCACCCTCACCCACCAACCCACCCTCCACTCCCAGCACCTTCCCTTGCCACCACAAGAGGTGTAACACTTTCGCCCACACCTTCCCCCTCACCTCCATCCAAGGCCCCAAAGGATCCTTCCACATCCGGCAGAGATTTTCCTGCACCTCCAAGTTCCTCATCTACTGTGTCCATTGCTCTACATTAGGGAGACAGGACAGCAACTTGCTGAACATTTTGGAGAACATCTCCGGGACAGGTGCATCAATCAACTCTACCGTCCTGTGGCCAAACACTTCAACTCCCTCCCACTCTGCCAAGGACATGCAAGTACTGGGCCTCACCCACCGACAAATTCTAGGCACCCAATACCTGAAGGAAGAACACCTCATCTTTCGCCTTGGGACCTTCCAACCGCATGGGATCAACATGGATTTCACTACTTTCCTGATCTCCCCTCTCCCTACCTTATTCCCAGATCCAACCCTCCAACTTGGCACCGCCTTCTTGAACTGTCCTACCTGTCCATCTTCCTTCCCACCTGTCCACTCCACCCTCCACTCAACCCTATCACCATCACCCCCCACATTTATCTACCTATTGCATTCCCAGCTACCTTCCCCTCAGCCCAACCTCCTCTCATTTATCTCTGAGCCCCCTTGGCCATGCCCCCCCCTCCACATTCCTGATAAAGGGCTTACACTCAAAACATCAACTCTCCTGCCCCTTGGATGCTGTCCGACCGGCTGTGCTTTTCCAGCACTGCACATTTTGACTCTGGGTCTACTTCACCCCCTGCCAAAATCAGAATGTCCAGCCTTCAATGATAGCACATCCAGTTCTGATTGAGAAGGTTACGGTTTCATGTCTCCTTCCAAATATATGTTCCATGGTATCACTCCAGTAATGGAGTATTGCACTTTTAGGAATGCTGACTTTTGGATGGCATGCTTACTCGAAGCTTTAGTATCTCCTTTTAAGAGAATGTAAATGATATCATGGTACATAGAACAGAGGGAGAGTTTTCTCTGTGTCTGGGTTTAGATACAAGTCAACTAAAATTCAAAAAACAGACATTCATATTGTTGATTGTGGGAGTATAAATACCAAAAATGGCAGCTGTATCTCCTACACTAAATCAGTGAGTGCCCGCTGAACAGGCTTAGCTAGTTGTAAAGCAATTTTGTGAGGTCATGAAAAACCCTATATAAATGTAAATAAATCATTTAAAGGATTTTCTACATCACGACTGCAAGGTAATTGATATAAACTCATCGATTATACCTTCAGTTCTTCAGAATTCTCAGCTGAACCCTACGATCTTATTTTTAGCTTTGGAACAGATTATCATCAGTTCCTTATGCCAATTCTGGTGAGTTCCCTGGTTTGGCAGGGTCTGCTATGACTGACAGTAACAGTGTACAGGCCTCTGCAGTTGAAGCATGTGAATCAGAATGTTGAAATAGACAGTTGGAACATTTTACTGAATAGGCAGAAACAGAGAGATTCTGGAAGGAAGGTGACTGGGAGGAGGGGGCCGACAGCTGACAGACCTGCCCTATAGTTATAAAGAACTGTATCATGGAAACATAGAATCCCTACAGTGTCGGGAGTGAGGGGTGAGGGGAAGTATTAGCTCATCGAGTCCACACTGAACCTCCAAAGAGCATCCCACCCAGACCCACTTCCCTACCCTATCCATGTAACCCTGCAGTTCCCATGACTAATCCACCTAACCTGCACATTCCTAGATATTATGGGGAATTTAGCATGGCCAATCCATTTAACCTGCACACCTTTGGAGTGTGAGAGGAAACCAGAGCATCTGGAGGCAACCCATGCAGTCATGGCGAGAATGTGCAAACCCCACACAGGCAGTTTGCTCGGTGTTGGAATCGAACCCAGTTCCTTGACACTGTGAGGCAGAAGTGCTAACTAGACAGCCACCATGCCACTCCCTCTTAGTTCAGACCCTTGCCTAATTTGTGTCCACATCTGACCATTTTCCAGAAGGTAGGGTTGGGATAGTGGTCACGAAATGGTTACGGAAATCATGTCAGCCAGATGTTAGCCTAAGGATGCTGATTCTACTTGTGGAGGATTTAGTTATGTTTCAGGTAGGCTGGACTGCTTCTGAGTTCGTTCTGGTCAAGTTACTTGTGTTGGTGGCCCTCTTTCATGGATGGATTGAGATATGATGAAAGGCAACATAAGCCACGTGCAGATGGTATTCCCAAAAACGTTTATCTTTCCACATGACTTTGTGTCACCAGCAAATTGGATGCATTGCGCTAATTCCTCACATCTAAGAAATTAATGAGGATTATAAATAGCTGAAGGCCAATGATGACACACTTAAGAATGAGTTTGCAGAGTGCTCGACAGTGCACAGCAAATTAATGGTAAGTCAGCACAGTTTTGTCAAGGGAAGATCCTACAAATGTGTTAGAATTCTTTGAGGAGATAAAAATAGTTAGACAAAGGACAGAGAATGGATGTGATGTATGTGGATTTCCAGAAGGCATTTGAGAAGGTGTTGCACAGGGGACTGCTAACTATGATGAGAACCCATGGTGTTAGGGACAAAATACTGACATGGATAGAGAATTGGCTGACAGGCAGAAGAAAGAGAGTGGCAATAAAGGGGTCTTTTTCAGGATGGCAATGGTAACTAGTGGAATTCCAGAGCAGTCAATGTTGAGACCACAACTGTTCACATTATATATTAATGATCTGTATGAAGGAACTGGGGACATTGTTGCTAAGTCTGCAGATGACACACCAGGTAATGTTGAGGAGGTGGAGAGGCTGCAAAAAGACGTCAACAGGTGAGGACAATGGTTAAAGAAATGGCAAGTGGAAAAGTATGAAGTTATGAACAATAGTAGGAAAAAGAGAGGCATAGACTATTTTCTATAGAGTTCTTTGAGGAAGTGACCAAGTTGATAGATGAAGGAAGGGCTGTTGATGTCATATACATGGATTTTAGTAAGGCGTTTGATAAGGTTCCCCATGGTAAACTAATAGAGAAAGTGAAGTCATATGGTGTGCAGGGTGTTCTGGCTAGGTGGGTAAAGAACTGGTTGAGTAACATAAGACAAAGAGTAGTAATTGAAGGGAGTTTCTCGAAATGGAGAAAGGTGACCAGTGGTGTTCCACAGGGGTCAGTGTTGGGGCCACTGTTGTTTATGATATACATAAATGATCTGGAAGAGGGCACTGTTGGTATGATCATCAGGTTTGCAGATGGCACGAAGATTGCTGGAGTAGCAGAAGGCAGAAGGGACTGTCAGAGAATACAGGAGGATATTGATAGACTGGAGAGTTGGGCGGAGATGTGGCAGCTGAAGTTCAATCCAGACAAATGTGAGGTGATGCATTTAGGCAAGACTAATTCTAGAGTGAATTATACAGTGAGCGGAAGAGCTTTGGGAAAAGTTGATGGGCAGAGAGATCTGGGAGTGCAGGTCCATTGTACCCTGAAGGTTGCTGTACAGGTGGATAGAGTGGTCAAGAAGGCATATGGTATGCTTGCCTTTATCGGACGGGTTATTGAGTATGAGGGCTGGCAGGTCATGTTAAAATTGTACAAGACATTGGTTCGGTCGCATCTAGAATACTGTGTACAGTTCTGGTCACCACATTACCAAAAGGATGTGGATGCTTTGGAGACGGTGCAGACAAGATTTACGAGGATGTTGGAAGGTGCTGCTATGAAGAGAGGTTGAGTAGGTTAGCTTTGTTTTTATTAGAAAAAAGGAAATTGAGGGGTGCCCTGATTGAGGTTTACAAAATCATGAAGGGTATAGACAGGGTGGATAGAGTTAAGCTTTTTCCCAGGGTGAAGGATTCAATAACGAGAGGTCACGCTTAAGAGGGATACATGTGGCAAGTACTTTACACAGAAGGTGGTGGGTGTCTGGAACGCGTTGCCAGCAGAGGTGGTAGAGGCAGGCACGGTAGATTCATTTAAGATGCGTCTGGACTGATGCATGAGTAGGTGGGGAGCAGAGGGATACAGATGCTTAGGAATTGGGCGACAGGTTTAGCCAGTAGATTTGGATCGGCTCAGGCTTGGAGGGCTGAAGGGTGTGTTCCTAGGCTGTAAATTTTCTTTGTTCTTTGTTCTAAATGGGAAAGGTTTTGGAAATCTGATGCACAAAAGTATTTAGGAGTGATGAATCTGTGAAACTCATTGCCATAGAGGGCTGTAGGGGGAAGTTGTTCAATGTTTCTAGGACAGAGCTAGATAGGCTCTGGATTAATAAGGGGATCAAGGCTATGGGTAGAAGGCAGGATAATGGGGTTGAGAAGCATTTCTGCTATGATCAAATGGCAGAATACACTCAATGGGCCAAATGGCCGAATTCTGCTCCTATATTTTATGGTCTTTCTGTTTTCTGTACCAATCTTCAACAAATTATCCTCAACCCAACCTTGTGAAACAATATTTGTGTGGCAGCTTACGGAATGCTTTTTTTGGAAGTCCCAAAGTACTTTACTACAATCAAATACTTTTGAAATGTAATCATTGCTATAGTTAGGAAGCACAGCAGCCATTTTGCTCATTACGGCAAGTTCCCACTAACAGCACTGAGATAAATGACCATAGAATCTGTTCTGGTTATTGGTGGAGTGTTAAATGCTGGTCAGGGTGCAGGGAAATCACCCACATCCTTCTCAAAATAATGCTATGGAACTTTTCCATCCATTTGAAAGGGCAGAGAGGGCTTCAACTTAAAGATACATTCAAGAGATGGCACCTCCAACAGTGCAGCACTCTCTCAGTACTGCACTTGTATGTCAATCTAGATTGTGCATCCAAATCAAGAAAAGGATGTTGCCAGGGCTGGATGCTTTGTGCTCTAGGCAAAGGCTGAATAGGCTGGGACAGTTTTCCCTGCAGTGTCAGAGGCTGAGGGGTAACCTTAAAGATGTCTATCAAATCATGAGGGGCATGGATAGGGTGAATAGTCAAGCAGTTTTCCCCAGGGTAGGGGAGTCCAAAACTAGAGGGCATGGGTTTAAGGTGAGAGGGGAAAGATTTGAAAGGGACCTAAGGGACAACTTTTCGCCCAGAGGGTGGTGTGCGCGTGGAACTTGCTGCTAGAGGAAGTGATAAAGGCTGGTACAATTGCAACATTTAAAAGGCATCTGGATGGATATGTGAATAGAAAGGGTTTAGAGGGATATGTGCCAAGTGTTGGCAAACGGGACTAGAATAATTTAGAATATCTGGTCAGCATGGACGAGTTGGACTGAAGAGTCTGTTTCTATGCTGTACATCTCTATGACTCTAAATCTATAGAGTTAGACATGTCTGTGTAACATGTGATGACAGTATTAGTACTAAACCATGATTAATACCAAATAGGTAGATTCAATTGGTGAGCCTTGTGTCCAATTTGGATGGAGGAGGCCAGTTTTCACTACACATCACACCATCAGTTCAATAATCTTTCCACAACTAATGTGTAGTGCTCCTGTTGTGTTAAGGTATGGCTTCTAATGTTTACTAAGATTTCAGAATTATTTGGTCTGATGTTTCAGTATCATTTCCCCTTTAAAACTCACAATTCATATTGGAATGAGCTCAGTGCCCATCAGAAATCTCAGATCTCTGCAGCTATTAATTTGAGTGGTAACCTGGAATGATATTTTCTGTTTTGAAACTGGTGTAAACGTGTGATCAAATCTACCCTATTATTTGAAATGTAGCAAAACACAGAGATATTGAAAACACATAGCCAGTCAGATGGAATCTGTGAAGAGGGAAACAGAATTGATATTTCTGGTTGAGAACAGTTTTTTCCCTGATATCAGACTTATGAACAGACCTCTCATATATTAGTGATGCTCTTTCTCTGCACCTTCTCTGCAGCTATACTATATTTTGCATTCTGTTTGATTACCCAGACATATTCGTACCACACATGATTTGTCTGGTTAGCACGCAAAACAATACTTTTCACTGAATCTTGGTACATGTGACAATAATAAATCAAATCAAATCATAGAATCCCTACAGTGTGGAAATGGGCTATTTAGCTCATCGAAACCACACCAATCTTCTGAAGAGCATCCAAGCCAGAACCAATCCCTGCCCCTATCCTTGTAACTCTGCATTTCCCATGTCTAATCCACCCAGCCTACAAATTCCCAGACACTATGGAGTAACTTAGCATGGCCAATCAACCTAATCCGCACATCTTTGGATTGTGGGAGGAAATCACAGCAACCGGAAGAAACCCAAGCAGAGACAAGAAGAATGTACAAACTCTACACACACAGTCACCTGAGGCTGGAATTCAAACCTGGTCCCTGGCACCGTGAAACAGCAGTGCTAACCACTGAGCCACCGTGCTGCCAAAATCAAATTTCTTCCGAACTCGACAAGGTTCTTTTGAAGATTATTCTTTCACAGGATGTTAGCATCACTCTCACAGCCAGCATTTATTGCAACTCTCCAGTTGCCTTAAAATGTGGTGGTCAGTCACTTGCTTGAACTGCTGCAGCCCATGTGGTATAGGTGCACCTACAGAGACATTAGGGAAGAAATTCTAGGATTTTGATCCAGTGATAGTTACAAGTCAGAATGATATGAAGTTTGGAGGGGAACCTACAGATTGCGGTGTTCCCATGCATCTGCTGCCCAAGTTCTTCTCAGTGAATGAGGTTGTGGATTCAAAAGGTTTTACTGGAGTTGCCTTGGTGAATTGCTGCAGTGCCTCTCATACACTGCTGCCACTGTGCACTGGAGGTCGAGTGAGTGAATGGTTAAGGTGGTAGATGGAGTGTGGATCAGGCAAGCTGCAATGTCCTGGATGGTGTCAAGCTTCTTGAATGTTGTTTGAGCTGCATCTATCCAGATGTTACAATCCTGATTGAAACCATTCATGTCTATACAGAAATTCAAACTCCCAATTATTAACGAAAAGAACTGTCTCACAGAGTTTGCATTTAAAACAAAAATTATTTTAACAAGAGTAAAAATAAAGCAAGCATTACTAAAACAAATACTATATATTCTTGTTACATATGTTTTAAGCCCTACTCCACTATTAATTGCACACAAACATTTCCCTGCATTTTATAGGATCTTAAGGGTTCAATCACTTCTGGGACCAAATGAAGGTATGCCACAGCTCTCAGGAATTCAATTTTGATTCACCTCAGTGCTGCAGGTATTCTCCAACATACATAGTTTTTTGGAGTTCCTCCATTAGGATGTGGGTAAGCAATTCTGCAATTATTCATTAATGTCTCACAATTATACTCTCCCCACTTCAAGCATTGGCTTAACTCACATTCTTTCTTAATGCTTTTTAAATCAGAAAACTCCCAGTTCCTAATAGACATCTGCTTCTTTTCTTTCCAGCTTGTTTATAGTCAATGTGACTAACTGCTCCTGGGTGCCAAATTAAGGGATATTTTGGTATATGAATGGGGGCAGGGAGGTGGCGATGTTAGTGTTTGTAAGAATATAGGGTGCTGCGATGTTGTTAGAGCTATCAGGAAGGCTGCTGGGAAGAGTAAAAATGTAAATGATCTACTTTGCACATACAAAAATCAAAGCAACAAATTACTAGTCAAAAAACATCAACATTCAGGAACATGTGTCACAGGATTCAAATACAGTTGCATATTATTTGGCGGGGAAGACCTACCAGGGGTAAGCAATGGGCCACAGGTCTCTGGCGCAGTCTATCCCTGTTGCTCAGAGGGGAAGGGGGAAGAGGAGCAGAGTTTTAGTCACTGGGGACTCCATTGTTAGGTGGACAGATAGGAGATTTTGTGGGAATGAGAGAGACTCATGATTGGTTTGTTGCCTCCCAGGTGCCAGGGTTTGTGATGTCTCTGTTGTGTTTTTGGGATCCATCGGGGGAGGGGGAACAGCCCCAAGACCTGGTCCACATTGGCACCAACGAAATAGGTAGGAAGACAGGTGGGAATCTAAGGCAGAAATTCAAAGAGCTGAGTTGGAAGCTTAGATCTAGAACAAACAAAGTTGTTATCTCTGGTTTGTTGCCCATGCCACATGCTAATGAAGCGAGGAACAGGGAGAGTGTGGAGCTGAACACGTGGCTGCAGGGATGGTGCAGGAGGGAGGGCTTTGGATTCTTGATTAATTGGAGCTCTTTCTGGGGAAGGTGGGAACTCTACAAACAGGATAGTCTTCACCTGAACAAGAGGGGTACCAATATCTGGGGGTGGAGGGGGAGGAGGTTTGCTAATGCTCTTTTGTGGGGGAAGGGGTTTAAACTAATCCAACATGGGGCTGGGAACCTGAATTGTAGTTCCAGAGTACAGGAGGTTGAGGGTACTGAGGTCAGGGATAGGTTTACAAGGTTGCAAGAGGGCACCGGCAATCAGGATGTTAATTTGAAATGTGTGTACTTCAATGCCAGGAGCATCTGGAATAAGGTGGGTGAACTTACAACATGGGTTGGTACTTGGGATGATGGTAAAAGGTGGTAGGGAGGGGTGGCATTGTTAATCAAGGATAGTATTACAGCAGCTGAGAGAACATTTGAGGATTCATCCACTGAGGTAGTTTGGGCTGAGGTTAGAAACAGGAAAGGAGGGGTCACCCTGTGGGGAGTTTTCTATAGGCCTCCGAATTGTTCCAGGGATGTAGAGGAAAGAATAGCAAAGATGGTTCTCGATAGGAGCGAGAGTAACAGGGTAGTTGTTATTGGGGACTTTAACTTCCCCAATATTGACTGGGAATGCTATAGTTCAAGTAGTTTAGATGGATCAGTTTTTGTTCAATGTGTGCAGGAGGGGTTTCTGACACAGTATGTAGACAGGCCAACAAGGGGCGATGCCATATTGGATTTGGTACTGAGTAATGAACCCAGCCAGGTGTTAGATTTGAATGTAGGTGGGCACTTTGGCAATAATGACCATAATTTGGTTATGTTTACAATAGCAGTGGCAGGGTTAGGTATACACCACAGGGAAAGAGGTATAACTGGGGGAAAGGCAATTATGAAGCAATTAGGCAAGATTTAGGATGCATAGGACTGGGAAGGAAACTGCAGTGTGTGGACTTGAAATGTGGAGCGCATTCAAGGAACAGCTACTGCAGGTCCTTAATAAGTATGTACCTATCAAGCAGGGAGGTAGTTGTCGAGAGAGGGAGCCATGGTTTACTAAAGAAGTTGAAGCTCTTGTCGAGAGGAAGAAGAAGGCTTATGTGAGGATGAGGTGGGAAGGCTCAGATCAGGGGCTGGAGAATTATAAGTTAGCCAGAAAAGACCTAAACAGAGGGCTAAGAAGAGCCAGGAGGGGACATGAGAAGTTATTGACAGATAAGATCAAGGAAAATCTTAAGGCCTTGTATAGGTATATCAGGAGTAAAAGAATCACTAGAGTAAGATTAGGGCCAATCAAAGTTGTGTGTGAAATCTGAGGACATAGAGGAAGCGCTTAATGAATACTTTTTGTCAATATTCACAATGGAAAAAGAAATGTTAGCGAGAATACAGAGATACAGGCTACTCGATTAGATGGGATTGAGGTTGACAAAGAGGAGGTTTTAGCCACTTTGGAAAATCTGAAAATAGATAAAACTCCTGGGCTGGATGGTATTTATCCTCGGATTCTTTGGGAAGCCGGGGAGGAGATTGCAGATCCTTTGGCTTCGATCTTTATGTCATCATTGGCGACAGGAGTAGTGCCAGAAGACTGGAGGATAGTAAATATTGTTCCCTTGTCTAAGAAGGGGAGCTGGGACAACCCTGGTAATTATAGACCAGTGAGCCTTACTTCAGTTATGGGTAAGGTGTTGGAAAAAGGTTATAAGAGTAGGATTTATAATCATTTGGAAAGGAATAATTTGATTAGGGATAGTCAACATGGTTTTGTGAAGGGTAGATCGTGCTTCACTAACGTTATTGAGTTCTTCAAGAAGGTGACAGAACAAGTGGATGAAGGTAAAGCAGTTGATGTGGTGTATATGGACTTCAGTAAGGCATTTGATAAGGTTCCACAAGGTAGGCAATTGCACAAAATACGGAGTTTTGGGATTGAAGGTGATTTAGCGGTTTGGATCAGAAATTGGCTAGCTGAAAGAAGTTGATGGGAAATGTTCATCCTGGAGCTCAGTTACCAGTGGTGTGCTGCAAGGATCTGTTTGGGGCCACAGCTGTTTGTCATTTTTATAAATGATCTGGATGTGGGTGTAGAAGGATGGCTTAGTATATTTGTGAATGACTCTAAGGTAGGCAGCATATGGATAGTGCCGAAGGTTGTTGTGGCTTATAGAGGGACATAAATAAGATGCAGAGCTGAGCTGAGAAGTGGTAAATGGAATTTAATGTGGAAAAGTGAGAGGTTGTTCACTTCAGAAGCAGTAACAGGAATGCAGAGTACTGGACAAATGATAAACTTCTTGGCAGTGTAGATGAACAGAGAGATCTCGGTGTCCAGGTGCATAAATCCCTGAAAGTTTCCATCCAGGCTGATAGGGTTGTTAAGAAGGCATATGGCGTGTTGGCATTTATTGGTAGGGGGATTGGGTTTTGGAGGCACGAGGTCGTGATTCAGCTGTACAAGACACTGGTCAGGCTGCACCTGGAGTATTGCATGCAGTTCTAGTCACTGCATTGTAGGAAGGATGTGGGAGCTTTGGAAAGGATTCAAAGGAGATTTACTAAGATGTTGCCTGGTATGGAAGGGAGATCTTTTGAGGAAAGACTGAAGGAACTGAGCTGTTTTCATTGGGAGAGAAGAAGATTGAGTGGTGTCTTAATCGAGACATATAAGATAATGAGAGGGTTAGATAGGGTGGACAGTGAGAGTCTTTTTCCTCAGATGGTGAAGGCTAATATGAAGGGACATAGTTTTAAATTGAGGGGGTGACAGATTTAGGAGAGTAGTAGGCATGTGAACGGCCTACCTGTAACCATAGTAGATTTGCCGGCGTTAAGGGCATTTAAACGAGCATTGGACCGACATATGGATAATAATGGAATGGTGTAGGTTAGATGGGCATCAGATTAATTTCACAGGTCAGTGCAACATCGAGGGCCGAAGGGCTTGTACTGCGCTGTAACATTCTATGTTCTATGTACAGGATGGTCCCACTAAATACATGATAGCCGTTCACCTGACTCCCATTCTCAAACAAGTGAGCAACATTTGCTAACCTCCAGTCTTCTGGTACTACTCCTGTCGACAATTATGATAGAAAGATCAAAGCCAAAGGCTCTGCAATCTCCTCCCCAGTTTCCCAAAGAATCTGAAGATTAATCCCATATGACCCGGGGTTTTATCTATTTTCAGCTCCTGGCAGATTCCCTCTTGGCTTTCTTCATCTGACACCAAGCCGACTGCACTGGAATTCTAACAAACCTTTTCTGCATGAGACAAAAGCCAAAACAGAAGAATACTTCCCTGCAAGATCTATTGCCATGGCTATGTATCACTTGGGATGTTCCAAACAGAAATATAACTTCACTATGTTTTGCCTTCTAAACAACTATTCAATTCTGACCATGAGACATAACACAAATATGATAAAATGTAGAGGTTTAATGTTTTTACTTTTGTATCATTGGTATTTCATTGCTGTGAGACAGCATGCACTGATCTCTTCAATCGTTGGCCCATTTTAAGATCCAGCTGAAAACTGTATTAGTTGAAATATTTAAAAACTGGATATGATAATGACCAAGAATAAGCTTGTGGAGAGTAATTACCCAAGGCTTTCATTGTGAAACTATTGCATTCTAAAGAATGTAAAACTCCCCTGGCAAGTTCTCCATGAATATTTTTTCACTGAGTTGATCCAAGAAGTCAAAACAATGTGGCAAATATATTTATTCTTAGAAGTTTAATAACTTCTCAAGCAACTTTAAACATACTTAGCATTAGCTAGTGCCTCAACATAATTTGCCGTCAGTGGATTTATTTTGATAGCACACTGAAGTACATGCACGAACGGGGTAAGACAGAATTACTCTACATCACACCAGCAATTTTTTTTTCTTGAAATGACTCAAAAGGAGTTAAGTCCTCCTTTAGTGGAGTTTTAGGCAGTCGACAAATACCAGTTGATTACTCTGGTCCACACCTTGCATTGGGCAATCATTTATCTCCTTGTGGCACTCAGGTTAACCACAAAAGAACAAACTATATATCGCTATGGAGGTGTTAGGTATTTATGCAGTGGCTTATCAGTACTAATAATGCAAGGAGGCATGACTCAAACACCCTGATATGTCTGAAGAAGAACAGCATAGGGTGTATTGCTTACTTCATCATATTTCCTTAATCTTCAACTAGACTACTATATTCCCCACCCTCCCCCTTCATTCCCATCTCCAAAGCCCACTAATTTCCACTTCTCGGGCTTAATGCCC
Organism: Chiloscyllium punctatum; assembly: GCF_047496795.1. Lineage (NCBI taxonomy): Eukaryota > Metazoa > Chordata > Chondrichthyes > Orectolobiformes > Hemiscylliidae > Chiloscyllium > Chiloscyllium punctatum. The sequence goes on from NC_092782.1 coordinate 12,818,053, forward strand.
CAGTCTCTTGTGCATCCTCCCCACCACAATTCTCATCAACATCCCATTTCCCCAGATTGACAACCACCAGGAACTTCCTTCCTAAACCCTTCCACATCTCCATTGCCTTCTCCCAGATTAAGACCATAAAATTGCTTCTTTGATCAAATGTTTGGTGACTACCACCTACCAAATCCTTCTTAAACTATTTCTTGAAGAGCGCTCTGTGATGTTCTTTCAGGCATATTTCAATATTTGGAGTGGTACATTCATGCCATTCATTCTTATTACTACCCTGGCAAGCCACTTGTGAATTATTGAATATTGTTGCATACATAAGTTGTAATTCAGTCCTATTGCATATTCCAGTCTGTTGGCAAGTAACATGTAACACAAGGCAACACATTCCTTGGAAAGATAGGGCAGTGTTGGTGGAATTTTCACAGCCATGGAGACATAAACATGGGTGCAGATGGAGGTTCAAATTCCTGAAAAATTCCAGGGTGTCAGAGGTCTGATGTAATCCTGGGGCCAGCATCCAGAATATAGCCATGAATTTAGCATTCAAATTCTCCCCTGAAATCCTCAAAAGACACAGGAACATTCAGTCACTGAGATATCCAATCTGATCCATAAGTAGGATGGCCAAAATCCCTGAGAAGCTCCTTCCTCCAACCACAGAACCATCTCTTTCACTGACAGCAATGTGAGAGTGAAACAGCCTGTGCTTGGGTAAGCAGCGAGCAGAGTAAGAAAGGAAAGGAATTGTGCAATATACCAGAGAGGCCTTTTGATGGAAACCAAGGCCAGAAGAAGTGACGTGGTGCCAAGATTAGATTACTCACAGTGTGCAAACAGGCTCTTCGGCCCAACAAGTTCACACCGACCCGCCGAACCGCAACCCACCCAGACCCATTCCCCTAACACTATGGGCAATTTAGCATGGCCAATTCACCTAACCTACACATTTTTGGACTGTGGGAGGAAACCACAGCACCCGGAGGAAACCCACACAGACACAAAGAGAATATGCAAACTCCACACAGTCAGTCGCCTGAGGTGGGAATTGAACCCGGGTCTCTGGCGCTGTGAGACAGCAGTGCTAACCACTGTGTCACCGTGCTGCCAAGGCCAGGGGCTTGTCTGCTGGAAGTCTGTCTGCCATCTGTTGGGGGCAGAAAGAGGCTGCAAAGGATAGCAGGAAGGAAAGAAGAAAGAAACTGCAAAAGACAGAGGGTAAGAAGTGGCTGCCTGTGGGAAAGAGGTAGCAATGAATTGTAGAGTTGTAGAGTCATGGTACTGCACAGAAACACAGCTTTCAGTCCAATTCATCCATGCTGACCAGATATCCTAAATTCATATATTCCTTTTTTCCAGCATTTAGCATACATCTTTCCTCTTCATGTAACCATCCAGAAGCCTTTTAAATGTTGTAATTTTATCAGTTTTCTGGTAAAGGAGATCAAGGAGACAAGGAAGGTGCAAGTGAGTCCAAGGAGAGAGGTAGAACATGGAGTAGAGAGGTGGGAAAGCAGAGACGACAGTTCAAGCCTAACAAGAAGGGAATGCTAAACTAATTAGGAGCCTTGAAAATTTGAAATCATTGAGGTAATGAATTCCTTGCAAATGAATGAGAAATGTCCAGCTTAAAGTTGCATTTGCTATTGGGAGAAATGTAATGAATGTTGTTATAGAATCATAGAGTCATATGTCCAACCAGTCCATGCCAAACATAATCCCAAACTAAACTAGTCCCACCTGCCTGCTCCTGCCCCATATCTCTCCCAAACTTTTCCTATTCATGTATCTATCCAAATACCTTTTAAATGTTGCAACTGTACCAGCATCCATCACTTTCTTAGAAGGTTCCTTCCACATGTGAACCACACTCTAGGTAAAAATTTAAAATTTCTCTCATCTCACCTTAAAAATGTGTCCCCTAGTCTTGAAATCCCCCTCACAGGGAAAAGACAACTACTATTCATTGTTACAGTTAAATCTGCAACTGAGATTTGAGTTGCACTAAAATAGGTCATAACTACCAGGTCAATATCATTCAGCTCTGTGTATGCAAGATGGAACACATTAGATTAGATTCCCTACAGTATGGAAACAGGCCCTTCGACCCAACAAGTCCACACCGACCCTCCGAAGAGTAGCCCACCCAGATCCATTCCCCTGCCCAATATATACCCCTAACACTATGGGCAATTTAGCAAGGCCAATTCACCTGACCTGCACATCTTTGGACTGTGGGAGGAAAACGGAGCATCCAGAGGAAACCTGCGCAGACATGGGGAGAATGTGCAAACTCCACACAGACAGTTGCCTGAGGTGGGAATCAAACCCAGGCCCCTGGCGCTGTGAGGCAGCAGTGCTAACTGCTGAGCCACCGTGCCACCCTTATGTTATGACCTTGTCAGTCTGTGGAAGGTATGTTTAGGGTGATGGCTTCTTTGTGTGTCCAAGTGAGTCTTTTCTAAAAAGAAATTGAAGAAATGTTTTTGTTGCAAACTTACTCCTATTCCGTTGTGCCAATTTAAATACTGTGTGGTGTCTAAGAAATTAATACTTTATTTGAGTGTTAAGCATTTAAGTTTTAATGACATGTTGATAATTACGAAGGACATTGATGAACTCTTCTCATTTTGCCTCTGCATTAGAGTTCAAATACTGCACATATTAACATACATACAGAAGTTATTGCTACCATGTGAACGCATCACTCATACAAGTTAGTGACAACAAAGAATTAACCTCTTAAAACTAAAAGGTAGCCTACAAAAGTATTTTTAAAAATGCTTTAGAAAATCCCAGGAACCCTAAAACAATAGTTGTGCCATATCAGAGTGTAGTCCAAGCTAGCTGAGCTGTTGGGTCAGTGACTTAAATACTTAGGCAAAGAATTTTGGATTTAACCACGAATTCTGCCCCTAACAGCCAGTGACTGGGTTTCCCAAGCTCTGTGGAAGTCACCAGGGACGACACAGAAAGACCACACAAGAGAGTCATTATTCAATATTTGTGAACAGTGAAGTGTAATAGTTGCTGACCTGCCTATGGGAAAGGCCTCTGCTCAGAGATCCTGAATTCACTGTTTCATGTGTGACTTTCATTTTTTTCTGCAGTTATTTCACCTCGCTTTAACTCACCATGATCTGACCTTTCCTGCTATCAATCTTCACTGCAGCATTTGGAGACTTCTGTAGCTGAAGCAGAGACAGCTGATAGAGAACAAGGGAAGCAATTGCATCAACACCAGCAGCAGAAGGAGCAGCAACAACGCCAACAAAATTTACACTTCTAACAGGGCAGAAGGAATGAACACAGATCTCGAGCTTGAAGGAGATGCTAACCCCAGTAGAAGGTATACAGGCCTTGGGTCATCTTTCTTGACATGACACAGTCACAGAGGGACAGAAGGCTCAGACTTCTGTAGCAGGTTCCTGTTGATATTTGCCATCTCCTGGAATAGGCAACTCTCCAAGATGGCTAGGCAACTTTGCATTGCCAGTGCCTGTCAAGGTCACTATTTTCCTAATTTCTTTACCTCTGGCTTCTTCCTGGATCCACTGGTGATGAGGAGCATGGATAGGATAAATAGACACAGTCTTTTCCCTGGGCGGGGGGGTCCAGAACTAGAGGGCATAGGTTTAGGGTGAGAGGGGAAAGATATAAAAGAGACCTAAGGGGCAACTTTTTCACGTGCATGGAATGTGCTGCCAGAGGAAGTGGTGGAGGCTGGTACAATTGCAACATTTAAAAGGCATCTGGATGGGTATATGAGTAGAAAGGGTTTGGAGGGATATGGGCCAAATGCTGGCAGGTGGGACGAGATTGGGTTGGGATATCTGGTCGGCATGGACGAGTTGGACCGAAGGGTCTGTTTCCGTGCTGTACATCTCTATGACTCTAAGTGTTTCTTCCAGGTCTCTCATGCAATGTTTACCAAAGTCACCTATTGCATCTGATTTCTCTCCCCAGATGCTGCCAGCCGTGTTGAACTTTTCCAGCAATTTCTTGTTTTTTTGTTTCTGATTTACAGTATCTGCAGTTTCTTCAGATTTTATTGCATCAACTTTGACACAAAAGTCATGCACAGAGGGCTCTCACATTTGCTGTTGGTACAGGTGCAGGCAGATGTAGAATTTACACATTAGGCAATCAAATTGCCTCATGTATTTACCAGTTGGAAAGGATTCTGCTCCCTCAATGTCCAACCCCTATATGATCACCAGAATGTTTTTGTACTTGTCTATGCAAAAATATCCTGGAAGCTATTGAGATTTCTTCATTTCATGCCAGTCACATCTCTTAGAGATTCTCACATCTCCAACAGAGTCAACTCCTCAGAGACCAGAGCTATCCTTTAAGAGCATATCTCACAATAAAAGTGAGGAACCTTACCATGGATGCAGAGCAAAGATATGCTAAGAATCACATAAGCACACAGGTCATCACTGAGCAAACCACTGGGTAAAGTGCATGGACAGATCTGGGCCCCTTCAGTATGTATTAGTAAGGATAGAGGTCGAGAGATTAGATTACATTACAGTGTGGAAACAGGCCCTTCGGCCCAACAAGTCCACACCGACCTGCAACCCACCCATACCCCTAACCTAACACTACGGGCAATTTAGCATGGCCAATTCACCTGACCTGCACATCTTTGGACTGTGGGAGGAAACTAGAGCACCCGGAGGAAACCCACGCAGACACGGGGAGAATGTGCAAACCCCACACAGTCAGTCGTCTGAGGCAGGAGTTGAACCCGGGTCTCTGGTGCTGTGAGGCAGCAGTGCTAACCACTGTGCCACCGTGCTGCTTTGCAGAACATCATGCTATGGACAGGACTTGATCTGTAGAAGCAGGAAGGTGTAGAAAACTTGGCATATTTCTCCGAAGAAGGGAGAGAAGAAGAGGAAGAGGAGGGTCTGGAGGAGAAGCCAAATGTGACCACCGTGAGTCCAGACTCTCACGTGACCCCTGGAGAGCCTTGCAACTGCCTTGTACAGACACAATACAGCTAATCTCAGTGTGCGAGGCCATAATGCACTGTGCTTTCGACCTTATCCTAATACAAATCCCACCCTGAAAAGTCTCATCATGACAGTCAAAGGCTTCTTTTAACTTCCAGCCTGATCATATCATTCACCTCAGGCCGACTGTCAATTTGGAGTTTGTGATGTAACAAAGCTGATGGCAGGAGAATGAAAAGTACAAATAAAATGCATAGTTCATTTCAATAAGAACACACATAGTGCACAATCATTATTATAGACATCCATTATAGGGGGATACTCATTATATAGAAGTGGACATCAGTGCAATTGACTTAGGCATCATGACACTCATACTAGAGGTGGACTTCTTCACTCTTTCTTCAATGGTGTGGACTGCGTCTGGAAATCCTGTCTGAGATATCCGCATTTTCCATTGCTGCTATAGAGGTGCCTTGTTCATGCATGGCCACTTGGGCTCAACATCTGTATCCAACTGAGCTCTGACTTGAGCACTCTACAACTAATGATAAGGGCCCTCTAATGCCTTTTTTTAATCATTCTTTGATTGGATGGAGATATGGCTGCCTAGTCCAGCGTTTGTGGCCCATCCTTATATGTGGTTGAGATGCCTCTGGTGTACTGCCACCATGAACTGCTGCAGTTGATGTAGTACTGTGAGTCACAATACTGCTTTCAAGAGAGTTCTGGGACTTTGACCCAGCAACTGTGAAGGAACAGTCTGGATGTGGCGTAGCTTGGAGGGGAACATGCAGGTTGTGATGTTCCCACACATCTGCTGTCCTTGTCCAAGGTGGCAGAGGTCATTGGTTTGGAAGGAGTATTGGAGAGCTGGTTGAGTACAATCATGAACATCTTTTAGATTGGTACCCCCTTTCACCATTGTGCTCTGCTGGTGAAGGAATGAATGTTGAAGGTGGTAGATGGGGTGTTGATCAAGTGAGTTGTTTTGTCCGAAATGGTGTCAAGTTTCTTGAGTGTTTCTGGAGCTACAGTCCTCCAGACAAGTAGTGAATTTTCCATTGCACTCCTGACTTATATTGGTTAGATGGTGGACAGCCATTGGGGAAATGAGAGGCAGGTTACTTGCCAGAAAATTATCACCTTTTTATCTAAAGACTGTATTTACACGTACAGTTGAATTCAATTTCTGATCAATGGTCACCCCAGGAGGTTGATATTTGGGAATTTAGTGATGCTCATATCATTTAATGCCAAGGGAAGGTGACTGGATTCTCTCTTGTTGGAGATGGTTATCACCTGGCACTTGCATGATATATATGCTATTTGCCATTCTCAGCCCAAACCTGAACATCATCCAGGCTGTGCTGCATGCATGCAGGCATGGTCAGCTTCAGTATATGAGGGGTTGTGAACGGTACTAACAGTGTGCAGTTATCAACAAAATTCCCAATTTCTGACTTTGTAATGGAGGAAGGTCATTGATGTAACAGCTGAAGGTGATTGGGCTGAACCCAGAGGAGTTCCTGCAGATGCCCTGGGGCTGAGTTGATTGACCTTTAACACCCACAACCACCTTTTTTTTGAGCTAGTCTGACTCTGACCTGTTTTCTTCCGGATTACCATTGATTTCAGTCTTGCTCGAGCTTCTTGTGGCCACATTTAGGAAAAAGGCTGCAACAAAAACACAAGTTGCTGGAAAAGCTCAGCAAGTCTGGCAGCATCAGCGAAGAGCAATCAAAGTTAACATTCCGGCCCCTTCCTCAGAACGCATGTAAAAGGCTGTCTTCAGTTTAACTTTTTATCCATATTTGGACTATGACTCTAATGAGATCAAAAATTAAGTGGTACTGATAAAACTGACCAAGCGTCTGGAGAATGATGAGTGACTGTCACTTAACAGCACTGTCGACAATGACTTACAACACTTTGTGGATGATCAAGATAGGGTGGTGATTTGTTTCCAATCCCGGATGCTGCTCTTCTCTCTTTTCAACTTAGATCTTTCGTTCAACTTTTCAATGTTAATTTGCAGTATGAATACTCTTCCTCTCTCACACAGCTGTCGAAGTTGGACTGGACCCTCTCATAAAGAGAAAAGAATGTCAAAACCAAAACAATCTTTCCATTAGCATACCAGTCATGAAACTTAATATGAAATGAAGAAGCGAAAATGATGGAGATCTGAAACAAAGAGAACAAAAATTGCTTAGAGACTCAGTAAATCTGGCAGCATCTGTAGGGAGTCAACAAAGTTAACTTGAGTCCAGTAAACCTTCGAGTCAATCCTGCTTTCTCTCCACAGATGCTGCCAGACCTGCTGAATTTCTTCAGCAAGCTTGGTTTTTGTTTTATTTTATTCATGAAATTTATGTTGGTTCAATTTAAAGCTGAAAATGTGTTGCTGGAAAAGCACAGCAGGTCAGGCAGCATCCAAGGAACAGGAGAATCGACGTTTCGGGCTTTTCCAGCAACACATTTTCAGCTCTGATCTCCAGCATCGGCAGTCCTCACTTTCTCCTCAATTTAAAGCTGTGTTAAATTAGATTAGATACCCCACAGTTCGGAAACAGGCGCTTTAGCCCATCGAGTCCACACCAACCCTCTAAAGAGCAACCACCCAGATCCATTTCCCCACCCCTGACTAATGCACCTAACACTATGGGCAATTTAGCATGGCCAATCCAGCTGGCCTGCACACCTTTGGATTGTGGGAGGAAACCCACTCAGACACTGGGATAATGTACAAACTTGACAGAGACAGTCGCCTGAGGTGGGGAATCGACCCTGGGTCCTTGGTGCTGTGAGGCAGCAGTGCTAACCACTGAACCACCCTATGATATTAGACAGCCACAAAATGTATCCTAGATTCAATTAATCTCATTAAACAGATGCTTCCATGAGATTTGTAAGACGTCTATCTTTGAACATGCAAGACATTACAACTCGTTAATGAAACTGGATTGCAACCTTAAAGTTGAAGCCAGCCCTCTTAGGAATCCAGCCATATTTTCAATATATTCCTCCCTTCTTGAAAATCATTTATTTCATTCCAGTAATCCAACTAATTTGGAACATTTTAGTCGTTGTTGGTGATCCCTGACAGTGCCCTCCAGCTGTGCAAACCCCACCTTGTTAAGGGACTCTCTCATTATGGAAAAAGCGCTGTGTGACTCTGACCACTGTGACTGTCAAATAAACTGACTGTGAGACATGCGACTGAAATTGACTTCATTTTGCATTCACGAAGGGGCAGAACCAATACAGTCCTCCGGACACATTCGCGAAGATTTCTCAACAGTACCGAAAAAAGGCATTTTCTCTCCTCTCCCGTTTGTCATCGCCCTGAGATCGTTTGCCAGCCGGCAAGTTACCTCAAGTAACCCACCCTGCCACCTCACCTATTCAACTGCCCAGTCTTTGGACTGGAAATGAGCTGTCGCCATTTCCGGGTTTAACACATTCGGTGTTGGCAAGGGCTGGTCAGAAAATGATTCAGTTCTTTGTGGAGAGGGACGGCTAGGTCTCTCTCGCTGTTTGCTTAAGAGGTTGCTTAAGACAGCAGTCTCTCAGAGAAAGCTCAGCGGGGCGGAAAATGAGTGGGAAAATGTTTATGTCTGACTGAGCGAGAGCCCTGATTACATGAACCTCATCCCGAAACGGAGAGCGAAAAATCAACTCCAAATGACATTCAATGAAATTCAAACAGGTGACTCCGGTTCCAGAAAGCAACTAAAACACAAAGCGGAACCAATGTGCTCGAAACAGACAAATTTTAATGATCTGAAAGAGTTAACAGCCTTTATCTTTTTAATTTTTGAAAAAAAAGATTTTCCTTTGGGAATTGAGGTTCAAAGATCCTCCCATTTTACGTCAGAAAGTTAAGAGTTTGGATTCGGGAACAGGGTTGAAAATCGGCTGAATCTGTGCCCTCGTAGTTACTTAGGGGCCGGTAGCGATAGACAGGACAGTGTGTCCCAGGCCGGTGCAGTCTAACACACACACACACACACAAACACACAGAAGCAGGAGACAGACCTCTGCCCGGGACTGGCCGTGTGGATGTGCGAGATTTCCTTCAGTGATGCTCCTCTCTCTCAGCCTGTCTCTCCGCCCAGCTCTGGGATAGCAGCGACCGGGAGCGTTAGGTGGCCCCACGGCTGTGCCAGGCTGCACCCACACCAGCATACCACCGCGAAAGGACCAAGGGACAGGGGTGCCATGTTACACTTCGCCCTGGACATCAAGGAACAGGGCAGACCCTCCTGCCCGGGTGTATAGCAAAAGGACACGCGGCTTCCTACATCAATATTGGAGTGTCTCTCTCTCTCTGTCTCAATCCCAGACACCAATTCAAGTGCCAAGCTCTGCTTATCCCCCGAGGATCAGCAGTGCCACACTCTCTCCCAGACACCGGTACAACGGGTCTGCTCAGCAAAGTGGGTTGAGGAGTGCCACTCTCTCTCCGCCTGAGTCTCGGACAAGGTCAGACTGTCTACAAAGGACCAGGAGTGAGTTCCTCTCTCTCAGACACCAACACTGAGTGGTCGACTTCACAGCCGGGGGAACAGAAGTGCCAATCTCTCTCGCCCTGACACCACTAAAGTGCCTGCCACACTCTCTCCCAGACATCACGGCAAACTCTACCCGTCTGCACAGGACCAGGAGTGAGTTGCTCTCTCCCAGACACCAAGACTGAGTGTTCTGCTTAGTAACTGGAGGACAGAAGTGCCCATCTCTCTCTCTCTCTCTCACAGTCTCGCCCAGATCCCACTCCAAAAGGCCAACCCCAACTCAGACTCAAGAGCCCCCAGCCCAGCCCAGCCCAGCCCAGCGCAGGGTGCCTGGTGGGTAAGGCCAGGACTATGCGGCCACAATGTTGGCCAGGAAGAGCATCATCCCGGAGGAGTACGTGCTGGCCCGGATCGCCGCCGAGAACGTGCGGCGTCAGCCCCGGTACACGGCGCGGCCCCGCCAGGCTCGCTTCATCGCCAAGAACGGCTCGTGTAACGCGGCGCACAAGAACATCCGAGAGCAGGGCCGCTTCCTGCAGGATGTCTTCACCACCCTGGTGGACCTCAAGTGGCGCTACACCCTGTTCATCTTCACCATGTCCTTCCTGTGCAGCTGGCTCCTCTTCGCCATGATGTGGTGGCTGCTGGCGTTCGCTCACGGAGACCTGGACCCCCGGCGGCCGAGCACCGCCTCGGAGCCGTGTGTCACCAAAGTGCGCTCCTTCAGCTCCGCGTTCCTGTTCTCCATCGAGGTGCAGGTCACCATCGGCTTCGGCGGCCGCATGATCACCGAGGAGTGTGCGAGCGCCATCGCCGGCCTGATCGTGCAGAACATCTCGGGGCTGATCATCAACGCGGTCATGTTGGGCTGTATCTTCATGAAGACGGCGCAGGCTCACCGCCGGGCGGAGACCCTTATCTTCAGCCGGCACGCCGTCATCTGCCTGAGGAACGGCCGCCTGTGCTTCATGTTCAGGGTGGGCGACCTCAGGAAGAGCATGATCATCAGCGCCTCGGTCAGGATGCAAGTGGTCCGCAGGAGCACCACCGCCGAGGGCGAGCTCCTGCCGCTGCACCAGATCGACATCCCGGTGGACAACCCCCTGGGCAGCGGCAGCATCTTCCTGGTGGCTCCGCTCACCATCAGCCACGTGGTGGACCGCCGCAGCCCGCTCTACGAGATCTCGGCGAGTGACCTGCAGAGCCAGAACCTGGAGGTCATCGTCATCCTCGAGGGGGTGGTGGAGACCACCGGCATCACCACCCAGGCCCGCACCTCCTACATCTCCGAGGAGATCCTCTGGGGTTACCGCTTCGTCCCGGTGGTCACCGAGGAGGACGGCACCTACTCGGTGGACTACTCCAAGTTCGGCAACCGCGTCAAGGTGGCGACCCCGCGCTGCTCCGCCCGGGAGCTCGACGAGAAGCCCTCCATCCTGATCCAGACCCTGCAGAGGAGCGAGCTCTCGCACCAGAACTCGCTGAGGAAGCGCAGCTCCATGAGGAGAAACAACTCCATGAGGAGGAGCACCTCCTCTCTGGTCATCCCCAAGGTCCAGTTCTTCACCCCCACCGACTCCGGGCCCGAAGCGAACGAGAACTGAGCTCATGGTGGGTGGCTCTGACTGCCCGGAGCATCACTTTTCCCCTCCCCCCCAAAGAGGGGCTGTCCAGATACTGAACGTGCAGACCATTTTTTGTGCCTTTGCTTCACACGGTGTAATTTAACCCCTCGCCACTCTTTCAGCAACAGGCCTGATCTGGAACAAAAACAGAAAGTGCCGGAGAAACTCAGTAGGTCTGTACAGAGAGAGAGAGAGCAAAAGAGTTAACATCTCAAGTCCACTATTCTTTCTCCAGGAACCGTTCTCATGAAGAGTCATACTGGACTTCAGATGTTAACTCTTCCTCTTTCCACACGATGATGCCAGGCATGCCAGTTTCTCCAGCATTTTCACTATAGTTCACATTTCCAGCATCCATATTATTTTACACTCACCTTATATCTGTGTGCTTGTGAGTCTCCAAGTTGGCATTGACCCATTAGTTAAGTGGCCTATTTTAAAAATGTAAAATGTGATACTCAAGGTATGTTAACAAATGTATGCTGCATACCAAGGTAGCGATGACTTAGTCATTGTCTTAGTACCATAGCATGCAAGTGCTGGGAAATGGGATTAGAGTAGATAGGCACTAAACAAGAAAACCAAAGAACTGCGGATGCTGGAAACTAGAAACACAAATGTTAATACTGCTTTCTCTTCACAAATGCTGCCAGATCTGCTGAGTTTTTCCAGCAATTTCTGTTCGTGTTAAAGGAGATAGGTATTTGATAGCTGGTGCGGACACGATAGACTGAACGGTCACTTTCAGTGCTGTAAAATTCTACGAATTCTATTGGCTAGAATAAAATTGTGCATATAAAATTTGCAGAATTGTTTGTAGCATAAAATTGCAATTAGACTAGTCCAGTTGATTTCTTGTAACAGCAATATCTCCAATAACATAGGCACCTACTGTAATCGAGTTTGGAAGTTCATGCAAAGTTGTGTTTGAAAATGTTCATTGTCCTTTTAATTAATTTGTGTCATGTTTTTGTGTCAGAGGCTGGGTGGGCAATGATATTTACATTCAATTTAATGTTATTCATTCCTTGAAAGTGAATTTCTATAGCATTGGATTTTATTATGTAGTCTCCCTGAAGTTACAATCAGAATGTTGGCTGCAGTCTGCCCCACACTGGAACTACAATGGAACTATAATTTGTTACTCAAGTGAGCATTCCAGGATGTGAGGTGATTTATTCACTGAGTTCCTCTTTCAAAAGCTACCAAGTTTAAATGTTAAAGTGCAGACTTTGTTATCTATGCACATTAAATCATTTCAGCTCAGCTTTAATGTGACAAAGAATTCAAGTATGAATTTGTACTGCATTTCTCCTTTCAACCAGAAATGATGATATGTTAAGGTCACTCCCTGTCAGAGAAGTTCTAGTCCATGATCCTAATATTTTAACTGCTGATTGTTGGAAATCTAGTGGCTGTCTAGAAGAAGCTTCTTTCTATAGAAGATGACAGTTAATGTTACATATGGGTCATGCAATCTGCTGGACTGTTTCAGACAACCTGTGGACGGGAGAGGAGGGTTTGTGTTGTCTAGAGACTCTGCCATAATTTTTTCCCTTTACTAATTCTACAATCTCCATGCAATTACATGGCTATGTGTGTGTTTAGGGAGATGATGTTTTTGTTTATATGTATCTCTCTGTATGTGTATATCTGTGAGTGTGTGTGTGTGGTTGGGATTCAGTTTGAATTTGTACATGTGATAGGTCTGGTTGTGGAGTGTGTGGATCGTGTTTGTATGGATATGTTGGGATTGAGTTTGGATGTGGGTGAATCTATGGATTATATATGGTGTATGCTGTGTGTATTTGAGTGAGGTTACGTGGGCAGTATCTGTGAGTGGAGTTATGTGCAGTGAGGGTTCTGAATATTGGTGTGTGGGGGAGAGTGGGGAGTGTACGTGAGTAGGAATGTAAGAGTGAGAATGCATGAGTGAGAAAGTGAAGATGTGTGGGTGAATGGAGAATGTGTATGTATGGTTGTGTATAGGTGAGTAGGGAATGCATAATGTGTGTATATATAGGTGTGTGTTGGTAAGGGGGAAGCATGTGTGTGAGTGTGAGTGGCTGAATGTGAATGAATTAGGTGTGTTTGGGGTGTGTATGAATTGATAAGTGGATAAATAGGGTGTGTGTGTGGTTTGGGTGTGTGTATGATTCTGTGTCTGAGTGTATATGTATCTATGTGTGTGGATAAGTGGGGTACATGAGTGTGTGTTATATGCATAGGCTGGGTGTGTGCGCGTGTCTCTGTGTGGAATAGTGTGGGTGAGTGCATATGTGTGGGCAGGTTGGGTGTGGGTGATTGTTTATAGTGCGGGGAGAAGGCATTCAGCAAGTGACCATTTATTAGTTCCCCAGTTACCCTGAATATGGGATGGCTTGATAGTCCTGCTTTCCTTTCCTGCACTCCAATTTCCTTTGTTCTCCTGTTAACATCTTCATTAACAAGAGAAGTGATGTAACCCTATTGTCTGAGTAAGCAGGCTTGTGCATTTAAGCACATTCTTTTTTTAAAAGTATTAAATATTGTCTTCAGCCCCCCAGTACAAATTCTGTTCTGCAGAATGCTGGCTCCATCCTTCCCCTGGTAACTGTATGAGGCTGAGCAAAACTGTTCACTATGTTCTGTTCCATTTGAACAGCTTTGAAGTACATATCTGTGCCATCACTAAGACCGCTTACTACCGCTTTTGTAACTTTGACTAACCCCTCCCCTGCTACAAATTTGACAGAACAGCCTTGTTAAGCTTCCCATGTAATAATCTTTGTAAACTCAAGGTCATCCAGATTTTCCTGTTCATGACCTAACTTGCACTAAGTCCTGTCCATTTTGTGCTCACCGATGACATTGGCTCCTGGTTAAGCAGTGTTATGATTTTCAAATTCTATCCTTAAATTCTTTTACTTCCTCAGTTCTCCCCATCTCTGTAACCTGCTGCAACCCTCCAAGATATCTATGCTCCTCTAATCCCAGCTTCTTGGGGATCCCTGATTTTAATTATTTCATCATTGGTGGTTATTTTAAGTTTTTAAGATATCCTTGCATCCAATCTGCAAGGATATATACTTTAAATCTTGAGCTAGCACTGATTCAAAAGGCTGAACGAGAATCAATGATAGTTTGTCATGAAATCTGAGGGGTCAACTATAGCCCACACAATGGGATGATTTGGTTGGGCAAGGATGAGGGTAAGATGGTAGAAAGGAGTTTTATGCCATGGTCTAACCTCCATCATCTTTATGTAGCTTAATCGAAGCACAGGAAGATTAGCTTCCTCCAGCAAGTGGGACTCCACTTTACTTCAGTCACATTCAAGCTACATAAGCAATGCCTTCCCAGCATTTTAAACCCTGGTCCATATGGAACCAATCTGTGTAATGGGAACCCAGTAGAAGTCTGAAGAATGTCGAGAAGAGGTGAGGGATAATTTTTGAAAATTGATTTTCTGCAGAATTCCATAGCAATGGGAGGAGGAGCTATGCCTCTTCCCTCCTGGCTTCTCAGGGATGCCTCACCCTCCTGCATTCGGCTCCCAAAGCCACTGTCTGCAATCTGAAATTTTATTCTAATTCCCTTGGTTCCCAGTGTCCTCAAGCTCCTGACAAGTTTTGTGCTCCAACCCAACAGCCTTGCTTGTTTTAAACCTCTGCCAGATGGAAGACTGTCCTGGGTTATTAAAAATTTAGGTCCAGGAGTTAAAATGACAGCGGCTTCACTCTGCGCTCTCACTATGTTGTGGATTTCCCCCTCAGCTGCACCTTCACAAACATCTTACCAGTTAAAATTACCCCTATGTTTAGATAGAAGGTGGGGTCCATATTTATAGCTCTTGTGTGCCCTGAATTGTAAGCAATGATTTAATATCATTATGAAAATATGGCTCTGTTGAATGCATTTTATGTAAATAAATTTTTACTGGTTCAAACTCTGTGTCCTGTCTTGGTAAAGTACTTTACTCACCTTTTACAATGTCTGAAGTATTCATGTTGTGATATGTGTTATATTTCCAGAGACTGGTGTAAACAGCATTCTCTTTTATGATTTCTACAGTATGTTTTGATTAACTAAATATTGGGCAGAAAAAGCTGTACTCCAGATGATAAAGACCATGATGCCAGCTTATCAGCATGGCTTGATGGCCCTAAACCCCAAGGAAGTATCAAATATACAATCCTGACAATTCTGAGCAGAAAGTAATACCATTTATACTACACAGAGATAGAGTGGTGTAGAGTCAACTTCTTAACTCTCAATATTGACGTTTGTCAGATTAAACAAAAATCTTAATGTATCGTCAATTGCTTCGTAACATTAGAAATATCATTGAAGTTAAATGCTAGTGATCAGAAGTATGCGATTATGCTCAAGTAGGCACAGATGGAGTTCTGTTTCATTTAAAAATTGCTTCACACTATCGTGAACAATGCTGAAAACTTGCATCAGATCCTTGGTCTAATGCCTGCAATAGATCTTCAGGAAACAAGTATAAGGACATTTGATTTTTTAAAAAAAGATTTCATTAATTGTAAACAAAAGCAGAAAATGTTAGAGAAACTCAGCAGACCTTACAGCAACTGTGGAGAGAAACAGTTGCTATTTCGAGTCCTATGTGACTCTTGAAGAAAGTTTCTCCAGCATTTCCTTCATGTTTCAGATTTCCAGCATCCGCAGCATTTTGCTTTTGTTTTTTGTAACAGTTTTATTTGATGAAAGTTTCCACTCATGAGTGGCCCAAAGGAAAGTAAAGCATCAACTTCCTCCAGAATCGCTGCCCCTTAGAACCTTAATCTTCGGCTTCTTGGCATTCTCATACTCCCTTCCTCGCACTATTGATGACTATGTTTCAGTTGCCTTGGCTCCACACTCGAATTCTTACCACCCTCTTCTTTGATGCAATCATTAAAACACACAGTGTTTGAGATCTTCCTACAATATTGTTTTTTTATCCTCAGCAGCCATTTTGTGGTTAGATCTCTATGAAGTGACTAAAGAAAAGCATAAATTGTCTTGATTTTGTTTCTGATGTGGAGTGGAAGAAGTATTAGATGTGAACCACCAAATCACAAAGTGAGCTTGGAGAGAACTAACAGTTGATTTTTCACTGTATCGTACTTTATTTAATATTGGCTTAGAAAAAAAATGACGATTTTAAATTTCAGAACCAGTAAAAGTGCCTGTGTGAATAGCAAACAAGCCTCTTAAAAAAGATTGTTTACTGAACTTGAGTGGAAATAAGATTGGTTGCAGTGAAAAATGATTGCTGATTTACTAAGAGATTGATTTCTGGCTATGTGACTAGAATAGATCAATTTAAAACCCTCCTCCATAAGTATTTCTGCAGTTATGATATAGGAGGCATGGAAGAAAAACTTGCATTTATGTAGCACCTGTCACAGCCTCAATACATCCTAAAGTATTATCAAGTATTATAAGTTCTTTTGAAGTATGGTCACAATAATAAGAGGAGAAACATGCTGGAAAATTTATAAGAATTAGGAGCTGGAGTAGGTTTCTACTCACAAAAGTGTAGAAAGGTGAAAGGGGATCTGATTGAAATGTAGAAAATTCTAACTAGGCTGGACAGACTAGATGCAGGGAGAATACTTTCTTTGGTTAGGGAGTCTGGAACCAGGGGTCACAGTCTCAGGATAAGAGGTGGGCCATGTAGGACTGACGAGGAAAAAAATCTTCTCAAATGGAAGTGAACTTATGGAATTCCTCATCACAAAAGGGTGTAGAGACCAAGTTACCGAATATATTGAAGAAAGAGACAGATTATTTTTGGATATTAAAAGCATCTAGCAGTATGGGGAGAAAGTGAGAATATAACATTAAGATGGAGAAACTTTGGTGATCATATTGAATGGTGGAACAGATTCAAAGGGCTAAATTACCTACTCCCGCTCCCTGGTTCTATGTATATCTTACGCCCATTGAGCCATGTCTGATACTCAATGAAATAGTCCAATTGTGGCTTTGACTTCACCTTCAGAAGTGCTTACAACACTCCAGGTATGATAGTACTCAGTGGTAGCACTCCTGTTTCTGAGTCAGACAGTTAAGAGTTTGAGTCCCGCTCCAGATGTTTGACTCATTTCTGCCTGCCCCCATATAAACCCTGATTCCCCTGTGGATTAAAAATCTGTCTAATTCAGCCTCAAATGTATTCAGCCTCCAAACTCTCCACTGCTCTCCGAGGAAAAAAAAGCATTCCAAAGATTTGATTTTTGTAAAGAAAATCCAAAAGCCTGTGAGAGAAGATTTATGAACCTTATGCTTCTCCAGCAATGGGAAAATGGCCAAATTATTTCTGGCATTGATGTGGGTTGAGGGATAAATATTGCCTCAGCAATGACAGAAAACTTCCCTGGTCTTCTTGAAATAATGCCATTTTGTCTCTTACAACTGCCTGACAGGACAAATAGGGCCTTTGTTTAACATCTCACCTGACCTGAAAGAAAGCACTTCCAACAGTGCAACACTTCCTCAGTGCAACACTGACCTGTCAGTCTGGATTATGGAGTCAAACATCTGGACTCAAACTCTTAACTGTCTGACTCAGAAACAGGAGTGCTACCACTGAGTACTATCATACCTGGAGTGTTGTAAGCACTTCTGAAAACAACACCTTCGGAAATATATACTGGGCTTTGGAGAGATGGTGTAGTGTGTCAAAGTTCGCAGATGACACTACAATGAGTAGTAGAACAAAGTGTGCAGAAGACACTGAAAGTCTGCGGAGGGATATAAGTAGGTTAAGTGAGTGGGCAAGAATTGAACAGATGGAGTACAATGTTGGTCAAAATGAGATCGTCTATTTTGGTAGGAATACCAGCAAAATGGACTATTATTTAACTGGCAAAAAATTGCAGCATGCCACTGTGCAGAGGGACCTAGGTGTCCTTGTACATGAATCACAAAAAATGGGTTTGCAGGTGCAGCAGGTTATTAAGAATGGAAAGATTAGCTTCTCTATAGTATGGAAACAGGCCTTTTGGCCCTCCGAAGAGTAACTCACCCAGACCCATTCCCCTTCACTATATTTACCCCTGACTATATACCTAACACTATGGGCAATTTAGCGTGGCCAATTCACCCGACCTGCACATCTTTGGATTGTGGGAGGAAACTGGAGCACTCGGAGGAGGCCCATACTGACACAGAGAGAATGTGTAAATTCCACACAGGCAGTCGCCTAAGGCTGGAATCAAACCCGGGTGCCTGGCACTGTGAGGCAGCAGTGCTAACCACTGAGTCACCATGCCACCCAAATATTGTCCTTCATTGCTGGAGAGATGGAGTTTAAAAACAGGGAGGTTATGCTGCAGCTGCGTAGAGTGCTGGTGAGGCTATACCTGGAGTACTGAGTACAGTTTTGGTCTCCTTACCTGAGAAAGAATAGAAGGGTTGCAGAGGAGGTTCACTAGGTTGATTCTGGAGTTGAGAGCATTGGCATATGAGCAGATTGGACTATATTGGAATTTAGAAGAATTAGGGGCATCTTATAGTAATATATAAAATTATGAAGAGACTAGATAAGGTATAAGCAGACAGCTTGTTTCCACTGGTGGGTGAGACTAGAACTGGGGGTCATAGCCTCAAAATAAGGAGGAGCAAATTTCGGGTTGAGTTGAGGAAGAAATTCTTCACCCAAAAGGTTGTGAATAGAGTTAATATCTTCACCCAAATAGTTGTGAATCTGTAGAATTCCCTGTCTAATGAAGCAGTTGAAGCTACCTGGTTGAATGTTTTTAAGGAGAAAGTGAGGACTGCAGATGCTGGAGATCAGAGCTGAAAATGTGTTGCTGGAAAAGCGCAGCAGGTCAGGCAGCATCCAAGGAACAGGAGAATCGACGTTTCGGGCATCAGCCCTTCTTCAGGAATGAGGAAAGTGTGTCCAGCAGGCTAAGATAAAAGGTAGGGAGGAGGGACTTGGGGGAGGGGGCGTTGGGAATGCAATAGATGGAAGGAGGTCAAGGTGAGGGTGATAGGCTGGAGTGGGGGTGGGGGGCGGAGAGGTCAGGAAGAAGACTGCAGGTTAGGAAGGCGGTGCTGAGTTCGAGGGATTTGACTGAGACAAGGTGGGGGGACGGAAACCCTCCCCCCACCTTGTCTCAGTCAAATCCCTCCCCCCACCTTGTCTCAGTCAAATCCCTCGAACTCAGCACCGCCTTCCTAACCTGCAATCTTTTTCCTGACCTCTCCGCCCCCACCCCACTCCAGCCTATCACCCTCACCTTGACCTCCTTCCACCTATCGCATTCCCAACGCCCCTCCCCCAAGTCCCTCCTCCCTACCTTTTATCTTAGCCTGCTGGACACACTTTCCTCATTCCTGAAGAAGGGCTGATGCCCGAAACGTCGATTCTCCTGTTCCTTGGATGCTGCCTGAATGTTTTTAAGGCAAAGATAGATTTTTGAGCAGTAAAGGAATTAAGGGTTGTGATGAGCAGGTGGAGAGGTGGAGCTGAGTCCATGAAAAGATCATCTATGATCTTAATGAATGACAGAGCAGGCTCGAGAAGCCAGATGGCCTGGTCCTGCTCCTGGTTCTTATGTTCTTAGGAATGTAGCAAGAGATTTACTAGGATGACAACTGGACTCTAAAGATTGAGCTATAAGGAGAGAATTAATAAACTAAAGTTGCACTTTTAGAATTTAAAAATGAAAAAGGTCATTTGATTACAGGTTTCAGGAACAGATAGAGCAGTGGGAGAAATATTACCATGAGTTGAGGTATCTAGGAATAGAGAGAATAGTCTAAACATTTGAGCCATTCCATTCAGGATTGCAATTAGAAGACAGTTCTTGCAAAGAATAGGTTGAAATTTGCAACTCTCACCATGGAAATTAATGCTCAATCAATTGTCAATTTTAAATCTGAGATTGATTGATTGATTTTGATAGTTAAAAGGATTAAGAAATGTGGAGCAAAGATAGGCATGGAGAATTAATGCTATCAGCGTTGATCTCATCTCATTGAATAAAGCAATAGGCTTGAAGGTTGAAATGGACTTGTCCTTTTTTTTGTTTCTATGAGCCAAGAACCAAGAACCAGCTCAGTAGAAACAAGATTCATGCAGCAACTGCAAATAAAGGATAAAGGAAATCAAGTGAAACAGATGTTACAAGAGTTGGAACATCCAATTATTGGTTGCTGCCAGTATCTTACATAAACAAAGAATTAATAGTTGCTTGAAATTTTTATTAGTAGAAATTAAGTATAATTTAGGATCACACTTTCTGTTTTGCCATTTTACTGTTTGTTACACTTACTTCAGTTTAACTGAAAATTAATCTAGTAATTGTTTTGGACTGCACATCATATGTCATTTTTATTTCTTTGTTATTTGTAGGACTGACATCTTGAAGAGTACCACAGAGGTTTGCCTTTTTAGGGTTTGTTGTGCTAGTTTGATTTACAGTTGAGTTTTAGTGTCCCTGTATAAATGCAATATACAATAGAAAGGAATGGGATTTTATGCTCATTTATTCGTGATAAATGAGCAGTTCAAAATGAGTCCAGTTCAATCCTATGGAAAATTGTTGACATTGCTTTGAAATAAAATGGATCATAACTTTAGTATAATACAACATGTCAAGATGCCTTTTAGAACCAGTCACCTATTATGGAAGCTACCAGACAAGCATTTCCATTGGCCAGCCCATGACTCCAGATTGACAGGAACATGAATGGCTGTTAAATTCCCCCTGAAATGGCTTAGCAAGACACTCAGTGCAAGGAAAATCAGAGATGGCCGACAAACATTAGCTTTACCAGAGATATCCGACTCCCATTGCAGGTGAAATTAAGGTCACAATGGGATCAACCATGATCTTAGATTAGATTAGATTACAGTGTGGAAACAGGCCCTTCCGCCCAACAAGTCCACACCGACCCGCCAAAGCGCAACCCACCCATAGCCCTACATTTACCTATTACCTAATACTACGGGCAATTTAGCACGGCCAATTCACCTGACCTGCACATCTTTGGACTGTGGAAGGAAACCGGAGCACCCGGAGGAAACCCACGCAGACACAGGGAGAATGTGCAAACTCCACACAGTCAGTCGCCTGAGGCGGGAATGGCAGGGCATGCTTGAGAGACTGGAAGTCCTACATGGACCAGTCAGCCTAAATTCTAATTTGCATGTTCTATGAAGAAGAAAGATTGCTTGTGTAATATATTAACCATCTTATCATTAACAAAAAATAAACAAAAACAGGAAGTGCTGAAGAAGCTCAGCAGGTCTGGCAGCATCTGCAAGGGGAGAAACAGAGTTAACATTTCACTGACATGGGTGAGTTGTACAATTCACATGGATATAACTTTAACTGTTATTATGAAACTGTTACTTGGATATTAATTTATCCAAGCTGTAACAATGACTACTAGGAGAACACTGGTTATGTTTAACTAAGCCACCAGTAATATGTTTGACTCAATTTACTTCCTTACTTCAAAATAAGTATTCAGACATCATATTCTCAAATTTAAATAATGAACAATGGGACGATCTAATAAGAGTAATTATGGAATTTAAGGAAATCTATCGAGATTAAACAAGATGTACAGCCTTAGTCATACATCATGGGAACATAAGGTAATCAGTGCCATCACACTCTTGACTTGTGCCTTGTAGATGATGGACAGTCTTTGGCAGAGTCAGGAGGCGAATTACATGTTGCAATGTTCTGAACCTCTGACTTGCTTTTGTAGCCATTGTATTTATATTGCTAGTCTGGTTCAGCTTCTCTTCAATGGTAACCCCCAAGATAGTGATAGTGGAGGATTCAGTGATAGTAATGTCACTGAATGTCAATGAACCATGGTTATATTCTCTTTTTTGGAAATGGTCATTTTATGGCTACGAAAGACTGGAAAAACAGATTTGGAAAAGCTGTAGGATCCAGGCTTTACATTGCATAGCCTAGCCTCTGCCCTGAATTTGCTGTGTTTTTCCAGATTGAGATGTGGGCAGTTGAAGAAGCAGCAGAGAAAAGCAGACCTCTGTTCTGTCTCATTGCTATTTGCCTTCTTTATTCTAAATGCAGGTTCTGTACAGTTGGGCACACCCAAATTACCAGTCATGACATTGATATACAATAATACAATACAGAACAGGAATAGGCCCTCTGTCACACCAAGCCTGTGCTTATTCCTAATTCCTGATTCCTACTCCTTGTTTAGGCCTGCTACTCACTGCTCATATGCGGTTTCTATCCTTCTGTTCATCGGTCATGCTGAACCCACACTCGTCCTGCAATGAGAAATCATGGCTCTGTTGCTGCCTCGCTAATAACCAGGAGTGCCTGCTCTGAGCCTTCTTTACCATAATCAGGAGTCCCTGGCTCTGCTGCCAGGCCTGGCTACCCTCCTCTGAGGTATCACCTTGCCAGCACTACCACCTTGAAGGGTCCACTGCCGCCACCTCCGATCCACTGGAGGAACTTTGCCAATGCTGCCACCAGCTCAGAATGCTCAGAGGCCATTCTTGCTGCTGCTGTTGCCACCTCCAACCACCAGGAGGAGCCACATCCACCGACTCCAACCACCGGGAAGCTGCCACCACACCATGCACGGCCGGCTCTTGCTGCTGCTAACTTGCCACCAAACGTAAAATGAATGAAAAACTTGGAAGAAAAGGAGCAGAAGCTAAATGAAAAAAAGCAAAATAAAGTAGATGAGCCCCAGATAACAGCCTGCATTTAGTCCTGCTACTCTGGTGCTATCTTGGAACTACAAATGTTGCTCTGCTAGGCCCAGTTGATGGTCAAGTGCAAACAATGGAAGTGCCATGCAAAAGCTAAGCTTCCCACCTGCCTCCTCAAATAACATGTATCTCACTTGCAGCAGGGTATGCTAGACCTTAATGAATCAGACAGGCTTTTCCCAAAAGTTATTTCATCTTAATTCCAGATTTAAAATTGAACTGAAACTATACCATCTGCCAAGGCAGGATTTGAACCTAGCTCCCCAGAATATTATCGGTGTGCCTCATTAACAGGCCAGCGATAAAACCACCAAGCCATTCACCTCCCCAGTGTTCAAAGAAGAGTGATTTGAATTGCTGAGAGGGAGAGTCACTTATCCAAATATGGAGTTATCTCAGCGAGTTTTGTAGCTAAGGTTGAGGTTTTGGATGTAGGTTTGCTCGCTGAGCTGGGGTTATCTCCTCGCCAGAACCACAACAGGGGTGGTGTAGGAAAACTGACATTGGTATCAGTCCAATGCTGAGTGTTGCAATGAAATACAACAGAAAACCAGCAGCTTCATCCCAAAAGAAAAATTGTAAACATGCATTTTTGTTCACAGACTTTGATAATGAGACTATAAAGAGCTCAAAATCCTCGATTAGATCAAAAGGTCACTATGACACTGTTGTCAACAAAGAAGCTTGGCCTCAGTGAGGTGAGATTGGGAACTCAATATTCCAGCTTATAAAACCTTTAGGAGAGTGAAGGAAAATACCAAAATATACAATGAGACTTATTAAACAGAAAGGGCTTGTTAACAGTGGTGTATGCTTGGATTGCAGATTTTTAAAGAAAAGGAGCATTGACAATGTTGGGAGTGTACGATGAGCCCGAACACATTTGGAATTCTTTGAGGATGAAATTTGTTTGCAGTTTTAAGGGATCGTAGAACTAAAGTTGTCATAAGATGAATCTTAACTTTAAGCAGACTTTTGGAATCGGAGTAGAAAAGGGCTTGTAAAATAGGCACCCATGGGTGTTTCTTTAACCAGTACCTTGCACGTCCACCAAGGAAAGATTTAACATTAGATTTGGATCCAAGCATAATGGAGTATGTCAAATAAACAATCTAAAGACAGAATAATCCTTGGAAGACAATGTCTATTGCACAGTGTGAAAGTAAACAGGGAGTGTTAAAACATCGGATTGAAATGTTAGCATCTCCTCATTGCCAATAGCACCACTGAAAGTGAAGGCTATTGATGGTACTGTACTTGGGGCTTGAGGGTCTTTTAGCACTGGATGTGCTAAATGCTTTGCAGGGACATATTTGCAAGGTTGGGTGGGTCAATTTGCATAAACAGTTGTAGTTTTATATATCTTGTGAGGATACCTTGGGAGGTTCCTGTCCAGTGGGCCCAGCGATTCTGTGAAGAAGGAACCTTCCTCTCCCAACTCTCGCACCCATGCAAATACACATACACACACACACCTCTAACACAAACCCTGGCCTCTCCTGTCACTCATTAGACCAGACTTAATGGTATCAAATGTCTATTTGAAGGTGATGGCCTAGCACCAGTAACAGGGGAAGGCAGATAACTTGTACATATGTCACACAGTGGATGAAACATCCTTGTGTTCAAGTCCATGGGTGGCGTGTAGAAAATCCAGCTCTTTGCAATCTCCCCACAACTTGCTTTCTGCCTATCTTAGTATTCTGAGCAAAAATGGCGAAAACACACTCTCTTTCACACAGCCCTTTCATCCAAGAAAAACAATTGTGAATAGTTGAGATTCTAGCAGTGATTTCTGTGACGCCCCACAAATTGTCAATCTGCAATGATCTACTTATCCCGACGGTCTGATCATGTCCTTCCGTCAATCCTCTCTCTGTGCCAATATTGTTAACCTAAACACCATGAGGTCATGTGACACATTTCATGTAATACTTTAAGGAATTTGAAAATCTTAATAGGCTACATCTTGTGGCCCAACTTTATTCACTCTGCTTGTTACATCCTCAGGAACTCAAATAAGTTTGTCAAAAATGATTTCTCTTTCACAAAACCAATGTTTCGTTATTAATGTTGTCCAGTTTCTGGACTGCAACATCTATATTATAATGAACTTCCAATGTGTTTTTATGCTTATTCACTTACTCCTTTTGTAAATAGAGCTGTTAGCTTTCTGTTTTTTTTTCTAATCAGAGTGAGTTTTCCAAAATCTAGGGAATTTTGGAAGTTTACAACCAATGCAAACATTATCTCTACAGCCACTTTTTTTCAGTCCCTAAGATACAGACAATGAAAGAAAGATTTAAGTGGAATTTTTGTCAAAAACCACTTTGCAACTAATAAAGTATTTTCAGTCACTTGCAAGTAGGTCTAAATCTCAGAGTAATGGGCCAAAGGCATAACTATGCTTTAAAAGGTAATGGTAATTTCACTTAGGCATTAATCCAGTTTGTAGTTGTCACAAGATAACTTGCTTTTAAATGCCAATTTTCAATGGGAAAAGTCTTGTGTCATTAGTACTTTCACATATTCCAGTAATACAAAGATGATTTATATTTAAAATTACCTGAACAGTTCAAGTTTTGAAAGATTATTAAAATTGATTTATTTATTTTATCTAAAAACTTGGAGTGGTTTATTTCAGAGGTAATTGAAAAGTTCATTCTGGGCATTGGAGACCATGATCAAGTCTTTTGTGAACCAAACGGCCAGTTGTAATTGCCTTCTTTGCAGTAGACCCCTGTAAGGACTGTTTTGAACAGTGACTAGAGGCAGAGGGTTTTATTGGTTCACTTGGAGGAAAGCCTGCTTCGAACAAACTTCCCAGCTGATCTTTTCCATTTCTGAAAATAAAACTCTGTTTGTTAATGGTGAAACTTTTTTTCTTTTAAAAGAGTGATTGAAAGGGAATCTCAAGATGTACTTCCACAGCAAGCTATGTCTGCAAGACGTCAAAGCTAACTGTGTGTGGTGTGTGATACGACCACATGACAACATAGCAACAGACTTTGGAACTTCCTAGTTTTATCCATTTGCCTTAATGAATAAGCTGTTGGCCAAAGTGTTGTTTCTCAGAAAACTAATATGTTTCTCTATTTTGCTGAACATCTTGCATGTTTTGGGAATATTTAGAAGGATACACACATAAACTTCCACATTACTGTCTGTATATCTTAACTAATTGCTACATATTTATTGAATAAGTTTTGCTTTGATAATAAACCAATAATTTGGTTTAGTAAAAAATCTGACTAGTAATTTGTATTGTTTAAAATCTGATATAGATAAGGCAGTTAATTGTTCATCTTGATAACTGAGAAAAAGATTTTTAATTTATGTTGTAACTTAAAAATAATGGGTCAGAACAGTGCACTTCTCCAAACTTGATCATGACATTGAAAAGTTTACACTGCAATGATATACTGGCTACAGTTAGTTGGTTTGTCCTGTGTAAACATAACCACTTACTGGTGCAAAGTTTGCATCTCATTGGATGAGTCGAAGAATTAAGACTTTGTTTAGTAAAACTTTATATATTTTATTGCTAGCATAAGGATTTTGATCAAGGAAGTTCATTGTTGTTTTATAGCATACAAAACGTAAGCTCCACATCACAATACATATTAGTCTTGCTTATGGATGTAACCAGTGACACCAGATCTGAGAAAATATCTTGCATAAAACTTCAACAGAATGTGAGGTTATGTCAAGCATCTTTGATTAGATTTCCTAGAGTGTGGAAACAGGCTCTTTGGACCAACAAGTCCACACTGACCCTACAAAGAGTCACCCACCCAGAATCATTTCCCTCCATTTACCTGTAATAAGATGGACAATTTAGTATGGCCAATTCATCTCACCTGCACATCATTTGGAATGTAGGAGGAAACCCACAGGGAGAATGTGCAAACTCCACACAGACAGCCACCCGAGGAGAGAATCAAACCTGGGTCCCTGGCCCTGTGAGGCAGCAGTGCTAACCATTGAACTACCATGCCACCCAAAGCTGTTTCAGGTTATATTAGATTCCCTACAGTATGGAAACAGGCCCTTTGGCCCATCAAGTCCACACCAACCCTCTAAAGAGCAACCACCCAGACCCATTCCCCCACCCCTGACTAATGCACCTGACACTATGGGTAATTTAGCAATTCACCTGGCGTTCACATCTTTGGATTATGGGAGGAAATCCACGCAGACAGGGGGAGAATGTGCAAACACCACACAGACAGTCGCCCAAGGCAGGGATCGAACTCCATCCCTGATGCTGTGAGGCATCAGTGCTAATCTCTGAGCCACCGTTCTGCCCCTATGAGCTTTGAGGTTGTTTTGGAGCACTGATGATGTCAGAGGCCCAAATTCAAGGTTTGTTGATGTTGACTCAAAACTAACCAAGCAGCTTGCAAAATTTAACTTAAATCAGTTGATCATTGCAAAGGTGGAGTTGAGGCCAAAATTGGATCAGCCATGATCTTATTGATGAGCAGAATGCACTTGAGGGATCGAATCGGCTACTCCAAATTCATATGATCTGTGAAGATGGAAGATTGCCTCTTTCCACCTGGATGATAGCCAGAAATACACATACAATATAAATATCGATGCTTAAGTTTATTTTGCTTTCAGGTTTGACCACAAAGTTCAGTAAACACTTGATAAGAACATTTGACAGGTGAGTGATATAATTAATGTGGATTTAATTTAAATGTTGCTGTGAAACTGCTATTTGATTAGATTCCCCACAGTGTGGAAACAGGCCCTTCGGTCCAACAAGTCCACACCGACCCTCCGAAAAGTAATCCATCCAGATCCATTTCCCTCTGACTAATGCACCTAACACTACGGGACAATTTAGCATGGCCAATTCACCTGACCTGCACATCTTTGGACTGTGGGAGGAAACCGGAGCACCCAGAGGAAACCCACATAGACATGGGGAGAATGTGCAAATTCCATTGGCCCTCAATTTATCCAGAAATATGCCAATAGTAATATGTACCTGCTGCAAATTAATTATCTTTCAAAATATTCAATCACTCTCAAATTTAAAATGATCCTTAAAATTGCAGAAAATAAGATGGGGAAGATGGTGGTGTAAAATGTCATAGAATTATTAATCCAGAGGCACAGACTAATATTCTGGGACATGGACTCAAATCCTACCATAGTAGCTGGTTGAAGTTTAATTCATTAAATTATAAATATGAAATTAAAAGCTAGTAAAGCTATTATTGATTGATGTAGAGAACCATTTAGTTCACAAAGGCCTGTGAGGTAAGGAAATCTGCTATTTTGATCTGGTCTGGTCTATTTGTGATTCCAGACCCACAAAGTATTTTGTTGACTCTTAACTGTCTTCTGAAATAGTTAAGCAAGCTACACAGTCTATCATTGTTTCATGATGAGGCAACAGATACTG
Organism: Chiloscyllium punctatum; assembly: GCF_047496795.1. Taxonomy (NCBI): domain Eukaryota; kingdom Metazoa; phylum Chordata; class Chondrichthyes; order Orectolobiformes; family Hemiscylliidae; genus Chiloscyllium; species Chiloscyllium punctatum. The sequence goes on from NC_092782.1 coordinate 12,846,291, forward strand.
GCCTTGATGTGTCAATGTGTCATAAAAGAATACATACAAAGATGAGGCAAATTTGTCCAAATAAACAGCTCTCATGTTTAATATTAACATTTGTCTGCTGGAATGATCAATTTTGTTAGGAATTTAGTAAATTGTGATGATCAATTTTAAAAACAAATGAAATTATTTGTTGTACAAGTCTAGCATTTACATGATGGATTTTCCCACTGTCGTCAAAATTGACGAAGTTAAAAATCACACAACACCAGGTTATAGTCCAACAGGTTTAATTGGAAGCACACTAGCTTTTGGAGCGACGCTCCTTCATCAGGTGGTTGTACACCTGATGAAGGAGCAACCTTCCAAAAGCTAGTGTGCTTCCAATTAAACCTGTAGGACTATAACCTGGTGTTGGGTGATTTTTAACTTTGTACACCCCAGTCCAACACCGGCATCTCCAACTCACATCAAAATTGACACAACTGAAAAGGACCATTTTAAAAATGCTGTTTTAATAGATGCATGCGTATATCAGTTTTGTTCATGGCCTGGACACAACATCATTTTTACATTTCAGATGATGTTATACATGAATATATGACACCCCAAAACCCATGAATTATTTCAGATGTGAAGTTACTGCCACATGTTTGGTAATTAATTAAATCAATGAAACAGAGCAGCAGAAGCAAATTTTGGGACCCATTAGAGATAATATGAAACATAATGTATATAAATGGAAAGCAAAAGCTAAATGCTAAACCATTACAAATTGCTGTGGTTAGCTCCCTCCCTCCCTTTTCGATCTGTGTGGGTGGTTAAAACTGGCTAGGGTTTCCCATACCAAGAACATTTCTCTAGAGTTCAGGATTCCATGCAGCTGGTCTTTCATGACACCAACTTTTCAGAAAAATAACCAATCTAAGAGTGGCACATCTATAGCACTCCACAACCTCATGACATTGCAGAATGTTTTATAGCCATTGAAGTAGTTGAAATGTTGGGAGTCAGTTCAATTGATCGGGTAGCCAGTTTATTAAAGTAGAGTGATGCCAATAGCATTGGTTCAGTTCCTACACCAATTGAGGTTACCGTGGAAGACTCTCCTTCTCAATCCCTCACCTAACCTGAGGTGTGCTGACCCTTGGCTTAAGCAACGCTAGTCTCTCTCAAATGAGGCAGCATTTCCACAGTGACTTTACCTTTCACTTTTACAGTGCAGGCACTACTGCAATGTAAGTAACAATCCAATCGAATTGTGCATAGTTTGGCCTTGATGTCTGTGTTAGTAATGCGGATTGAAAGTTAAATATTGGCTGAGATGGCAAGATGAACTCCTTAGCCTTTTTTAAAATTAATGCAATAATTTTTTTTCACACTCACCAGAGAAGCAGGCATAAAACATTGATGTAACATATAAGACAGCACCCTGACAGTGTAGCATTCCCTAACTACTGTTCACAAGTATCAACCCAACTGTATACTAAATTAAGATCTGAAAACAGAACATCTGAATTCGGAATCAAAAGGGCTACTACTGCTTTATAGCTAATGGCTAGAAAAGAAGAATGAAAGTTTCCTTCAGCCTGGTAGAGGAATATGGCGGCAATTGAGCTGAATATATAATTTTAATTAAACCTTGCAATGCACATCATTATTAAAATATTAATAAGCTCATATTCTTAAATAGATAGATAAATAATAAATAGCTGTTTTCTGATCAGTACGATAACAGTCAACATTGTAAAAGTATATTAAACAGTTAATAAAATGCTTGAACTTTTTTGATTACATTGTGACCCCATAGAAAAAGTCTAACTTCCTGGTCCAAGTGTTATCAGCAATGTTCAAAAGAATAAAAGGCAAACCAGCTCACTGAATTATACCTAGTTCATGTTTTAAATACCTTACAGCTGGTAGGAATGACCAAAGAAATTAAAGACCTCTACTGTTTTGGGCTCCTTCCATTAGGATACTGTCATAATTTGAGCCCAATAAGGAACTGGAGAGGAGATATCTGGAGAGAATGGCATATCAGAGTTTAGAAGGAAGTTATAATATTGATACGTTAAAGAAAAAGAAGTTTTGGAATTGAAAGAAAGTTTGGAAGTCAGAAGTGAGATGGAAGTTTTATCCATAATATGAAACAGAAGTCTCAGTCTTTAATGGAATTCATGGGGATATAGAACTCCTCAAGACATGGTTTGGTTAAAAGAAGAAAATCATACTACCTTAAGTAAATTATAAACAGGGAGTATAAAAGGAATTCCATTTCAGTTCAAAGGGAAAAAATGAAATTTAAAGTGGTTATAGCTGAAGATACAATAAGGCTAAAGACACCAAAGTGAGCTGTTGGCCTGACAAGTCAACTACATGAAGAAACTGCATCCTGAGGAAGTAAGAGAATGAAGCACTTCACTCCTGGTTGGAAGTAAGAGATGAAGAGACAGCAGTGATTTTGAGGCATTACCTTCTGTTACATTGGGCTAATAAGCTGCTGAGATATTGTTGTGGGTACAGAGGTGCGCTCTTGTTCCCACAAAAGTAACTGCTAATTTGCTTTGATTGTGTGTCTTTGGCACCATCACCAATTGTACAGGGTTTGACCATGGCTGCTACAGACCCTGACTTGTTCCAACCTTAAAGCAGCAACTGGTATATTTCCACTTTTAGATTTGTCAGTGTAAACTAAGTGGTAAAGCTACCCTTATTTAATGACTGGTGTGAAAAGTGATAATCAAGTGATTCAACCATTGCAGTAAGATAACTGAAAGGAGGCAGTGGAGTATTAAGAAATTATTTGGTCAAACAGCACATTGGATTGTATAATAAAACATCTGCATGAAAATTCACAGTGATGTTCTTCAAAGTGACAAAAGTATGGAAAAAAATCATTCCTTACATTTTTGAAACCTTAAAGCAACCAGGATTTTGCACATTTACCAGTCAGTTGGTCTCTAGATGACCTTCCAATGTCTCCATATATTGCTGTCTTAGAATTTCTCATCAGCAACATTATAAAACATTCAGTGTTGCATGGTATATCATTTCTATTCAGAGTTCATCAGATCCTCCAGAATACTGCAAATGGCTATGGAAGAAAAGTGCTTTCAGGTTTTGTGTTAAAGTAGTTATACATAAACCCTGGAAAAAGACAATTGAATAAAATTGTACTTGGAATGCAATCTCCATTGCAGTTTAAAGTAGTAAAAAAACATGTTCAGCATGACAATGACAGTTTAACATTCTAATACATCTCAAATCTAGAAAATCAATTTAAATTGTTACATAGCAGTAACATGGCTGGTAAAGTGGTATCATAATGTATTTTTATATATTATCACATGCCAGATATTATAAGAACTGTTCCCCAACGATTTTTCAAATTCCACCTCAATTATAGTCTGTTCAGTAAATCATGGGATCCTTTGACATCTTTATAGTTGTTCAAACACAAATACCTCTACTCCTTTTATATTTGAATGTTACAGAGGAGCATTATTTACACTCCACGTGCTATAAGCTTTGACTTAATTCTGTATTTAACATATTAATCAATGTTTCAGAGATTTATTTTCCACTCTACCAGCACTTGGAATGGATTATAACTTGATTTTATTACACCCAAAAATAACCATTCTACATAATCACAGCCCACTTAAGGACCTTCCTTCAATGATACTTATCACTATCCTTCTATTTACTAGTATTCTTCTTCCTTTCAAAATGTTTTTTTGTGCCTCACCATTCTGTCATCTTTCATGTAATTCGGTCTCCCTTGTTTCTACCAGGAAAATGTCACTCTGTTTCTTGGAGTCATGCCCTGTGCTTCCAGCTCTTACAGTACACAGGCAAAAGCATGTACAAAGAATACCTGTGGTTTGTTTAGCCTGTTTGTTTCAGCAGAATTCATCAAATAAAGATAAATGAATCCAAATTTAATTGATTTCCACAGTTCTGCAAACTGTGAAACTGGGTGCATGAGCTCAGGGACTGTTAACAAGTGGTGTGAAACTGGGATAAGGCACAATGGTGAAAAGATGATAAACTTGAGGAGAGGTATCCTGATGAGTACAAACTCTATATAGTGTCAAATGCTAAAAGAAATTACACTGAAATAATGCACTGTAGCAAATTGGCAGCAGAATTATTCCTGGTCCTTTGCAGTTCATTAATGAAAGATTGACTTAGGCCACTTCACTGGCAACTAGTCCTGTCAGTAACAGAGAGTGAGGCCGATGACATCCACAGGAATTGATAGTTACTGCAAATGGGCATAGCCTTCCGTAGAACCTTTTGCATAGTATGTATAACAACCAACAGAAAAACAATCCAAGCTGCAGATTATATTGAATGATGTTGAGTGGAGCAGGATGGTCGGTATGCCTGGAGCAGAGCGGGAATCATTGTTGGACTGGGGATTTAGAGTACAGGCATTTAGTGGCTTGTGAGCACGTGTGAAAGCATCTTGTGCTCTCTACTGCAATGTAATGTTTATCTGTAATCTGATTATCTGACTGTAATGTTTATCCTTTTATTTTATTTCTTATTTGTCTAACTTATACTATTAATCTCTGTAAGGAAATATAACTTCCTTTATTTCTCTATTTTTGTATCTAAGACTTGTACCTAGGTATTTGGTACCTCAGATGGTGCCCTGAGGGGTGACATTGTAAATGTTTCACTGTACTTCTGCACTTGAGTACATGTGAAAATAAACCTAATTCTAATTATAGATGTAAAATTATGCTCATGAATGAATGTTTTTTATTCATCTGCATAACAATATAAACATATACAATACAACCTGCAAATTGGCTTGTTTTTTATATTCTATTAATACAGTATATACATAATATATGTTACATTATATAATACAATTGATATATTATATGTTTATATTATATATAATGCATATAAAATAGTAATAGAATATTTTAAAAAGCCAGGCTGCAGGTTATATTGAAGTACAGTATATAGATTGTGCAAATGAATGAAAAAAATTGCTGGGAATATATTCAGTGTAATATATACATAAGGTATATCATACAATACATACAAAATTACATTATATGTTAGAACATACCTTATGTATATATTACGTTGTGCCGAGTATATTCTCACTGATTTTTTTTTAAACTTTTGCACAATCTCCATACAGGTACTTTGATATAATCTGCAGCTTGACCTGTTTCTATTACGACAATATTCTATTACGACAATATATGCATAATACATAATATAAATGTATAATATTATACTGCTGTCCCACAGCACGAGGGTCACGAGTTTGATTTCATTTTCGGGCGATTGTGTGGCGTTTGCATATTTTCCCCGTGCTGCGTGGGTTTCCTCTGGGTGCTCTCTGGTTTCCTCCCACAGTCCAAAAATGCGCAGGTTAGGTGGATTGGCCGTGCTAAATTGCTCGTAGTGTTCAGGGATATGCAGGGTAGGTGCATTAGTCAGGGGAAATCGAGGATAATAGGATAAGGTAATGGGTCTGGGTGAGTTACTCTTCCACATTGTAGGGATTCTATGATATAATATATACATTGTATAGTATAATTAAAAATATGTATGTGTAATATAATGCTGAACGTTCTGTTGTAATCTCGCCGCGAATGAAACAAATGATCTCAGAATAACGACCTTGTCAGAAAGTGTGAACTGGTCTCAAGTTTGCAGATATCAAACGCGCCCCAACGCGGAGAAATTGTTTGAGCTCAGTGCTCGGCGGGGTCGCTGGGGGTGAAGAACTGCACTTTGTTGAGGAGGGACGGGGTGCTCCTCCTCATGGAGTTGTTTCTCCTCATGGAGCTGCGCTTCCTCAGCGAGTTCTGGTGCGAGAGCTCGCTCCTCTGCAGGGTCTGGATCAGGATGGAGGGCTTCTCGTCGAGCTCCCGGGCGGAGCAGCGCGGGGTCGCCACCTTGACGCGGTTGCCGAACTTGGAGTAGTCCACCGAGTAGGTGCCGTCCTCCTCGGTGACCACCGGGACGAAGCGGTAACCCCAGAGGATCTCCTCGGAGATGTAGGAGGTGCGGGCCTGGGTGGTGATGCCGGTGGTCTCCACCACCCCCTCGAGGATGACGATGACCTCCAGGTTCTGGCTCTGCAGGTCACTCGCCGAGATCTCGTAGAGCGGGCTGCGGCGGTCCACCACGTGGCTGATGGTGAGCGGAGCCACCAGGAAGATGCTGCCGCTGCCCAGGGGGTTGTCCACCGGGATGTCGATCTGGTGCAGCGGCAGGAGCTCGCCCTCGGCGGTGGTGCTCCTGCGGACCACTTGCATCCTGACCGAGGCGCTGATGATCATGCTCTTCCTGAGGTCGCCCACCCTGAACATGAAGCACAGGCGGCCGTTCCTCAGGCAGATGACGGCGTGCCGGCTGAAGATAAGGGTCTCCGCCCGGCGGTGAGCCTGCGCCGTCTTCATGAAGATACAGCCCAACATGACCGCGTTGATGATCAGCCCCGAGATGTTCTGCACGATCAGGCCGGCGATGGCGCTCGCACACTCCTCGGTGATCATGCGGCCGCCGAAGCCGATGGTGACCTGCACCTCGATGGAGAACAGGAACGCGGAGCTGAAGGAGCGCACTTTGGTGACACACGGCTCCGAGGCGGTGCTCGGCCGCCGGGGGTCCAGGTCTCCGTGAGCGAACGCCAGCAGCCACCACATCATGGCGAAGAGGAGCCAGCTGCACAGGAACGACATGGTGAAGATGAACAGGGTGTAGCGCCACTTGAGGTCCACCAGGGTGGTGAAGACATCCTGCAGGAAGCGGCCCTGCTCTCGGATGTTCTTGTGCGCCGCGTTACACGAGCCGTTCTTGGCGATGAAGCGAGCCTGGCGGGGCCGCGCCGTGTACCGGGGCTGACGCCGCACGTTCTCGGCGGCGATCCGGGCCAGCACGTACTCCTCCGGGATGATGCTCTTCCTGGCCAACATTGTGGCCGCATAGTCCTGGCCTTACCCACCAGGCACCCTGCGCTGGGCTGGGCTGGGCTGGGCTGGGGGCTCTTGAGTCTGAGTTGGGGTTGGCCTTTTGGAGTGGGATCTGGGCGAGACTGTGAGAGAGAGAGAGAGAGATGGGCACTTCTGTCCTCCAGTTACTAAGCAGAACACTCAGTCTTGGTGTCTGGGAGAGAGCAACTCACTCCTGGTCCTGTGCAGACGGGTAGAGTTTGCCGTGATGTCTGGGAGAGAGTGTGGCAGGCACTTTAGTGGTGTCAGGGCGAGAGAGATTGGCACTTCTGTTCCCCCGGCTGTGAAGTCGACCACTCAGTGTTGGTGTCTGAGAGAGAGGAACTCACTCCTGGTCCTTTGTAGACAGTCTGACCTTGTCCGAGACTCAGGCGGAGAGAGAGTGGCACTCCTCAACCCACTTTGCTGAGCAGACCAGTTGTACCGGTGTCTGGGAGAGAGTGTGGCACTGCTGATCCTCGGGGGATAAGCAGAGCTTGGCACTTGAATTGGTTTCTAGGCGAGAGAGAGATTGGCACTTCTGTCTTCGAACTGCTAAGCAGAACACATTTTCCTAGCTACCATTAGTTCTAAGGGTCACTCGACGTTGATTCATCTCCGCAGATGCTGCCCGACTAGCTGAGCTTTTCCAGCAGTTTTTTTTTGTTTCTGAAGCGGAGCATTTATTGTGTCTGAGAGAAGGCGAGAGACACACCTTTGTGATCCTGTGTAGGTAAGCAGAGTTCGGTGTTAGGGCGAGAGAAAGAGACTGGCACTCCTGAGTGCACTCTGGTAAGCAGACCAGTTGAAGTAGCTGTAGTCTGCATTCCTGATCCTGCGCTGGTTAAGTAATGATGTGTTAGAGAGAGGGGAGAGAGAGAGTCTGCCTCAGCACGTGGACTGTCCCTCCCATTCTAGCGCCTTATTTAGCTCCTCCAGAATCTGTCTGATTCATGCGATGTCTGTTCCCCTCGTGTACACAATGTTGACAAAATTCTCTAGCCGGGCTTAATTGGAAATAGCTAGTGATGAAGTGTCATGCTCGTCATGAACAGTGTCACATCGCTGCTCTCCCTGTGTGTTCTGAAGCTGGTTATTATCACTCGAAGTGTAAAATCTCTGTCAGGCTGAGAGCTGCCCGATTGTTGTGTCTTTTTGAGGTTTCACAGATTACACCAAATCAAATCAGCACGTTCTTCACTCCAGTCTCCTTCGTCCCAGACTTTTTGATGACGGTGGAGGTGGGGGCGGGGGGTGCGGTTGGGGGTGGATTTTTGGACTTGGCTTGCAACAATCTCAATGTTTCTGTTCTTGCCAGACCTTTGAGGCTGTCGGAATTAACACTCCAGCGTTGGCGCACGTTTAACATTTAATCGCAATTAGCAGTAGCAATTCTCCTTGCCTTCTTAACATGGCATTCACAGGGAAACCTTTATCAAGTTTAACAGTTAACAGCGACGGAACCAGCAGCCCCTCAGTTCAAACTAAAATAAACACGAAGTGCTGGAAAAACTCAATAGGTCTGGCAGCGTCTGTGCAGAGAGAAAACAGTTAACGTTTCGAGTTCAGTATGACTCATTTCGGAACACGTTGAATTGAGATGGCTTTAAAATATCCTCAAACCTCATCGCTCTATGGTTTGCACGTCACATACTAAACTCAGCCGCACCTGGAACTCTATGCATATATGAGTGGACAGATTTGTTAGTGTTAGCACAGTTAGGCAAGAGCACACTGTGCTAAATTTCAGACTTGTGAACTCGAGTCTATGTGCCAAATTTTAAAGTAATTTTTCCCCATTTTTTTCATGGTTAGGTCAGCATTTCTTCCCCATTTCAGAGACAGAAAGCAGTAGAGGGATATGCTATAACAGGGTTGGATAAAATCAACTTCCTGATGAAGGGCTTTTGCCCGAAACGTCGATTTCGCTGCTCGTTGGATGCTGCCTGAACTGCTGTGCTCTTCCAGCACCACTAATCCAGGGTTGGATAAAACCGAGTGGGAGGAAGTTTGTGAGCGGGATAAACACCAGCACAGATCTGCTAGAGACAGACTGGTTTGTTTCTGTGCTGTATATACAACACATTTTTCATAAAATTGTGTCAGTGGAATGACAAACCCAACCCACAAATAGGGTAATTTACCTAAAGGAGAGATTACACCTTTCCACCGGGATAGAAGACTACATAATTAGGAAATGCATAGATAGGGTTGACAGTCAAAATCTTTTTCCCAGAGTTGAAATATCTGATGTTAGGGGGCATGCATTAAAGATGAGAGTGGGAAAGATCAAAGGAGGGGCATTTTTTAACCACAGAGAATGGTAGGAGTCTGGAACACGTTACTGGGGTGGTGGTGGAGGCAGATACAATAGGGGCGTTTAAGGGACTTCTAGATAAGCAAGGAATGGAGAGATATGGACCAAGGACAGGCCAAAGGGATGAGTTTAACTTGGTGTCATGTTCAGCACAACATTGTGAGCCAAAGGACCCTGTTTCTGTGCTGTAGTGTTCTTTGTTCTGTGTCCTAAACAACTTTTTTTTAGATTAGATTAGATTACTTACAGTGTGGAAACAGGTCCTTCGGCCTAACAAGTCCACACCGCCCTGCCGAAGCGCAACCCACCCATACCCCTACATCTACCCCTTACCTACACTACGGGCAATTTAGGATGGTCAATTCACCTGACCTGCACATCTTTGGACTGTGGGAAGAAACCGGAGCACCCGGAGGAAACCCACGCAGACATGGGGAGAACGTGCAAACTCCACACAGTCAGTCGCCTGAGGCAGGAATTGAACCCAGGTCTCTGGCACTGTGAGGCAGCAGTGCTAACCACTGTGCCACCGTGCCGCCCAAAAAACTTCCTTTTTGATAATGGATGAAAAGTTTACACAAGCCAGAATTGACATTAGAGTAATGTGACATGGAAGCACGTATGCCAGTCTCTCCAGACAGTGCTGGCATGAACTAAGTCAAAAACAGTTCCCTCATCCTTGCGACATGCTCTGTTTTTTGCAGATATGGTCCCCTCTGCACTGTAATTGGTGAGATGGCTTCAGATGGTCCTGCTCTCTGCATAAACAGGTTTCAGCCTTTGAATGATGGAATTCCAATATTTTAATGCGTATACAAAATGTGAGAGATTGAAATAAAACAATATTGTACAGAATTTTCCAGGCCTTGAGCAACACAAGCAATGGAGAGAATGTTGGGAAAATACTGAAAGAATGAAAACAAAGCAATCTAATAGAACAGAATAAAAGTTCCAGTCTCCACCTCACAATTTCAACAGCAAGCTTTGAATTTCAGTAATTAGTGACTTTATTTCCATGCATTTGTATCTCAACATTAGCTAATCTCACTTCATCACCACTACTCAAATACCAGACTATCACCATCACCAATAACAGACAATCTAACTACCACTCCTTGATATTCAAAGGTATTACTGAATCCCCAACTATCAACTTCCTAGGAGTTATCATTGATCAGAAACTCAACTGGACTCACCACATAAATGCAGTGGCTAAAAGATCAGGTCAGAGGCTAGGAATACTGCTGCAGGTAACTCATCTCCTGACTCCCCAAAGCCTGTCCACAAGGTATAAGTTAGGAGTATGATGGAAAACGCCCCAGTTGCCTGGATGAGTGCAGCCCCAACAACATTCAATATGTTTGACACCATCCAGGACAAAGCAGCTTGCTCGATTGGCCCTACATCCTCTCCCTCCACCACCAATACTCAGTAGCAAGCAGTGTGTACTATCTACAAGATGCAATGCAGATATTCACCAAAGATCCTCAGACTGTACCATCTGAACCTTCGAGCACTTCCATCCCACAAAATGAATTTTAAAAATTTTGATACAGCTCCTGAGAAGCCGAATGGCGATAATTCCCGACGTGAAAGGCAGAATGGTTACCTTGGAAGTGCAGGTTGCTGCTTGCTTCCCTGTGCCTCTATTTCAAGGACCATCCATTAGCATCTCACTGCATGCTGCACTGACAACAATTGCCCGTGAAAATCAGCTTCGACAAGCCACCGCATCATCATGGCTGATCTTGTACTAACACAATGTGTATCAGCACCAAGGTGAAATAAGAGGTATACTAGGGTTGCACTTGGCCGAGTGTGCATCAATGAGCCCAAGCAAAACTGAAGTCAATGGGAATTAAGGTGAAAATGCTCAGAATTGGGGGGGGGGTGAAGGTGGGGGCATCGGCTGGTTACAATCACGCCAGGCACAATGGAAGATAATTGTGTGGTTGATAGATGCCAGTCACCTGAGCTCCAGGATATCTCTGCAAAGCCATTTGGCTTCTTTGTTGCATAGTTAAAGTTCCATTAAAGGTGACACATTATCCCATTTATGCTCTTGTAAGTGCCTGTTAGTCAGGCTTACCCCATTCCCCTTCATGTTCCACTTTATGTTGCAGTCCTTGTCAACCCCATAAACTTTCAGGTTCCCATGTTATAATCCAAACATATATATTCATTGTCAAGTTTGTGAAATCCAATTCTTATCATCTCTAAAGCTGATGTGATCACAGAAAAATGTAAAAGTGTCACCTGCATTTGCCACATTATAAACACATTCTACTGATTCCTTTGCTGCATGATGCTTCAAAGCTGCTACCCTCATGCACTGAACTGTAAATATGTAAGAGCATATTCAATGTAAGAGTTATATTCAGTGCTGCATTTCTGTATGGGCTAGGTGGTGAAGGGGCATGGTTGGCGTGGCATTGAGAGCATAATGCTGTAGGACCTACAACCTCTGAATGTTGTTTGGTCACTTAACCTGTGTTACACACATCTGAATAACATGAATTAACTCAGCAGTCCATGTCGAGGCATTACATTGAATTACATTATGTAGCAGCATTGCTCTATTTCTGGGCAGTCTCCATGCCATAATGTATCATTGTTTACAATGAAGTCTCATTTCTGTTTGCAATGACTGTTCAGGGATCACATCACTGAAAAGCTGTTCTGGTTCTGATATTCCCCATATAGTAAGGGTGCACGCATCCTGAATGGATCTAAGAATAGCTGGTGTCACAGCTCCATACAGTCAACACAACAGGAAACGGCAGTTACAAGGACAACTGTGAGCCCAGCACCCATTGCACAGCCTCTAAAAGCAGCAGTTGAAGGTCCGCTCTGAAGTTGGAGGATGATGAGGAGACGCAGAATCTACTATCCTTGCTGTAATTTCCTTCAGATGTACAAATATTCAGAATACTTCCCAACAGCATTTAAGCTAACAGACACTGTGTTCCCCACCAGAACAAAATGTTTTGAGACAGAGTTTGGATGTAAGTAGAGCATTGGATATTATCCATCCTGACTGAGTGTGTGCTGCCTTGCAAAATGGATATAATGAATCTTTCCCTCCAGAGATTTGTGCACTTACGAATGATCGTATAGGGGTATAGACAAGTGTATAGAACATGAGTGAAGCAAGGCTCTATCATACTGCATTTACATTTTGATGTGGTCCAGATGGCATTGAAGTTCAAACCATTTATTAATCTTCTCAAGACAAAGTTCCAATAGTTCGTAAGATTGGGCTTCTCATTTGGTATTCAAACAACTGTTCAAGGCATTTCCCACAATAAATTATAGAGACCTTCTAAGAATTGAAGTTTCATAGGTTTTACTTGAAGGTCTATCTTTGTTAGATTTGCTTCTACAAATTAAATATTGAGATGTTTCATGTCTGCAATCAAATATTCCTGTGACTGATGTTGAACAAGTGCTGTCATCACTCTACATTTTTCATTTACAGACTCATCTTTTATGTGGATTAGCATATGATAAAGGTTTGAGCAGGTTTGGCCTTAACCCAGCAAACATTAGAAGAATGAAAAGTGATTTTATTGCAACATATGAGATCCTGAGGGAATTTTGTGGGCGGCACGGTGGCACAGTGGTTAGCACTGCTGCCTCACAGCGCCAGAGACCCGGGTTCAATTCCCGCCTCAGGCGACTGACTGTGTGGAGTTTGCACGTTCTCCCTGTGTCTGCGTGGGTTTCCTCCGGGTGCTCCGGTTTCCTCCCACGGTCCAAAGATGTGCAGGTCAGGTGAATTGGCCATGCTAAATTGTCCGTAGTGTTAGGTAAAAAGGGGTACATGTAGGGGTAGGGGTATGGGTGGGTTGCGCTTTGGTGGGTCAGTGTGGACTTGTTGGGCCGAAGGGCCTGTTTCCACACTGTAAGTAATCTAATCTAATCTTGACAGGGTGAATGCTAAAAAGATGTGGAGATTTTGGAACTAGGAAGCACAATTTAAAAAGGGGGCTCTTATTAAAAACTGAGATGAAGTTCTCTTTTCCTGTCAGCGGGGTTTTATTCCGTAGAATTCTCTTCGCTACAATGCAGTGGAAGCTGGGTCATTGAATATGTTCAAAATTGAATTAAATTGATTGTTGACGGAGAGGGTGAAGAGTTATGGGAGCCAGTTAGAAAAATGAAGTTGAAGTCACAAATTGTAAAGCACACTCAAGTTGCTGATTGATCTACTCTTGCTTCTCATTCTTATAGGGTTTTTTTAGATTTAACTTTCATGACATAGAGATCTACAGCATGGAAATAGACCCTTCAGTCCAACCCGTCCATGCTAACCAGATATCCCAACCCAATCTAATCCCGCCTGCCAGCAGCCAGCCCACATTCCTCCAAACCCTTCCTATTCATATATCCATCCAAATGTCTTTCAAATGTTGCCATTGTATCAGCCTCCACTATTTCCTCTGGCAGCTCATTCCACACACACTTACCACCCTCCGTATGAAAAAGTTGCCCCTTAGGTCTCTTTTATATCTTTCCCTCTCACCCTAAACCTATGTCCTCTAGTTCTGGACTCCCCCACCCCAGGGAAAAGACTTTGTCTATTTATCCTATCCATGCCCCTCATAATTTTGTAAATCTCTATAAGGTCACTCCTCAGCCTCCGATGCTCCAGGGAAACAGCCCCAGCCTGTTCAGCCTCTCCCTATAACTCAAATCCTCCAACCTGGCAACATCCTTGTAAATCTTTTCTGAACCCTTTCCAGTTTCACAACATCTTTCCGATAGGAAGACCAGAATTGCACGCAATATTCCAACAGTGACCTATCCAATGTCCTGTACAGCTGCAACATGACCTCGAAACTCCTGAACTCAATACTCTGACAGATAAAGGAAAGCATACCAAATGCCTTCTTCACTATCCTATCTACCTGCGACTCCACTTTCAAGAAGCTATGAACCTCCATTCCAAGGTCTCTTTGTTCAGCAACACTCCCTAGGACCTAGCATTTAATGTACAAGTCCTGCTAAGATTTGCTTTCCCAAAATGCAGCACCTCACATTTATCTGAATTAAACTCCTTCAGCTACTTCTTAGCCCATTGGCCCATCTGCTCAAGATCCTGTTGTATTTTGAGGTCCACTACACCTCCAATTTTGGTGTCATCTGCAAAATTAGAGGTGTACAGTTATTCTATTTCACACAAAATCTATTCTTGCTTGGAGCTCCCCTATGTAAAGGGGAGATTCCACAATTCCATGCCCAGAGAGGAATCCAATTTTGGTGTCATCTGCAAACTTATTAACTATACCTCTTCTGCTCACATCCAAATCATTTATGTAAATGACAAAAAGTGGAGGACCCAGCACCGATCCTTGTGGCACTCCACTAGTCACAGGCCTCCAGTCTAAAAAACAACCCTCCACCACCAGCCTCTGTCTTCTACCTTTGAGCTAATTTTATATCCAAATGACTAGTTCTCCCTGTATTCTGTGAGATCTAACCTTGCTAACCAATATCCCATGGGAACCTTGGTGAACGCCTTAATGAAGTCCATACAGATCACATCCACTGCTCTACCCTCATCAATCCTCTTTGTTACTTCTTCAAAAAACTCAATCAAGTTTGTGAGACATGATTTCCTGTGCACAAAGCCATGTTGACTATCCCTAATCAGTCCTTGCCTTTCCAAATACATGTACATCCTGTCCCTCAAGATTCCCTCCAACAACTTGCCCACCACGGACATCAGGCTCACTGGTCTATAGTTCCCTGGCTTGTCATTACCAACCTTCTTAAACAGTGGCATCACGTTTGCCAACCTCCAGTCTTCTGGCACCTCACCTGTGCCTATTGATGATACCAATTTCTCAGCAAGAGGCTCAACAATCACTTCTCTAACTTCCCACAGAGTTCTAGGGAACACCTGATCAGATCCTGTGGATTTATCCACCTTTATGTGTTTCAAGACATCCAGCACTTCCTCCTCTGTAATATGGACATTTTTCAAGCTATCACCAATCTATTTCCCTACATTCTATATCTTCCATATCCTTTTCCACAGTAAATACTGATGTAAAATACTCGTTTAGTCTCTTCCCCATCTCCTTTGGCTCCACACAAAGGCTGCCTTGCTGATCTTTGAGAGGCCCTATTCTCTCCCTAGTTACCCTTTTGTCCTTAATGTATTTGTAAAAACCCTTTGGATTTTCCTTAATTCTATTTGCCAAAGCTATCTCATGTCCCCTTTTTGCCCTCCTGATTTCCCTCTTAAGTATACTCCTACTGCCTTCATACTTTTCTAAGTATTCATTCGATCTATCCTGTCTATAACTGACATATGCTTCCTTCTTTTTCTTAACCAAACCCTCAATGTCTTTAATCATCTAGCATTCCCTATACCTACCAGCCTTTCCTTTCACCCTAACAAGAATATACTTTCTCTGGATTCTCGTTATTTAATTTCTGAAGGCTTCCCATTTTCCACCCATCCCTTTACCTGCGAACATCTGCCCCCAGTCAATTTTTGAAAGTTCTTGCCTAATACCGTCAAGATTGGCCTTTCTCCAATTTAGAACTTCAACTTTTAGATCTGGTCTAATCTTTGCCATTACTATTTTAAATCTAATAGAATTATGGTCGCTGGCCCCAAAGTGCTCCCCCACTGACACCTCAGTCACCTGCCCTGCCTTATTTCCCAAGAGTAGGTCACATTTTGCATCTTCTCTATTAGGTATACCCACATACTGAATCAGAAAATTTTCCAGTACACACTGAACAAATTCCTGTCCATCTAAACCCTTAACTCTATGGCAGTTCCAGTCTATGTTTGGAAAGTTAAAATCCCCTACCATAACCACCCTATTATTCTTAGAGATAACTGAGATTTCCTTATAAATTTGTTTTTCAATTTCCCTCTGATGATTAGAGGGTCTATAATACAATCCCAATAAAGTGATCATCCCTTTCTCAGTTCCACACAATTAACTTCCCTGGATGTATTTCCGGGAAGATCCTCCCTCAGTACAGCAGTAATGCTATCTCTTATCAAAAACGCCATTGCCCCTTCTCTCTTGCCTCCCTTTCTATCCTTCCTGTAGCATTTGTATCCTGGCAACATTAAGTTGCCAGTCGTGTCCTTAGCTTAACTGAGATAACAAACCAGACAGTCTGGAGTGCTGAGCTAATTTGCAAATGGAATGAAGAGATTGTTGGAACAGTCAAAGCTATTGAATGAATCCCTAACAATACAGACCGGTCATAGTATCAATTTTCCATCTATACTTTGAAGTATTGATACGAGCAAGCTGATAGGATGACTGCTGGAAATCATGTGACTTTTGAAATTTGGACCACTGACATTTATCAAGTCTCTAACAAATATCCAATTAAACGTGCACATGGGTGAGGTTTTCTTGCAACTATCTGGGCATTCACATGCCTCACTGTTTCAGGATGGGCCAACATTTAAACCAAACTGCCTGACTCCATGCTTCAGACTAGACAAAGTGAAAAACAAAAACTCAATGGACAATATCAGCACCCCATGGTATTACAATGGGGTACAGAAGTGTTACTCAGCAGTCATATGATTGAAACTGGTTCCAGAATCTGCAATCTTATTACCCCAGGACCAAGTAGATCCTTCAGAACTATCAGTTATCAACCAGCCTGTGAGCTGGACTCTGAAACTAGCTGTAAGTCATCATGCAGCTCAACTACTTAAACAAAAGCAAAACCAGAAAAGGCTGGAGAAACTGGCAGCATCTGTGGAGCGAGAAATAGAGTTAATGTTTCAAATCTGGTATGACTTCAGAACTGAAAAGGGCTGGATAATGGTGGGTTTCATGCTGTAGACAGAAGTGGAGGAGGAGCGAGTGGAACAGATGATGAGGTTGCCCAGGGCAAAAGACACAGTGAGTACTAATGGTTGTAAAGGAGGAATTGAGCTGTAAAATAGATGTAAATAACAGGTGTGAAAAGGAGAAATGGGTCCACTATGCTGAGACATAAGGCATGAATAAGACACAGAGGAGACTGCAATTAAAATGGAGGACAAGGATCATGTGCTGAAGTTGTTCAACTCAGTGATGAATCCTAAAGGACATAAATGTCTATTCTGAAAATGAAGTGCTGTTCCTTCAGTTTTCTTTTTGAGTATTGCAGTTCGCACAGATAAAAATGAGAGCCAAGATGCTTATTTAAATGGCAAGCAACTGAGAGGTCAGGATAATTCCTGTGGGCAGATGGTGGTGCTTTGCAAAGTAGTCACCTCATCTACATTTAGTCTTGCCAATGTAAATGAGATTGCATTGTGAGGAATGAATGCAGTAGTCTAGATTGAATGAGGCTCAAGTGAAACTCAGCTTCACATGGAAAGTGCATTTGAGGCTTTGGATGGTGAGGAAGGAGGAGGTGTTACACCTCCTGTGATTGCATGGAAAGGTGCCATTATTCACTGACTTCCCTGGAGCTGCCTCCAAATTTAAAAGGCTGTTGTGCATTGTCAGGCTGGAGCTGCCCTGCATAGTATGTGACATTTGCCCTGTACATTCCAGACCAGGGGAAATCATCACTCTGCTTTGTGGCATACGCCTGGTGCTCCTGACAGATGGGACTCCCTCTTACCCAGGGCCAGTGATGGAGGCCAAAACACCAGACCATGTCAGCCTGCTCCAAGGTCGCTATCTGCACTGTGGAAGTCTCAGTTGTTTGGGGGAATGTCCAGTACTGCAGGAAGAGGGAGTGTCCTTCTTTATTCCACAAGCATTACTGCCACCATTTCTTGTGCAAAATGCCACATAAAGACTAGATTGGTAAAGGATGGCATAGTTTATTCCCTAATGGACATTAAGGAATCAGTTGGACTTTTATGACAATCCAACAGTATCCTAGTCACTTTAAATTTTCAGATTTTAAAAAGCTGAAAGCAACTTTTCAAACAATTGGTGGAATTCTCTGGAGCTCTGGTCCAGTAACACAACAACTGAAGCACCCTGCCTCAAAAACTTCAAAATGAGAATGGGCAGACTGCTACCTTTAACTCGTTTTCTTTATCACATATTCTGTGGAATTACTGAGGATAGTTAGCTCTTTTTTTCCACTAATTCTTCTTTTCCCATTTGGCATCAATAATAGACAGTCAGTATTAACCTGCTGCTCAGTGCAGTCACCCAGGAGATAAGGAACACCATGTTCCATAAGGTATTTGATATCTCATCTGATGCTCATCCTGCAACATCATGTATTGCTGTCAGTTAGATGATTATCTAGGTTATTGTTTAACAAAGCTGCTAGCATCATTTAAGCAGGAAAGGTTTACATTCTTATACTGAATAAATCAGACAAACATTTTAAGGAGATGTTACCATGATGATTATTAGCAGCCTGAAAAAAACTATAAAAGTGTTGTGAGGCATATTACATTATCACACAGTTTTGTAATAATTTTGTCTCATCTCTCTGCACACAAAGATGGCAGGAGGCGATGACCTAGTGGTATTATTGCTGGACTATTCATCCAGAGACTCAGCTAACATCCTAAGGACCTGGGTTTGAATCCTGCCATAGCAGATGGTGGATTTTGAATTCAATTTTTAAAAAATTTGGAATCAAGAATCTACTGATGATCATGAATCACTGTCGACTGTCAGGAAAAACCCATCTGGTTCACTAATATCCTACGGGGAAGGAGATTGCCATCCTTACCTGGTCTGGCCTACACTTGACTCAGACTCACAGCAATGCGGTTGACTCTTAGTTGTACTCTGAAATGGTCAGGAAACTGTTCAGTTGGACCAATCTCTACAAAGTAACAAAGAAATGAAACTGGACTGTTCACCCAGCACCGAACTAGACACTGAGAAAGACAACAGCACAGACAGCCGCGCTGACCATGCAAAATCCTCCTTAGTAGCAACGAGTGCCAAAATTGGGAGAGCTGTCTCACAGACTAGTTAAGCAGCAACCTGACATAATCATATTCAATGTTCCAGACAGTGCCAACACCATCCCTGGATAGGTCCTGTTCCACTGGCAGGGCAGAAGGGGAGGAAGTTGCTGTAGGAATCCTCAACATTGACTCCAAACTCCACGAAGTTTTGTGACTTCAGGTTAAACATGGACAAGGAAACCTCCTGCTGATTAACACGTACCATCCTCCCTCAGCTGATGAATCAGTACTACTCCACGTTGAACAACACTTGGAGGAAACATTGAGTGGCAAGGGTAAAATGTACTCTGGGTGGGGATTTCAACATCTACCACTGAGAGTGGCTTTGTGGCAGTCCTACAGGTTAAGCTGGTCGGGTCCTAAAGGACATGGCTGCGAGACTGGGTCTGCAGCAGGTGGTAAGGAAACCAACAAGAGGGAAAAACATACTTGTCCTTATCCTGACCAATGTGTCAGCTGCAGATGCGTTTGTCCATGACAGTATTGGTAACAGCGACCACTGCACAGATCTTCTTATCGCCTTCTCATTGAGCATCACCTCCGTGTTGTGTGGCACCATCAACATACTAAATGGAATAGACTTCAAACAGAGCTAGCAGTTCAAAACTGGGCATCCATGCAGCGTTGTGGGCCATTGACAGCAGTAGAACTGTACTCCAGCACAATCTGCAACCTTATTGCCTGGTATATCCCTCACTCAACCATTAGCATCAAGCTACGGGATCAACTCTGGTTCAATGGAGACTGTAGGAGGTCATGCCAGAAGCAGCACCAGGCATACCTGAAGATGAGGTGTCAACTTGTTAAAGCCACGAAACAGGACTACTTGCATATCAAATAGCATAAGTAGCAAATGATAGAGCGAAGCAATTCCACAACCAACGGATCAGATCTAAGCTCTGCAGTCCTGCCACATCCAGTCATGAGTGGTAGTGGAAGATTAAACAATTCGCTGGAGCAGGAGGCTCCACAAGTATCCCCATCCTCAATGATGAAAGAGCCCAGCGCATCAGGTCAAAAGATAAGGCTGAAGCTTTCACAAGAGTCTTTAGTGGATAATCCATTTTGGCCTCCTGCAGTGGTCCCCAGCGTTAAAGATACCACTTGTCAGCAATTTGATTCACTCCACGTGATATCAAGAAATGATTGGAGACACTGGATACTGCAAAGACTACGGGCTCTGACAACATCTTGACAATAGTATTGAAGTCTTGTGCTCTAGAACTTGCTGCTCCCCAATATAAACTGTTCCAGTACAGTTCCAGTACACTGGCATCCACCTGACAATGTGGAAAATTGCCCAGGCATGTTCTGTACATAAAATGCAGGACAAATCCAACCCGCCCAATTACTGCCCTATCAGTCTACACTCGATCATCAGTAAAATGATGGAAGGTGCCATCATCAGTGCTATAAAGCAGCCCTGCTCAGCAATAACCTGCTCAGTGATGCCCAGTTTGGGTTCAGCCAGGGCCACTCAGCTCCTGACCCCATTCTAGCCTTAATTCAAACATAGACAACAGAGCTGAATTGTAGAGGTGAGGTGAGAGTGACAGCCCTTGACATTAAGGCTGCATCCAATCGAGTGTGGCTTCAAGGAGCAAAACTGGAATCACTGGGTATCAGGGAAACTCACAGCTAGTTGGAGTCATACCTGGCACATGGGAAGATGGTTGTGGTTGTTGGAGGTCAGCCATCTCAGCTCCAGGACATCTCTGCAGGAGTTCCTCAGGGCAGTGTCTGAAGCACAACTATCTTCAGTTGCTTCATCAATGACCTTCCTTCCATCATAAGGTCAGAAGTGGCTGATGATTGCATAACATTCAGCACCATTTGTGACTTCTCAGATACTGAAGCAGTTCATGTTCAAATGCAATAAGATCTGGATAATATCCAGACTTGGGCTGACAATTGGCAATTATCATTCACATCACACAAATGTCAGACAATACCATCTCCAATAAGTGACAATCTAATCACCATCCCTTGACATTCAATTGTGTTACCGTCACTGAATCCCCCATTATTAACGCCGTACGGGTTATCATTGACCAGAAACACGACTGGACTCACCATATAAACACAGTGGCTACAAGCGCAGGTCAGAGGCTGGGAATACCCCAGCGTGTAACTAACCTCCTGACTCCCCAGACCATGTCCATATCTGCAAGGCACAAGTCAGGAGTGTGGTGGAATATTCCCCACCTGCCTGGATGGGTGCAGCTCCAACAACACCCAAGAAGCTTGACACCATCCAGGACAAAGTAGCTCACTTGATTGACACTACATTCACAAGTATCCACTCTCTCCACCACCGATACTCAGTAGCAGCAGTGTGTATTATCTACAAGATGCACTGCAGAAATTCTGCAAAGAGCCTGAGGTAGTACCTTCCAAAGCCATGACCATTTCCATCAGGAAGGACAAGGGCAGCAGGCACACGGGAATGCCATCACCTTTAAATTCCTCTCCAAGCCACTCACCATCCTGACTTGGAAATATATCTCCATTCCTTCACTGTTGCTGGGTCAATATCATGGAATTCCCTCCTTAATGGCATTGTGGGTCAAGCCACAGCTGGTGGACTGCAGTAGTTCAAGAAGGCAGCTCACCCCCACCTTCTCAAGGGCAACTAGGGACAGGCAATAAATGTTAGCCAGTCATTGATTGCCACATTCTGCAAATGAATACATTTTTTAAAAAGTGTCTTTAATGTCCATAGGATATGCCACATTTCTTAAAGTGTAATCACTGATACAGTGTAAGAATAAATGCTATAAAAGTACTCACTTTTATTGCTGTTGAGTACTGCAGAAATGTAAGAAGCACACTCACATTTTACCATTCAAATGAAACATACAATCATATAAGTAACCTCAAATTGAAAATATGCTCAATTTCATTGTGAAATTATTCATCCATAAAAATATTGTTATGAAATCTTTGTACTTTTTGAGACCTTGAATCTTGAAGGATAATTGAGAAATTGATTTTAAGAAGGCATTAATTGAAACCATATTGTTTCATCAAGTTGCTAGACTTGCTTACTGGAAGTCACCTGCCTGGCTTTTCTAATTACAAGAGAGCTAGTCTCTGTTTTAATAATGTATTGCATGCAACCGGAGATTATTTGGTTCATTTGGGGAAAGGGTTGCTCAGCTCATTGCCTTTTTTAAAACCCTTCTTGTGAGTCCTATGTGAAAGCTGATTATCCTTCAGAAAACTATTTGGAAGACTTCTAGATATCATGTTTCCTGAGCATGTTGCATCTGCCAAGACCCCAGAGGCATGTCTATTTATCTGTCGTCGAGTTGGACCGGAGGGTCTGTTTCCGTGCTGTACTATGACTCTATAGGGCCAGAATGCTGGATTGACAGCCATCTGAATATTCCATAAGGTAAAAACAATGACTGCAGATGCTGAAAACCAAATACTGGATTAGTGGTGCTGGAAGAGCACAGCAGTTCAGGCAGCATCCAACGAGCAGCGAAATCGACGTTTCGGGCAAAAGCCCTTCATCAGGGCTTTTGCCCGAAACGTCGATTTCACTGCTCGTTGGATGCTGCCTGAACTGCTGTGCTCTTCCAGCACCACTAATCCAGTATCTGAATATTCCATACCTATTCTACTTTTCTTCAAAACTTACCCATCATTGTCCAAAAATGTGTTTTTAAGTAAATCTCTGCAGAGAGAAATCCATGGTTTTTCCTTTACCTGGTGTGTGTTTATGTGAACCACCTTTGTATCTCCAATCAACTTTGTTTCGCAATTAATCAATAATTTTATTGATTTATTGAGTTTATTAAAGAAACATGTTTGATGGATCCTTTTATCCTAAGTCGTGGAGAAAGCATATGACTGACCATATCAGGAACTGGGTAAAACAACTAAATTTATGCTGTGATTTATGGAGTAGTGGTGCTCGAAGATAGTGCACTCCTTCCATCTTAGCCATAACAATATGTACAATACATTCCGTTAAATTTTATGTTAAAGGTCAATGAGGTTTTAGGCACTGTGATTCTATTTCAGATGGGCAGATGGTGAAGAATGGAACTAGGCCTGAATCATTACACACTTAAACATTTTTAGTAACAGTGAGACACATTGCAAAGATCCACAGATTAACCAGAGAAGCACAGTTTCAATCTGCTTTTTTATATATTTTTTCACAGAATATGGGTAAGCACTTGCTATCCCTATTTTTGGGGACAGCACAGTGGTTAGCACTGCTGCCTCACAGCACCAGGGATCCGGGTTCAATTCCAGCCTCGGGCTACTGTCTGTGTGGAGTTTGCACATTCTCCCTGTGTCTGCGTGGGCTTCCTGCCACAATCCAAAGACGTGCAGATCAGGTGAATTGGCCATGCTAAATTCCTCATAGTGTTAGGTGCATTAGTCAGAGGTAAATAGAGAGAACTGGTCTGGGTGGGTTACTCTTTGGAGGATTGGTGTGGACTTGTTGGTTCAATGGCCTATTTCCACACTTTTGGGAATCTAATCTAACTTTTCCCTTGAGAATGTGGTGTTGAGCTGTCTTCCTGAACTGCTGCAGTCCTTGTGCTGTCGGCAGACCCACAGTGTCATTGGGAAGGGTGTTCCAGGATTTTGACTCTATCACAGGAATAATAATATAGTTCCAGGCTTGTGTTGTGTGTTATATTTAGGAATTCAAGATTAGTGCCTGGAATTAAGGAGCTCAACATAATCAAATACACCATTGCTATATAATTAATAATTGGTGATGGGTACGTGATGTGAACTGATTTTAATCTTTTACTGTACAAACAGGCAACCTGGATAATTTCATTACCAGCCCCTTTTCCATGACAGGATCATCACTTTTATCATTTTAACTCCGTGGACAGCTGCACTTTTGTAGCCCTTCTGTCCTTATTCTTTCCCTTCCCTCTTTTATATCATTCTGTGCATGCTTAATATTTGTTCATTTCTAACATTGTGTGGATCTGAAGAAGAATCATACCACTATCCAAAGTAGGAGCAGAAGTAGACTGTTTGGCCCTTCAAACTGCTCCACCACCTTCCTTTCTACATCAAGTAACCCTTGATTCCCTTGTGTATTGAAAATCTGTCCACCTTGCTCTTAAAAATATTCAATGACCATGCTTCCACTGCCATCTGAGGCAGAGAGTTCCATTGTTGCACAACTCTCTGAGAGAAAAAAAATCTCCTTGTCCCTGTCGTGGACGGGTGACCCCTAGCTTTGGATAAATCAACAAGTGGAAACATTTTTTCCACCTTTGCCTTGTCAAGTCAGTCCCCACTCTTCTAAATTCCAGTGGAAACAAGACAAGGATAAGTCTGAAGACAAGGATAAGTCTGTAAGTTAGCTCACTGAGCTGGAAGATTTGTTTTCAAATGTTTCGTCACCATACTAGGTAACATCATCAGTGAGAGTCTCCGGTGAAACGCTGGTGGTATGTCCCACCTCTCTATTTATGGGCCTTGGTTTCTTAAGGTGGGAGATGTCATTTCTGTTTTTTTAAGGAATGGTAGATAGGATTTAAGTGGATGTGTTTATTGATAGAGTTCTGGTTAGAATGCCATGCCTCGAAGAATTCTCGTGCGTGTCTTTGTTTCATCTGTCCTGGCATCTGTGTATTGTGCCAGTCAAAGTGATGTTCTTCTTTGCCTGTATGTATGGAGACTAGTGGTAGTGGGTTGTGTCTTTTGATGGCTAGTTGGTGTTTGTGTCTCCTGGTGGCAAGTTTCCTGGTTGTTTGACTGATGTAGTATTTTTTACAGTTCTTGGATGGTATCTTGTAAGTGATGTTAGTTTTGTTAGTAGTATCTAATGGATCCTTGAGGTTCATTAGTTGCTGGTTAAGTGTGTTGGTAGGTTTATGGGCTATGATGATGCCAAGGGGTCCGAGTAGTCTTGAAGTAATTTGTGATATGTCTTTGATGTGAGGTAATGTGGCTATAGTTTTTGGTCGCATTGTGTCTGATTGTTTGGGTTTGTTCCTGAGAAATTGGCAGATTGTGTTTATTGGCTATCTGAGTTTCTTGAAAATGTTGTATAGATATTTTTCTTCTCCTTTTTGTAGAGTTCTTGGGTGCTGCAATGTGATGTAACTCCTTGAAATATCTACCTTACTGCAAGGTGAACAATTTCACATTTTCCCGCATCATACTCCACTTGCTAGAATTTTGCCTACTCAGTCAATCCAGTACATTCATCCACAATGTTCTTATGTCATCTTCACAATCTACTTGCTGGCCGACCTTATTGTCATATGATACCATGCCTTTGCTCCACTCATCTAAGTCATTGATATAAATGTTGAGGCCCCAGCTCACATCTTTGCTGGATTGTTTGGTTGCATCCTGTAAATCAGACAAATACCTCATTATGCAGAATCTCAGTTTGCCGTCAGCCAGCTAATCTTCTTTCCATGCCAACATGTTAACCAAACACCATAAGCTTTTATTTTCCATGATAATGTTGTTTGGGCACCTAATCAAGTGGCTTCTGGATATCCAAGTAAAGTCTATTTACATATAGTTTATTAGCAGCTTGTGTTACTCCTTCGACCTGTTAACTCTGTTTCTGTTTCCATGCATGCTGCCTCACCTGCAGATTAATTCCAGGGTTTCTACTTGTATTTCGGATTTCCTGCATTTGCAGTATAATGCTTTGTGTTCTTCTAAATCTCCAGCCCAAATAAGTTCAATAGGATAAATCTATGTCTGATAAACATAG
Organism: Chiloscyllium punctatum; assembly: GCF_047496795.1. Lineage (NCBI taxonomy): Eukaryota > Metazoa > Chordata > Chondrichthyes > Orectolobiformes > Hemiscylliidae > Chiloscyllium > Chiloscyllium punctatum. The sequence goes on from NC_092782.1 coordinate 12,872,207, forward strand.
GAAACCGTAAACTTGCAATCCAGTTTAAAATCTTACTTTATACCCAAGCTAGTTGACATTTCAAATGAAAATTTAAATTTTAAAATGAAATTAAAGACACCATATTAAGGAGTATGGGGTTGGTATGGGAAAATGGTGTTATGGTAGAAAATCAGCTGTGATCTAGTTGTACAGCTATGTTGGGCCAAATGACCTAGTCTGGCTCCTATGTTCCCTGTGAAATGTAAAAGAGACCCAGTTTGGATAGCCTGTTTAAAGAAAGGCTATGTAGCAATAATGTTTAGCCAGCAGATGCCACTATCACATTCAGTTAGTCCTGTATTAAATCATATTTAACAGTTATGCTTATAAATAGGAATACTGTACTAAACATCATTTTCTTCATTTTGATACTAAAATATAGCAATTATTGCATTATTGTATTATCGTTTGAATTATTGTACATTCCATTATCTTAAATATTTTTACAACCCAATATCCAGTGGGTTAAATAATGAAATAAACTTTAGGTAATAACTACTGTAAAGCAATTAATATTTATCTTACAAAGTGGGAGTTACTAACTCCTGGCTTTTACTTATTCGATGCATGAGTTATGTTTTCTATCTTTAATCCATTAAGATGTGTTTCAGCTGCACAGTCTCAACTGGATGCTATTCTACTTTTCAATTGACATGTCTCCATGCTTTAACCTATTAATTTCTCTCTTTTCTTGTTTCATCTATCTCATTCATTGTCTTTCTCCATTTTGATTTCTGAAGTGAAACTCACTCAAATAGATGGCATGTGTGGGTAAATGTCGGAGAGAAATAAAGAGTTCACCTCCCCACATCGCAAGCACAATACAAATCCCACATATAATGTACAGCATAATTTATTTACTTTGGCTTCATTTTTTTCTAGTGTAAATTTCCAATTACTTTTATTAGTCCATCAAAGATAAGACAATAGACAATAGACAATAGGGGCAGGAGTAGGCCATTCAGCCCTTCTAGCCTGCACCACCATTCAATATGATCATGGCTGATCATTCCTAACCAGTATCCTCTTCCTGCCTTATCTCCATAACCCTTGATTCCACTCTCTTTGAGGGCTCTATCCAACTCTTTCTTAAATGAATCCAGAGACTCGGCCTCCACTGCCCTCTGGAGCATAGCATTCCACACAGCCACCACTCTCTGGGTGAAGAAGTTTCTCCTCATCTCTGTCCTAAATGGTCTACCCCGTATTTTTAAGCTGTGTCCTCTGGTTCGGCACTCACCCATCAGTGGAAACATGTTTCCTGCTGCCAGAGTGTCCAATCCTTTCATAATCTTATATGTCTCAATCAGATCCCCTCTCAGTCTTCTAAACTCAAGGGTATACAAGCCCAGTTGCTTTAGTCTTTCAGTGTAAGGTAATCCCGCCATTCCAGGAATTGACCTCGTGAACCTATGCTGCACTCCCTCAATAGCCAGAATGTCTTTCCTCAAATTTGGAGACCAGAACTGCACACAGTACTCCAGGTGTGGTCTCACCAGGGCCCTGTATAGCTGCAGAAGCACCTTTTTGCTTCTATACTCAATCCCTCTTGTTATGAAGGCCAGCATGCTATTAGCCTTCTTCACTACCTGCTGTATCTGCATGCTTACCTTCATTGACTGGTGTACAAGAACACCCAGATCTCTCTGTACTGCCCCTTTACCTAAATTGATTCAATTGAGGTAGTAATCTGCCTTCCTGTTCTTGCCACCAAAGTGGATAACCATACATTTATCCACATTAAACTGCATCTGGCCACTCACCCAACTTGTCCAGGTCACCCTGTAATCTCCTAACATCCTCATCACATTTCACCCTGCCACCCAGCTTTGTATCATCAGCAAATTTGCTAATGTTATTGCTGATACCATCTTCTATATCATTAACATATATTGTAAAAAGCTGCGGTCCCAGCACGGATCCCTGCGTTACCCCACTGGTCACTGCCTGCCATTCCGAAATGGATGCTTACATGAAACAGAGCTTTACAGATTGTTTGAAATATTCTCACTCTGGAGCTCTTTTCCAGCTTTTGAAATTAAAAAAAATATCAAAAAAACAAATCACTAGTTTGTGATCACTTTGTCACACTGTGAGAAGGGTTTATACTGGGGCTTCTGTGGGATTCTAAGTTTTTGCCAGCATCAATGAGTGGGAGTGAATTATTTAAGATAAGAGTGTGTGACCAAAAAGCTAGTGAAAGCACCACCAAATGTGAAGTCCATTGCATTGCTGATACAGAATTGAAGTACCAGCTGAGGAAGTCTCACTAACAGAATCAAGATCCCGACTTAGTTTATCTGGAATCTGCTGTTCAACCTGTGGTCTCTCATTCTCCTCTCAATTTGGTCTCATCAATCATTGGAGACTGACTGTAGAAAATGATCTTGATATTCCAGCTGTCTTCAGTGTTGAAGGGACAAGCAATTTCAGGACATCCAGACCCCATGTCAGTACCTCAGGATAAGTTTACAACACCAGTCTGAAGCATGCTAAACTCACAGGAAGACAATCCTATGTACACACACAATATGCTAACTTGAATTTTATGATGGGCAGAATCTTGTCATCAGCAGGGGACACTCAGTTACAACTCTTAAAGGCAGTAGCCACTGAATGAAGGTGCATGAATTGTTGATTTGGATTAAAATTCACTCTATGAATTGTTTTTGGGATGAACATTTGGTTAGTTGACTAATTTGTAGAGGCTTCGATATGGAATGGAAGAAAGGATGCTCTGTTTAGGATTCCCAAGTTCCCTTCCCACACTCCCAGTGCACTCATCAGCACAGAGGACCAGTGTACATTCTGCATATCTGCAAAGCAAGTATTAGGCTAGACAGCCAAAGGATGGCTCAATAGCTGCTGCTTAGCTCAGTTGGCTAGGCAGTGAGCTTGTGGTTCAGAATAACACCAATAGTGTGGGACTCCGTCCTACTCTAGGAGGTGGACCTGGGACCTGTCTCCTCACCCTGCCTTATAGTATAATCACAGGTATGGCAAACCTCAAATAACAAGAATGTCACCCAGAGAAGCAGAATTAGCCTTCGACTGGCTATTCGTTCATCATATTGAAGTAGTTGAGTGATTTTTCTTCACAATGAAGTATTTCCTCTCATAACTACTAGCTAAGCACTTACTAACCAGTTCTTTATAATCTCTGCATGCATGCCAATATAACAGCTGATAAAACCTTATTATAACCTGCTTTTGCAAATTGCCTTTAAAAATGTCAAACATCCCACAGTGCTTTGCAGAAGTGTATTCAAATAACCAAAGAATAATGCCGACTCAAAGACAGAAACAGCAAGACTGGTGACCAATAATTTGGTGAAAGCAGTAGCTTTTAAACAACATTTAAAAGAAACAGAATGGTTGGAGATCTGAACTGGATAGATAGAATTACGAACTAACCATAGGCCATAATCACACAGTTTACTTGCTGGATTCATGCTCCTTTATGAGCTGAGATGCAAGGTAGACATTTGAATCTTGAGTTGCACGTTTTTTGGACTCTCAATACCTAAACTATAATCTTCTGCATGAAAGGCTGGATAGTATGAGAAATAGCAGCAAATCCAAATAACAAAACTAGCAGCAGACACTGGGCATGACTAGCCCATCACTGCGGTTCTGTTGGTCACCACATCAGTTGCCAAGCATCCTATGTTCACACGCTGGATGCCAATGGACAGCCTTATTGCTTACTCCTGCTGTAGAATCAATTACAACACAACCTTTAATTTATTGCTTCTAACATACAATGCTCTAAGACATTTTACTGAAGTGCCCAACAGTATTTGACACTGAATAGAATTTGACACAGATAGTTATTACTGCAGGTGACCAAAAACTTGCTGAAGGTGCCAGATATTAAGGAATATAAGACCATAAGACACGGGAGTGGAAGTAAGGCCATTTGGCCCATCGAGTCCACTCCGCCATTCAATCATGGCTGATGGGTATTTCAACTCCACTTACCCGCATTCTCCCCGTAGCCCTTAATTCCTTGTGACATCAATAATTTATCAATCTCTGCCTTGAAGACATTTAGTGTCCCGGCCTCCACTGCACTCTGCAGCAATGAATTCCACAGGCCCACCACTCTCTGGCTGAAGAGATGTCTCCGCATTTCTGTTTTGAATTGACCCCCTCTAATTCTAAGGCTGTGTCCACGGGTCCTAGTCTCCTTGCCTAACGGAAACAATTTCCTAGCGTCCACCCTTTCCAAGCCATGTATTATCTTGTAAGTTTCTATTAGATCTCCCCTTAATCTTCTAAACTCCAATGAATACAATCCCAGGATCCTCAGCCATTCCTTGTATGTTAGACCTACCATTCCAGGGATCATCCATGTGAATCTCCGCTGGACACAGTCCAGTGCCAGTATGTCCTTCCTGAGGTGTGGGGACCAAAACTGGACACAATATTCCAAATGGGGCCTAACTAGAGCTTTATGAAGTCTCAGTAGCACAACAGTGCTTTTATATTCCAACCCTCTTGAGATAAATGACAACATTGCATTCGATTTCTTAATCACGGACTCAACCTGCATGTTTACCTTCAGAGAATCCTCGACTAGCACTCCCAGATCCCTTTGTACTTTGGCTTTACGAATTTTCTCACCATTTAGAAAGTAGTCTATGCTTGTATTCTTTTTTCCAAAGTGCAAGACCTTGCATTTGCTCACATTGAATTCCATCAGCCATTTCCTGGACCACTCTCCCAAACTGTCTAGATCCTTCTGCAGCCTCCCCACTTCCTCAGTACTAGCTGACTGTCTGCCTAACTTTGTATCATCGGCAAACTTTGTGAGAATGCCCCCAGTCCCTTCATCCAGATCATTAATATATAACGTGATATTCCAAGATATAAGGTTGAATCCATGTGAGTGGAAATTAGAAATTCTAAGAAGAAAAAGTCATGCATAGGTGTAGTCTATAGGCCACCAAATAATAACACCACATTGGGGCAGGCAATAAATAAAGAAATAATTAATGGCTGTAAAAATGGTATGGCAATTATCATGGGTAATTTTAATCTACATGTCAATTGGTCGAACCAGCTCGATCAGGGTAGCCTTGAGGAGGAGTTCATTGAGTGTATCCATGATAGTTTTCTTGAACAGTATGTAATGGAACCGACAAGGGAGGAAGCTATCCTAGATCTGGTCCTGTCTAATGAGACAGGAGTAATTAATGATGTCATTGTTAGGGATTCTCTTGGAAGGAGCGATCACAGTATGGTTGAATTTAGAATACAGATGGCGAGTGTGAAGATAAAAGAAGATTAAAGAAGGGAGACTACAATAGGATGAGGGAGGACTTGGCTAAAGTAGACTGGAAACAAAGACTTTATGATGGGTTGGTTGAAGAACAGTGGAGGACTTGGGAAAGCTTTAAAGGTCAACAGAGAGCCAAAAAATAGCTATAAACAAAAGCAAGATAGAACATGAGAAAAGATTAGCACAGAATGTAAAGACACAAAGCATTGAATATGTATTTTGTGTCAGTCTTCACACTGGAGGACACGGATTGACAAAGAGCTAAAGGCAGATGAGAACCTAGAAACAATCATTATTATGGAAGAGGTAGCGTTGGGCAAGCTAATGGAACTAAGGATAGATAGGCCTCCTGGCCCTGTTGGAATGCATCCCAGGGTGCAAAAACAGAAGGTGGGAGAAATAGCAAGTGCACTTGTAGTAATTTTCCAAAATTCGCTGGACTCTGGGGCAGTTCCAGCAGATTGGAAGACAGCAAATGTGACACCACTGTTTAAAAAGAGGAGGTAGACAAAAGATGGGGAATTATAGACCTGTTAGCTTAACATCTCTCATGGGGAAGATGCTTGAGTCTATTATCAAGGAAGAAATAACAAGGCATCTCGATAGAAATTGTCCCATTAGGCAGACACAGTATGGGTTCATGAAGAGCAGGTCATGCTTAACTACTCTTTTGGAATTCTGTGATGACATTGCAAGGAAGGTGGACTATGGGTAAGTGGAGCTTAGGCCATGAAAAGATCAGCCATGATCCTATTGAATGGCAGAGCAGGCTCGAAGGGCCAGATGGCTGCCTCCTGCTCCTAGTTCTTATGCTTTTATAAGCTGGGACTCTGGAGGGATTTGTGGATGAGGGCAAGAATTTTAAAATAGAGGTGTTTCTGGACCATAATGCAATATTGAAGGGACCCCAGCCATATCTATTCTGTTGGACACTGCAAGACGGACATTGATATGGAGTGACACAAAACAAGCGACAGTTAAATAGCGCCAAATTTGCAATCGTGTCAGTTTCCCTTTTCATTTGTATCACCATTTAAAGGTAATCCAACCTATGACAGATTTGACTCAAACTTTTGTAAAAACAAAATCATGGCCATGAATTAATATTCATAAGCCAAGTAGCCTGTTCAAACTGGTCTCAGCAACACTCCACACCACCCACAATTAAGCCTTTCTTTCTTTCACCAGCTCCCCCCTATTTTTCGGATCTTCCCTATTCTTGACGACGTCAATCTGGTCAAAAAAGATAGTCACGCCAGAACGCACAGTGTAAACAGGGATTGGACGAGAGAGGTTTCTCTTTTAGCTTGCACGCAAAGGTCTGTTTTGTGTCACGGGGAGCGCAGAGAATAAATTGGAGACGACTTTGGATAGGAGATAAGCGGCTACAGGCCATGGATTGCAGCCAAGGGTTGTACAATTTCCCTGAAGTTCTGCGTCAGTCTGTAGCCTGTCAGTCTGTAGGGGCTGTGGTTCGCTCCTTTCTGATTCCAGTAAAGGCGAGGAAATTGGCGCTTATAGTGGTCACCAGTACAGTTCAGCGAGAATGTTGCCACGTTCCAATGTCATTTCCTCAATGATTTAAGTTATTTTACAAAAACAATGTGTGAAAGCAATGCAAAAGGGTCTTTCAATTTGTCCTTAATGGGGCGCAAATTGCTCCTCTCCCAAACTCTTGGGACCAGTCCGATCCAACCAGACTCGCACTCTCCCATTCTGGCTGGTGGACAGTGTTTTTTACACGGGTTAAAACACTTCTCGCTTTAATTTTAAATTGCCCAAACAACCCAGAAAGGATAGAGAACTGCGCGGTTGCTAATGGATAATTTTTGGCACGTGGATGAATGATAAATGCTGGGCGGGACAACCCGGAGAACTCCTTGTTCTTTTCCAGATGGTTTAACATTACCTGAGTAGACATTTGGCCTTGAGTAATGTCTCACCTAAAAGATAACACTGAGAGCAGGACTGTACTGAGGGTTAAAGACTGGACAAAGAATATGAATGCAGATTTATTTACTCTGCTCTGATACAGTTATCCCCTGCTTTTCTAAAGTTTGCTTTATGCCACTTTGCTTTTACGAAAGACCTACATGAGTACCTGTTTTCGCTAAACGAAAGAAATCCGAAGAGGATCTTCGCTTTTCAGAAAAAAAGACAATATTTTTCTCAAATAAATTAATGCCTCTTTGCTTTACGCCATTTCAGCTTACAAAAGGAACATTCTACTTTCGGACAGCAGGGGATACCGGTACTCTCATGGGATAGGGGCTTCACTGGTTAAGGTCTACAGGTGTCTTCTATTCATAGTTGCTCTAGAAGCAAAAGACTTACTGGACAACTAAGAATCGACCAGCTAAAAAATAAGCACTACCGCAGTTAGGCGGTAGTGTGGGGGTAAAAGGAAAAAAAAAGAAAAAAAAAACAACCAGGAGTGTTATCCCTCCCCTTCCCTCCGCTGTTTGATCACACAGCATTGCCCTGTAATAAGGGCACTGCTTGTCACTGGCCACTTGGGTGTTTCTTTTCTTAAAAGAAAAAGAAAAGAAAAAAAAGAAGAATCGACCAGCTTGCTGTGGGTTTGGAGTTACATGTATGTCAGACCAAGGAAGGATGACAGATTTCCATCCTTAAAAGATGGCATGAAACTAGGTGGGGTTTTAGGACCATCCAGTGGTCTCAAGATAGCATCGCCGATGACTAGCCTTTCACTTTCAGAGGCATTGAATTTATATTCTAAAATGAGGCTTGAAGCCATGCACTCAGAACATTAGCCTGGGGAATACAGGGTGACTAGTCCAGTGAGTTTATCTCAATACCACCACTTAAACTCCTGAGTCAGGGGATCATCAGTTCAAGTCTTAATAATGTTAACCACTAAATGAACATTTTAGAAAAGATTTTTGTATTTCAAAATTTGTGTTTAAGAAATCTCTTTTGCAATCAGCAAACAGGTCTGCCATAACATTGGGGTAAAGATAAATCAGGAACCACCACTGCATTTGCCTGGAAATTTCCACAGTGTTACACCTGTGGTAACTCCACTGAAGTGTCAAGGAAACAATTGGGTGGGAGGTGTTGTGAAAATATTTACTGCCCAATGAAATAGATTTCATGATAATTGCTGCATTCTTGTGAAGCAAGACTTTGTTCAAATTGGACAAATTTTTACTTCTGCTTGTTTTTGTACTTATCACCCATGGGGAGTGTTATTCATGAGGTTCTGAACATGTCAATTAAATTACTGCCTGGTTTTTAGGCTGCAGATAGCCTGATAATTTTGTCCATATATAGTGGTAAAAATGCAACGAAGCTTGTATAACCAACCACAACTCTGAAAGTCTTTGGGAGTTATATTACAGGAAGTCACCAGTTTTGTGTGGGCGTGAGAATTGTTTCTGAATTCCAATTAGCCTGTGGATCTGCCAAGCATGTATCTCTGAGAGAAGCCATGAGCAAAATGTACAGGGTTGGGGAGGGGGGTGTGGGGGGTGGCGCAGACTTAGATAACAGTTGCCCTCGTCAATCACCTCACTCCCTTTGCAGGGAAACGAATGAAGTGTTGGAGGAGGGCCACAATACAAATGAGTCAGGAAGGTACGTACAGACTTCCAAGCTGCACTGTTGATGTTAGTCATAGAGTCATAGAGATGTACAGCATGGAAACAGACCCTTCGGTCCAACCCGTCCATATATCCCAACCCAAATCCTGACGAAGGGTTATGCCCGATGCTTCTCAGATGCTGCATGACCCGTTGTGCTTTTTCCAGTGCCACACTTTATTGATTCTGGTGTTAATTGTATATCAGTAGATTTGTGATTCATGTATACAGTGGTATTGTGTGAAGAGGTCCATGTTGAGGAACATAAATGCAGTCAATGAGCCTTTGGATTTGTGGAGAGTTCTGTAAATGGTGTGAACCCCCAAGTCTGATATTACTGCACTGGTTATGAACAAAGTGACATATTTTTGCTTCAGCAGAGTATTAGTCATTTACTTAATGCCAGCACGAACAGCAGATTCACTAATATTAATAATGCTCAGTTCTGGAACCTGGAAGGCATGTGCAAACATGCAAATTAGGAACAGGAGCAGGCCACTTCAGCCCCTCAAACCTGCTCTACCATTCCATGGCTGGTCAGGTTGTGACTTCAAATCAGCTTTCCTGTCAACCTGATACACTTTGACTCGAGAATCCACTTACTTCTGTCTTAAAAATATTCAAGAACCTAACCTCCACCGCACTTTGTGGTAAAGAATTCTGAAAGACTTGCAACCCTGAAAACAAAAAAAAACCCTAATCTCCTTCTTAAATGAGAAAATTCTTATTTTTAAAAGAGTTCCGGTTGCTTGCAGAAGTGAAAATATCCTTTCAGCATCTACCCTGTCAGTGCCCATCAGAACCTTGTATGTTACAATAAGATCACTTATTATTCTTCTGAACTCCATTGGATTCATACCCAATCTGCCAAACTTTTTCTCGTAATACCCTCCCCTGCCTGTTCCAGGTATCAGTTGAGGAAACCACTGTCAAAGAACCTGAGTACACTGGTAATCTTAACTGCAACAGGCAATAATTTATTATTTTTTAAATTAAATTCCCTACAGTGTGGAAACAGGCCCTTTGGCCCAACAAGTCCACATTGACCCTCTGAAGAGTAACCCACCCCCCCATGACTAATGCACCTAACACTATGGACAATTTAGCGTGGCCAATTCACCTGCCCTGCACATCTTTGGATTGTGGGAGGAAACCGGAGCACCCGGAAGAAACCCACGCAGACACGGGGAGAATGTGCAAACTCCACACAGTCAGTTGGCCAAGGCTGGAATCGAACCTAGGACCTGTGAGATAACAGTGCTAACCACTGTGCTCTGTAATCACTTGTTGTTACAGCTTGACTGCAGGATGTGACAACACTCTAACCATTCCTGTTTTGAAGCAAGGTCTATTTCTACATTCTTAGACTGAGACCTGCAGCTACATTGTTGTGGCCCTTTGAACTTTGTTGAGAGGTTTCAGATTTCTGCAAGCACTACCTAATGCATGTTAAAAGATTACCAATTACAGCTTTACTTCAGATCAATTGAATGACTCACTGGAAATGGGGCACTTTATGAAAATAACTCAGACATGAAATGCAATCGTTTATGGACAGAATCAGTAACAGTGGTGGAGGGAGAAATCATGTCAGAATTTGTAACTGCCAATTTTCTCAGAATACCCAGGCTTTTTTAATGGACCTCCCATTTGTTTCTGACCCAGTTAAATTCAGGCTCAAAAATCCAGAATAGCATGAACTTGGTGGTGTTTAGCACTTCTGTTTCACAAGGTTTTAGTTCTCATATTACTTGTTTTAAAAATAGAAAAAAATGGTAGCAGGTTGTTAGCACCTCCCCCTAGATTGAGTTTTAATAATTGAATGCAGACTTTAGTGAGATCCTAAGCTCATCACTTCAGTACATTAGTGCACTATACTAACAGACCAACTTAGGCATGCTAAAGTAGGGGGCTTTTTCTTGCAGTCCAACACAACCTTTCTGGATAAAAGCAAACTACTGCAGATGCTGAAATCTGAAACCAAAAGAGAAAATGCTGGAAAATCTCAGCAGGTCTGGCAGCATCTGTAAGGGGAGAAAAGAGCTTACGTTTCGAGTCTAGCTGACCCTTTGTCAAAGATTTTCCGGCATTTTCTCTTTTGGTTACAACCTTTTTGGATGCCTGTTACACTTATTATTCTCTACCTATGTGTGCAATAATTTGAAAAATTACAACTCTTTGTCTAAATGTACCATTTATGCAGCTATCAGTCATTTAAATTGAATAGACCATGCAGCAAAATTAAGCAAAGTTTGCATTTTATTGAATAGAAAACATACAAGTGGCCATGGCATACAATTTGGTGTTCTGCATTCAAAACGAATATAGAATCTTAGGTACATATTTACAATATTGCAAAAGTGGTTATTGTTGCTCATTGTTAAAGTGGTCAATGCTACTTCATTCTGGCATTGTGTATTGGTTGGTTAAGTCTAGTGTACATCATGCAGTTTTATTCATAATGAATGAAGATATTGCCATTATGACTGACTCAACATATTCATCCTGTCACTCTATTTCAACTAAGGAAAAATTGATACAGATCTTTCCAAGAAAATTTCTGCTAAGCTGTACAATATCTTTTTTTTAACCATACATGGATTACCCTGGATTTCAAAAACCCCTTTTATCATACAGAGATTGGATTTTACTTTAACTATTTATCAATTTTCAAAATGAAAATAACTCAGACATGAAATGTAAGTTTGTCATCATTTTAACATAATTGAAGTGTAAAGAGAAGACAAGTTAGTCAATTTTATGTAACAGTTTTATTACCAATTTAACTTCATATGATGGGTCTAAGGATTTCTGCAAAGAATTTCTGGTTGACAGGATAATTAAAATCTTTTTAAAAAGAATTATGTGATCTTACAGAGAATAAAGATTCTGTGTCATTTCTTAATTGCTGGTAAAAAAGCAATGCATTGTACTCATGGTTATATATTTTATATAAATAAGTTTTCTATACTTGTACTAATGGCATGGTGGCTCAGTGGTTAGCATTGCAAACTCACAGCATCGGGGACCTGGGTTCAATTCTAGCCTCAGACAACTTTTTTTTTGTGTGGAGTTTGCACATTCTTCCTGTGTGTGCTAGGGTTTGCTCCAATTTCTTCCCACCATCCAAAGATGTGCAGGTTAGTTGGACTGGTCATGCTAAATTGTCCAGGTATGAGGAGGTTCAGAGGATTAACCATGGGAAGTGCAGGGTTACAGAGATAGTGTGGGTGCTGTTTAAAGGGTCGGTATGTACTGGATGGTCCGAATGGCCTGCCCCATCACTGCAGGGATTCTATGATTTACAATCTCTATGAATTACATTTTAATAAATCATAAAAAATGTATTTTCCATTTGTGTACTAGCACCTAGAAGGTACAGAAAAAGATTGTCTGTAATACAAGTAAGAAAGTGTTTGCATCCATATAGCACCAGATCCAGCTATCAACAAGTCTAAATAGCACTTTTTAGATGTTGGAAAGCTCTTGGCATTGCACAAATGGCAAACAAATGAATAACCAAAAAATAGAGTCAAGATACTGAGTTATTAAAATCCATTGGCATCATTGTTTGGAATATTGTTATGGAACACATTAAATTATTACTTAAATATGTTGCATGCAGCAAGTTTAAATGCACTTGAGAAGTTACATATTACTGTTTGCTTTACAACTTCTTGTCTACATGTCTTATTTTAACGCTAATGGGTATATGAATAGGAAGGGTTTGGAGGGATATGGGCAGTGCTGGCAAATGGGACTAGATTAATTTAGGATATCTGGTTGGCATGGACATTTTGGGCCAAAGAGTATGTTTCCGTATTGTACGTCTCTATGGGTCTATTGTCCTGTGTGACTTACAACTTTAGTTTAGGGTTCGTATTTCAATACCAGTTACTATGTAACTTCAACAAAAAAAAATGATTCTTTCATACAGATTAGCTTATAAATATTAGAAAACATTTTTAGAAATACAGCCTGGGGATAAAGAAACCTAGCTAATCTTCCAATGTTGTCTCTGCACCTGATCTTTCATAATTTTGGAACGTGGGCTCAGTAAATGTTATTGAATTATTAGGGTATATATAGTATTACTGCACTGAAATGTATGAGATTTGATTTGATTTATTATTGTCACATGTTCCTAGGTACAATGAAATGTTTTGTTTTGCGTGCAATACAGGCAGATCATACCATACAAAGATCATAGGTTGTTTGAACAGGGTGAGGAATACAAGGTTACAGCTGCAAAGAAGGTGCACACAAAGTAAGATCAACAAGTAGATTTGAAATTTGAGAGGTCCATTAAAAGTCTAAAAACAATGGAGAAGAAGCAGTTCTTAAACATGTCAGTACGTGTGTTAAAGCTTTTGTATCTTCTGCCTGATGGAAGAGGTTGGAAGAGATTATAACCGGGATGGAAGGGATCTTTGATGATGTAGGTGGCCTTTCTGATGCAGTGAGAGGTGTATATGGAGTCCATGGATGGAAGGTTTGCTTGTGTGATGGACTGGGCTGTGATTACAACTCTCTGTAGTTTCTTACAGTCCTGGGCAGAGCACTTGCCATAGAATACTGGAGATAGCAAGGACCTAGAGGTGATGTGAAGCAAGAGGTCTACTCAGTTGGGACACGGTAAGGGGTGAAACAAAGAAGTATGATGTGCAGTGAGGCAGCATGATGTAAGTGGCGGGACTAAAGGTCAGCATCATTGGACCTCAAAATGACATTGTTGATGAAAAATATATATTGTCATAGTGTTCTGATGTAAGGGTGTAGAGCTGAAACTCTGATTAGCTCTGTTTTTCTCTCTCAACAGAAGCTGCCTAACTCACAGAGCATACCCAACATTTTTTGTTTTTATTTCCGATGTGTAGTGTTCAGATATTGCATATGTTCAGCACTACATTAAAGCTACTTCAAGTGCAGAATTATTAGGCATCCCAGGTGATACTTCAAATGATTCCTTCATCTTCACTGTTCTGTACACATGCATGTGTGTGTGGTCTAGTAATGTTTGATGATTTTTTTTTCCAAATATTGAAGAGTGAATAATGAAGACTTTGCATCTGCAACTCCTCCTCCGTTCCTATTTCTGATTGTGACTTTTATATTTCTTAAAACAAGGATAATGTGCAGCTACCAGGTGTTATTATTGTGGATGGTATTTATCTGACTAGGATTCAGCCAATTTCGATGATCCCAATCTGAAGATAATGTCCAACTTTTGATTTCTAAACCTATGTAAACATAGACAATTCTCCCTTCTAACATGCATCTGCAATTTACAGTCTTTCCAAAGTTTCAGTAACGTTGTATTGTTAACTGATGAAATGAGTATTTGAAACAGTGTCATCCAAAATAAGTAATCAGGCACAAGTTAAAAGTCAAATTAACCTCAGCTGTCACTATGAAAGCCATCCTAGTACTGCTGAGATATTTCCTAATTGTTACTGCATTTCAATATGCAGTTCTAAAAAGTTTGCATAAATCCATTTGTTCATGAACGGTGATACTACCCTCAATTTTGCATTGTGGCTTGCAGAAGCTTGCATTTGTTTAAAGGTTTAAATGGATGTGTAGGCTCTAGAATTAAAAGGCTGTTTATAACAGGAGGTGTGACATTTTGCAGGAGATGAGCTATAACAAGACAATGGCAACTTTGCTTTTCTTAGAGATAGTGCATAAAAAACATGTTCTGTTTTAAGGAAGACTTGTAAACTTTATATAAAAAATACAAAACTGTGATTGCAGAGGGAGAGAAAAAAAACATCAACTTGCAAAGTGAGATCTCCGGAAGATTTACATATCTGCCTTAACAAAAGATGCAAAGATGCCACCTTCATGGGCCAAGAGACTTTCAGGTTTATCATATTCAAGAATGTTTCCCCGTTTCATTACGATAACCAGGTCGGCAGTTAGTATGGTGTGTACACGATGCTGCAGGAAGATGAAGAAAAAGACAAACAGCAATTTAGGATTTAGCCCAGGTTCAGTGAACTGGTCAAAATGCAATCATCATAGTCCATAACTATGGCTAGTGATAAAGAGACAGCATGCTCTTAATCACTATACACCTCAAATAACATTTGCTCTTAAACTATTTAGTGATCTCCATGACATGGATTTCCACTTTCCAGACATTGCTTTGAATCTGGCTCCATGTAAATGGGATTGACAGGCATCCAGCAGCAGTGATGTCATAAAAATGATAAGCAGCCAATTATTTTGAAGTCTTCTGACAATCAGTAAAAGTAAGTAGGCAATACGCTGAATATTTCAATCTTAATTAAATTTTGAAGAGTGTGATAAATAAATATGACACTATCATGGAATATATTATAAAAGTCTTTGAATTTTTGTATCATAAAGAAATTTGACATTCTGTATATATAAAATTAATGTGTAAAACATTCAGTGAAACTATTCATCAGTAATTCTGTTATTCTGTTTAAAATTCAATTACATCTCATTTAACAAGGTGCAACTTTTTCCAAGGGTTTTGACAGTGATACTAATTGTGTAAAAAGATCATGTTTTCACCAATACAGTGATTTCAAAACATTGTGGTCTGCAGGTACTTCAGCAGTGCATCCTAAGGCAAAATATAAAAGTGAAATGTGAAACCTTTGGACAGAAACTTTTGGATTTCCCCCATTTTACTGCGCAACTGCACACTTCAGAAATTGCTGTCAATTTCAGAGATATAATATCGAGTGAGAGCCAATAGTTTCCCTATCACTGCTATCACAAAATCTGGATGATTACTTACATGAGTATTGTGGATCACCACCCTTACTCAATTCTAAAAAAGGAGCATGTAGGAATAGGAGTGGGTCATTCTGTGTCAAACCTGTTCTGTCTTCCAAGTAGATTATTGGTGATCTGTACCTGACTTACCTGGGGGTTAAATGCACTGAAACACTTAAAACAAGATCATCCAACCAATAGTAGCTGTGAGTTAAAAGTGACAACAAAGTTCAAGTTTCTATGTCTTACATCAATCACAGATTTATAAATCTTATCATAAAAATGTTAAGCTTAAAAATTGCAGCATGCCCACATTAGCACTTATAAATAGAGAACACAGTGTCCTGAAATGTGTCAAATTCACAGAGAAAATTTACCTCTGTGAGGGACAACTTTCTCAATATGCTCTTCTGGCAAGGATTCTTACTCAGCAGTAACATATATATTGGAAATCCATGGCTCTATACCAACTGTGTAACCGATACTTAAGGGAAGTGGTTCACAATTTGAGGGTAAGTACTCCTGCGCAGAGACTGGGTGCCAGTGGCAGCATTAAGAAAATTGTCCCCCTTTATACACTTATTCTGTATTTAATGTTAGTTTCACACCTCGTTAGTGCAGGAAAACTTTGGCCCATATACACAAAAGTCAGTAGAAAATTACAAAATGCTAAGTGATAAAGCTTAACTTATTTATCTTATTAGGCAGGGTTTATTTGTGAGGATATTGCATTTCACACACCTCTCCATTTTCAGAAGTTTAGTATTTATGGGAGTCACCTTGTGGTTTCTCAACATAAACGTTCAAGGGCCACATCTACCCCAAATAGTATTGACTGGCAAAACTGACCCTGTGGATTTAATTTTTGTATGTTCCAGTTAGGAACCGAGGAACAGGAGGAGGTCAGTCAGCCCATCAAGCCTGCTCCCACTTTGGTATCATTTACTTCTGCCATGTTTAATGTCTGCCAGTCAGAAGGGTGAGTGCCCAAATATTACTTTAGCCAGTTTTGTCCAATTCTAGCAAGGCATTTCTGAGGGATTAAGAGTCAAGTGTTGAAATCACATGGGTCGATCAGACAGGTCCTTTTCCCTTCCCTTAGTGAAGCAGTTGGGTTTGAATTACATTCCAGCAGCATTTGTGGTTTGTTTCTGTTTCTCAGCCCCAGCTCACTGAACTCAGTTGCAGTTTGCTAATCAGCCCAATCATGACTCCTGTACCAAAATCACTGGGCCACCTTTCCGATTATGAGAGTGCAACACTGTCATTTTTACATTTCCCATGCAACTAAACTGGCATGTAGCTACATTATCTGGTCAATACTTGATCAGTCAGGAGCTGTGGGCTGGTCTTGATTGGAATTGGCCAAGGAAGCATTTCTAAAGTCCATTGTATGCACCAGATAGTAGAGGGCTTTTGTCCGAAATGTCGATTTCGAAGCTACTTGGATGCTGCCTGAACTACTGTGCTCTTCCAGCACCACTAATCCAGAGTATGACTTAATTAGATGGCTTTAACTGACCAGTTGTAAGCTCACTCATTTGTGTATGAATTTCGAATGTATTTTATTCAAACACATTTGAAAATCTGGCACTCTCAGTATCATTAGTCAAATAGGTCTAACTTCTCCAACTGAAACAGGCTGATTTCCAGCAGTAAGTTCATTCAAGTTAATGGGATATTAGTGAGCGTTGGGTCATGTCAGAGCTGACTGTTGGAAACTGTGTCTAGTTTAAAAGAAATCACATTAAACCAGAGATGCTAGCAAGAGCTAGACTCGGTCAGGGCTACCTGACTCAGCAATAAAATTACTTTTGTACCTGTAAGGTCCACTTGAAATAGTGAATCTTCATTCTAACTGGAAGTCCAGAACTCAATTGCCACATCCTTCAGATGAAGCTGCATAATATTATTTAAAACTGAACTCTGTCAGAAGTTTGACAGCCTTTGACTCTCCTTTGTAAGCTGACAACAAGACACAAGTTAGTTCAAATCTCCTTCCACTTAATGCTCACTTTCGATTTTGAAATCTATTTTCTTAATACACTTAGCACCCAGAGGAAAAGGCTCCTCTGTCTGTTTCAAGGGATAAAACCCTTGTGAATGTGGGCTCTGCCGTGTCAATGCATCAAATTAATGTGAAAGCAGTTTAATTAGTTTAAATAGTGTTTGCTTACAGAAATCACATTTTGTAATCAGCAAATGCAGAAGGAACATAATAAATTGAAGACCTATCGATCAATGAAGTTGAGAGCAAATTTACTGAGGAGCCAAAGGAATTCTAATTACCACTGTTTGTGCCTGTGATGTGCTTCCAGTGCTACTATTTACCTTTCAACATGGCCTTCTAATAAAAATCAAAGCTGATTATTATACATAACAGTATTGCAACAGTCAAATACCAGATGTGAACATAGTGACAGCAAATATCCGAAAAATATTTTTTTTGAGGACTCAAGTTTAGCAGTTAACAGCTCATTTTGTTATGATCAGGTTAGGATGTGATTAACAAATGAAAGTCAAAGCACATTTTTGTTTCTTAAATAAGATGTTAACCAATGTCTTGAATGAGAAAAGCTGTGCAGATCTCAAAGTACAAAAGCTATGCAACATCACCATGTCAACTTTGGCACTCGAGACACAGAAAGCTTGCGTGTTTGTGTGAAGGTTCCAGTGGAAAAACAAAGAAGCTCAAAATTGCTGGTGTGCACAGCTAATGCCAGTATCCATCAAGCCTACCAACCCAAGAGCTGGACTCTGTGCCAATAGTGTACACTGGACTCCTCTACTTGTTGAATGTCACCAGAGAGGCAAAACTGCTCTCCTCCTGGGAGAGCAACTTTGAGGAAGCATCACACTCCACTAAAATACCCTCGCAAAAGACTAACACTAGGTCTGTATCCAGAATGGAAGTCTCACGATGCTGCAAGGAGAAACAGCAGAGAAAAACAACAATTGAATGATAGTGATAGTGAAGGAGAGAACAAGAGAGAGGAATAATCATGTGAATAAAGCAACAAGAGCAAGATTGTCAAAATATGTCAGAAACTTAAAGCAGCAATAAACAAAGTTAAACTACAGTTATGAAAAATCACAGGACACCATCCGACTTAGGGGAGTATTCCTTCACAGACTGACTAGTAGACTGAATTAATCCAAAATGCTACTTAGTATTGGCTACCACAGAGTGTGTAGTTATCCAATTCTGGGTTTTAAAAGTCTGCCTCTATTCCACTGATCTTATGATATTGACTGCCATGTTTATTCAAATAGTTTATTTAATTATATTATTCAACATTTTGCGCTTTTTTTCTCTCACTCGGCTAAATCTTTATACCGTGATAGTGCAAAATGGCAAAATCTCTCCTGATTCTTGTTTCCTTTAATGTCAATAGGGCAGAGGAAAGATAGGCTGGTGACTTGTCACCCAACCCACCCCTACACACCAACAAAATATACCATGCTGACAGTACAGTGCTTTCTCTGACTTATTCTATCTGATGAAGTTAAGGATAGTTTTCATTTGCCGTGATCCTGTTGCAAAACTTCCTGTGCTTGAAGTTCACATTGTTAATTAATCAGTTTTCAAAGGACATGAAATCATGATATACTCTCCCTGTGGACAAAGTTGAAGATGAAAGTTATATTTTTTGCCCTGCTGAGTTGAGATGACATCTCTCTCTTGCTAAGTCTGATGTCATTGAGAATAGATGCTTCCCACGAAAAGTTCCCTTTTGATCTAATTTTTATTTATGGAATTTCAGTAAAAATTACAGTGATATAATATGAGGCAGATATTCCCCAATTTATATCCCATTATTATAGATTTTTAAAATAAAAATGCTGTGATAACCCTGGATCATTGATGGAAGATAATGCCCTCATTTACTGAGAGATTGCCTTTAAATAAGACAATTAAAAAAAACTATAGAGACAAACAAATGTAAAACAATGCTGAAGAAGAAAACTGTAAACTTCACACATTCAAAAATATTCAAAGATTGACAACAGTCAATCCTTCAAAAATAAGGAAAACACATATGAAGTTTGAATATAAATATAACAGTACAAAAATATAAAATTTATTGCTTGTACTTACTGCAATTGTCACCACAGTGCAATTAGCAAAGGCTGTCATCACTACTTTCTGCAAAATGCTCTCCTGGAAAACAAAAGTTACAAAGAATTAGTTTAGAAATGTGCCTGCAAAAATGTCTTCGCTATGATATTGCGCAGATCTTGTTTTATGGAACACAAATTTTCTGGCTTGATGGGACCACTCAAGTAGGATCCTGTTCATGGTTAGTCTCTTTCAGTGATTGCAATTTCAGGGAGTGCTTTGGAATCCAGTGTCAGAAATAAAATCCATGTTGACCCAGTCTGTACACCTGTTTTCTCCTGTCCTCCTTTCCAGATTATGGACTTGGTCCATGGTTGTGGGTGAAGCAGTGCAGTGAATTGCCACTGCCTTTGTCAGGATAGGTGACCGGGAGACTCTAAGGATTTATAGGTTGATAATCAACAAGTTTAGCTGTAGCACAAGCTTACTTTCCACAGCCAACAAATCCTGACATGGGACTTGAATTGAGAATTTCTAACAAGAGGTAAGCACTGCACCACAAAATCTAGGCAGTGGATTCTAGTAAACTATTTTAAGACCCTAAGACATAGGATCTAAGGATGCCTGAAAGATTACTACCAGTGCAACCTCTATCTCTATGGCTGCTTCCTATAATATTTTAGGATACAA
Source organism: Chiloscyllium punctatum (assembly GCF_047496795.1). Lineage (NCBI taxonomy): Eukaryota > Metazoa > Chordata > Chondrichthyes > Orectolobiformes > Hemiscylliidae > Chiloscyllium > Chiloscyllium punctatum. The sequence goes on from NC_092782.1 coordinate 12,892,614, forward strand.
TTATTAGGTCCAGGAAACATGTCAGCCTTTAGCCCCATTACTTTTCCTAGCATTTTTTTCTCCTGTGATAGTTAATGTTTTTATTTCCACTTCATTCCCTGCCACTTTTGCCCTTTGATTATTTAGCATTCTTGGAATGCTATTTGTGTCTTAGACTGTGAAGACTGATGCAAAACATTTATTTACCTCTTTCCCAATCTCGTTCCTTAAGGGGTCCATCCTCACTGCAGCCTCTCTCTTCCTTTTCATATATTTAAAGAAGTGCTCACTATGCTTTTTTATGTTACCGGCTAGTTTACCCTCAGTCTATTTTCTCCCTCTTTTTTTTTGGTCAACTTTTGTTATATTTTAAAACTCTTTTAATCCTCTGGTCTACCACTAATCTTTGCCACATTATATGATCGTTCTTTCAGACTATATAATTCTTAGCTTCCTTGGTTGGTTTATCCTCTTCCTAGAACGTTTCTTCCTCATTGATATATCTATCCTGTTATGGGTAATAATAATGCTTGCCATTGTTCATTACCCATCTTTTCTGTTAAAATCCTCCCCATTCTATTCCTGCCAATTCTACCATCATTACTTAGTGAAAACCTTTACTTAAGTTCAGCACAGTCATTTCCAAGGCAAATTTCTCAGTCTCAATCTGAATTCTAGCATATTATGGTCACTGTTCCACAGAGGATCTTTGACTTTGAGATCATTTATTAGACTTGTGTCATTATACATTACCAGATCCAAAATAACCTGATTCCTAGTTGGATCCACAATATAATGTTCTGGGAGACTGTCCCAAATCCATTCCATTAATTTATTTTTGTAGTGATTTTGAATTTCCCCAATCTACATGAGTATTAACGGCACCCTTTTGACAAATTATATACCTCCAAGTGTTTAATTCCAGCTTTGTGGACTTGTTTGCATTATGTAAACTCCTCAACTATAGCATGATTTCTTGGTATGGGACAGTTCTTACGTTAGTTAAGGGATGTTGTCCCTCTTTATTTGAAAGAAATGCTCCATGTAGTGGATGTACACCCTGATGTTTAAAAGTCAAGATAAATCTAAGAAGAGCAGGGTATTTTAAACAATTGCACCCTCTTACGTTTTTGTTTTCTTTGAAATATTTATGCATATACAAGAAAGAGAATAATTTGTAGCCTTGTAACAATTGATGAAGTTATGTTTGGTATTGTGTGACGGTGAACTGCTGGTCTTTCTAACTTACTGTAGCCATGTCGATGGAGGCTGTAGCCTCATCCATGATCAGAATGCTGCTCTTCCGGACAAATGCTCTGGCTAAACTGAACAGCTGTCTCTGCCCAACACTGAAGTTCTCTCCACCTTCAGTTACCATGGCATCTGCAAAAGTAACAAAGGGGCTGTTAAAACTGTAGGTCAAGTTGCTTGGGCTGTGCAACACAGTGTTCCACGGTTGGCCTTTTCCTGGTCATTAGTTTCCAAATGATGAACAGGAATTTACTAAGATTTGTAAGGTGCCTTGTGGTAGGAAAGAACTTGCATTCATACAGCAGACTTTATGGCTTCAAAGCATGTCCAGAATGAATTACTGTTGAAATGTGAGCACTGGCGTGTGGACAGATGCATCAGACAAGCAATGCACAATTGGATAACTGTTAGCTAGGTCTCTGGGATAATGCCATTGCTATACCTACAGGATATTCTATATTCACCAAACAAAATGGAACTTAAATTAACAGGTACAGGTTGTTCTGCTGTAATGCGCATTTCATCGGTGCAAGTTGGCTATAACGCGATTGATGAATTGTGGACGTTGTTTGGATAAACTTTCTACTGAACAGGTATAGTGATCTTCTATAGCATGATTTTCGACAGCATTTTTCCACAGTGTGACCTTCTATAGTGCAAGGTTGCAGAAGGACACAACTGTCACATTAGAGAAGAATGACCTGTAATCTGAAAGATAAAATCTCAGCCGTGCAGCACTCCCTTGGTACTGCACTGAAGTTTTCACCTAGACTTTGTACTCAAGTTCAGGCCATCGTTTAGGTTCTTTTTTTGTATGCAAGGACAAGATGTTGATGTTAATGTTCAGAAGTGGAATATAATCCAGGCCAGTTGCTCAACATCAGAATGAAGCAATACTCAGGTTCAAGTTTAACACTGCATTATATACAGTAAAACTCACAACATGACCCATACTCAGAAAAAAGCCCTCTACTTCAGAATGGTGGCTTTTTTTCCAATTTTCACCACACCATGGGAATTTTAAAGGTTCAATGTTTGAAACCCCATAAGGTTGCAAAGAAGTGGGGCCTGAAAAAAGAGCAGACATTATTGCCAATCACAATCCGGGTGACTACCCATCCATGAAGAAAATCTCCTGTAGGTCCTTACAATCATATTTTCAGCACAGCTGTGAAGAGGAATAATGGAAGCCAAACCTTCAACACAGGATCTAACATGATGATGGAGCAATATGGAGATGATTGAAACCCAGTGCCGAAGGAGACAGAGTCTCTCCGGGGAGATGGTCACAGATACTGTTGGCCTTGTCACTGACACTTCCCAGCACTGGTCAGTCTGACCTGGCTGTAGCCATCAGTTAGGAAAATTAGGGGCAGTTTTGTGCTATAGGCATATATTTATTGAAAACTCATTGTCCAGATTCTTTTTATTTTCCATTTGAAGTTTTATTAGCACAATGCACACAACCCTAGAGGTCTGGATTTCCTTGCGTAAATCTCTTTGCCTCTCCATATCTTGCTACCTTTAAGATGTTCACCACATTAACTGTCCTCACACTGCCTCCTTTGGTTGGGTACCGATTACATCTGGCAGTGCTCAATAAAGTACCGTTGAGATATTTTTATTGCACTAAAGGTGCTACATAAATGCAAATTCTTGATGCTGTTGCTGTTTTACGCATGTATGAAATGGATTTCTATTATAATTTATGTTATTTATTTTAGGTTTTGTCTGTAAAGTGCATGAGAGTAAATGAAAGAAAGAGACCAAATTCCTCTCCAAGCTGAACGCCATTCAGTCTTGGAGCTGTAGTACTGTCCCTTGAGTGGTGCTGGGTGAAAATTATGGCACTCACTTCTAACAGCATTGTGGAACTACCTACACTACATGGAGTGCAGCGGTTCAAGGCAGCAGCTTACCACCACCTTCTCCAGGACAGCTAGGGATTGGCAATAAACGCTGTCTGAGCTAACAAACCCCCGCAAATCAGGAAAGAATTCTAAAATACTCTATACTGGATTAGTGGTGCTGGAAGAGCACAGCAGTTCAGGCAGCATCCAAGGAGCAGCGAAATCTGCTTGAACTGCTGTGCTCTTCCAGCACCACTAATCCAGTATTTGGTTTTCAGCATCTGCAGTTATTGTTTTTACCTTCTAAAATACCCTAGTTCAAGTCTCACGAGATATCATTGCTATTACTTGTTAGTATCACTGAATATTAAACTTTTACTTTGTCTCTGTGATATCAAAAGGTCTAAATGAAGTATGACAAGAGCATAAGGTGCAGGAGCAGAATTAGGCCAATCAGCCCATCAAGTCTGCTCTTGCTTGAAGATTGGTGGAGTTGCTGATAGTACCGACAATTGTGGAAGAATACAAGAGGATATGGATAGATTGGTGACATGCACACAGAAATGGCAGATGGAGTTTAACCCAGCCAAATTCAAGGTGATGCATTTCGGAGTATCACATTTAGGTGTGAATTATACTGTAAATGGCAGAACCCTTAGGGACATTAACATACAGATAGATCTGCGTGTGGAGGTCCACAGATCCCTAAATTAAGCAACACGAGTGGCCAAGGTGATTAAGAAGGTATATGGCATGCTTACCTTCACCGGCAGGAGAATGGAGTACAAGAGTTGGCAAACAGTGTTGCAGCAATTTAAAACCCTTGTTAGGCCTCAATAGGAGTATTGTATGCAGTCTTGGTCACCATGGCAGCTGAGAGGAGACCTGATAGAGGTCTGCAAAATTATTAGAGGCATAGATAGGGTGGAGAGTCAGAGGCTTTTTCCCAGGGTTGAAATTTCAATGACAAGGGGGCACAGGTTCAAGGTGAAAGGAGGTAAGTTCATGGGAGATGTGCAAGGGAAGTTTTTCACAGAGAATGTAGTAGGAGCCTGGAACACACTGCCAGAAGAGGTGGTGGAAGCTGGCACATTGGTGACATGTAAGAGGCATGTGGATGGTTATGTGAATAGGGAAGGAATAGAGGGATATGGACTGAATAAGGGCAGAAGGTTTGTTTTTGAGTTTAGTTAGGGCAAGATGACCGGCACAGGCTTGGAGAGTCGAAGTGCCTGTTCCTGTGCTGTACTTCCCTTTTGATCTTTTTGTTCTTTGTTCTCTAATTCAATGGGATCATTGCTGATCTGATAATCCTTAGCTTCCACCATCAGTTAAGGAGAGATCTATGGCCTGGGCAGTGCCAAACACAAGAGTTTGTGTGGTACAAAAATCATGGAAAAACAAAACAAGAAACTACTCTCCAAAATATTTTTGGGATCATATTTTGCTGTTTAATTGCAAGAGAGGGTAACTAACATTTGTCATGAGCAATGGGACAGCTGACTTATGAGGTTCTGGGTAAAATAAACTGAACAAATGCCAGGGGTCTGTACTTATGAGAATCAGCATTAAAACATCAAACCTCATCCTTGATATTTTTAATTCCAGCGTCTTATGAAGAGTTTTATGCAGTTGTGCAGACGTACTTAACCCTCCCGGCAGCGATTTGACCATGTTCTTTAGTTGAGCTATCTCTAATGCCTCCCAGAGTCTGTCATCAGTGCACTTGCACTCTGGATCCAAGTTAAAGCTGAAAGAAAATTGTAAAATATCACTATAACTATATACTAACTTAATTTGTTTTTTCTGTGTACATGCTAAGTGGAGGATCTCAATCTTCATGCTCCATTTTGAAAGCAGGTACCAAAAACCAACAAAATGAGATTTAATGCAACTTTGTCTTCTTTGCAATTCCCTGCCACTTTTGCCCTAGGTGAGATCTCAAAATCTACGAGAGAACAACTTCTGCACAGACAGTCCTTCGACCTTTTGAGTGAGAAAGTCAAGCTTGAATTACTTTTTTCCAGCTTCCTGATGTTTACCACATGTGGAGAATCCACATGTATTATAGTCCAGTGTTCCTTTGATTATCCACATTCCCAGTTTTGATGCACATTTCTTCATTTCTGGGTCTGGGTCTGCTTTTATTCGCCCTACCTTTATTCCAACATTATTTGAACAAGGAAAACCTGAAAAGATTTTGAAATGTTTTATTACTTTGAAAGTGATAAGAAAAAGAATAAGACAGGAAAAGAAAAAGACAGGATATATCGAGTGAATCCTTAGAAGAGTATAAAGGAAGTAGGAGTATACTTAGGAGGGAAATCAGGAAGGCAAAAAGGGGACGTGAGATAGTTTGGCAAATAGAATTAAGGAGAATCCAAAGGGTGTTTATAAATACATTAAGGACAAAAGGGTAACTAGGGAGAGAATAGGGCCCCTCAAAGATCAACAAGGCGGCCTTTGTGTGGAGCCGCAGAAAATGGGGGAGAAACTAAGTGAGTATTTTGCATCAGTATTTACTGTGGAAAAGGATATGGAAGATATAGACTGTAGGGAAATAGATGGTGACATCTTGCTAAATGTCCAGAGAAACAGAGGAGGAAGTGCTGGATGTCTTGAAACGGGTAAGGGTGGATAAATCCCCAGGACCTGATCAGGTGTACCCGAGAACTCTGTGGGAAGCTAGAGAAGTGATTGCTGGGCCTCTTGCTGAGATATTTGTATCATCGATAATCACAGGTGAGGTGCCAGAAGACTGGAGGTTGGCTAAAGTGGTGCCACTATTTAAGAAGGGTAGTAAAGACAAGCCAGGGAACTATAGACCGGTGAGCCTGACCTCGGAGGTGGGCAAGTTATTGGAGGGAATCTTGAGGGACAGGATGTACATGTATTTGGAAAGGCAAGGACTGATTAGGGATAGTCAACATGGTTTTGTACGTGGGAAATCATGTCTCACAAACTTGATTGAATTTTTTGATGAAGTAACAAAGAAGATTGATGAGGGCAGAGCAGTAGACGTGACCTATATGGACTCCAGTAAAGCTTTTGACAAGGTTCCCCATGGGAGACTGATTAGCAAGGTTAGATCTCATGGAATAAAGGGAGAACTAGCCATTTGGATACAGAACTGTCTCAAAGGTAGAAGACAGAGGGTGGTAATGGAGGGTTGTTTTTTCAGACTGGAAGCCTGTGACCAGTGGAGTGCCACAAGGATCAGTGCTGGGCCCTCTACTTTATGTCATTTACTAAATGATTTGGATGTGACCACAAGAGGTACAGGTAGTAAGTTTGCAGATGTCACCAAAATTGGAGATGTAGTGGATAGTGAAGAGGATTACCTCAGATTACAACAGGATCTTGACCAGATGGGCCAATGGGCTGAGAAGTGGCAGATGGAGTTTAATTCAGATAACTGCGAGGTGCTGCATTTTGGGAAAGCAAATCTTAGCATGACTTATACACTTAATGGTAAGGTCCTAGGTAGTGTTGTTGAACAAAGAGACCTTGGAGTGCAGGTTCATAGCTCCTTGAAAGTGGAGTCCCAGGTAGATAGGATAGTGAAAGAAGGCGTTTGGTATGCTTACCTTTATCGGTCAGAGTACTCAGTTATATAGGAGTTGGGAGGTCATGTTGCAGCAGTACAGGACATTGGTTAGGCCACTGTTGGAATATTGTGTGCAATTCTGGTCTCCTTCCTATCGGAAAGATATTGTGAATCTTGAAAGGGTTCAGAAAAGATCTACAAGGATGTTGCCAGGGTTGGAGGATTTGAGCTACAGGGAGAGGCTGAACAGATTGGGGCTGTTTTCCCTGGAGCATCGGAGGCTGAAGGGTGACCTTATAGAGGTTTACAAAATTATGAGGCCAAAATTATGTAGTTCAAAAGGCCAATTTCACATTCCACAATCTCAAAGTTGTCACACATAGAGAGCATATTAGAAATAGGTTGGAGTGAGTTTAGATTAAATTCCCTACAATGTGGAAACAGGCCCTTCAGCTCAACCAGTCTACACTGACCCTCTGAAGAGTAATCCACCACCCTCTGACTAATACACCTGTTGCTATGGGCAATTTAGCATGACCAATTCACCTAACCTGCACACCTTTGGACTGTGGGAGGAAACCAGCCGACCCAGAGGAAACCCAGACAGACACAGACAGTTGCCCGAGGCTGGAATTGAACCTGGGACCCTGGTACTGTGAGGCAGCAGTGCTAACCACTGAGCCACCATGCCATGTCATTTATGTCTTGCCATTCTGTAGTGATAATAGTTACAGAATCAAACCATTCCTTCCAGCAGGTGAATTCCTATCCCACAAGAGCTGCCCAGCACCCTTTTCGCATGGAATCTTTTCAACATCTATTCCTTTCTCCCTCACGTGTTCATCTAACTTTCACTTAAATGTCCCCTTGATAGTCATCTCCATTAATATTTTGTGGCAGCACATTCCACATACTTTCTGGATCATGCAGTTTTCCTCTGACTTATTTGTGAGTATCTTTTATTATGGTCCCTAGTGCTGGCCTTCCCTCTTAGTGGAAACATTCTCCCTATATCTATCCTGTTAAACCCATTCATAATTTTAAAATACTCCTCTCTGAGAGAAAGGAATCCCAGAATGTAAAACGGAACTGGTGAGAGAATGCAACTTTCTGGAAAAATTAGTAATTCAAGTCTCTTCTACATCAGTTAAGTGATACTCCATAATGATAAGAAATGCCCATTGAAACAGAGCAGTTGAGAAACTTTTAGCTGAATTTCAATGCAGTTGTTTGCTATGAGTACTACAATTGCTTTGGAAAAACTGGGTGACCAACTGGGATGGAGACAAATGCACGTTGAATGGCTCCAATAGCAATATAGATGTAGAGAAGGGGTCTCCACCCATGGCTGAGAATCTAAAGATGTCGGCCTTGACTACTAGACAGACAGTCATTAATAATTCTAATATGGAGGATTTTAATCTACATGGTCCGGCACGGTGGCACAGTGGTTAGCACTGCTGCCTCACAGTGCCAGAGACCCAGGTTTAATTCCCAACTCAGGTGACTGACTGTGAGAGTTTGCACATTCTCCCCGTGTCTGCGTGGGTTTGCTCCGGTTTCCTCCCACAGTCCAAAACAAAATGTGCAGGTTTGGTGAATTGGCCATGCTAAATTGCCCGTTGTCTTAGTTGCAGGGGAATGGGTATGGGTCGGTGTGGACTTGTGGGGCCGAAGGGCCTGTTTCCACACTGTAAGAAATCTTTTAAAAAATGGCAATTGATCGAACCAGCTTAGTCAGAGTAGCTATGAGGAGGAATTCGTTGAATGTATCCATAATACTTTTCTTGAACAGTATGTAATGGCATCAACAAGGGAGCAAAGGCTTTTGCCTGATGAAGGGCTTTTGCCCGAAACGTTGATTTCGCTGCTCCTTGGATGCTGCCTGAACTGCTGTGCTCTTCCAGCACCACTAATCCAGAATCTGGTTTCCAGCATCTGCAGTCATTGTTTTTACCTCAACAAGGGAGCAAGCTATCCTCAATCTGGTCCTGTGTAATGAGACAGGAATAATTAATGACATCATAGGTAGGGATCCTCTTGGAAGAAGTGATCACAATATGGTTGAATTTAGAATACAGATGGAAAGTGCAAAGATAAAATCCAGAATCAGGGTCCTGTGCTTAAACAAGGGAGACTACAATAGGATGAGGGAGAAATTGGCTAAAGTAGACTGGAAACAAAAACTTTATGATGGGACTTTATGAGGAACAGTGGAGGACTTTCAAAGCAATTTTTCAAAGTGCTCAGCAAAAGTATATACCAGTGAAAAGAAAGGATTGTAGGAAAAGGGGTAATCTGCCATGGGTGTCTAAGGAAATAAGGGAGGCTATCAAACTGAAAGAGAAAGCATACAAAGTGGCCAAGATCAGCAGGAAGCTTGAAGATTTGGAAAGCTTTAAAGGTCAACAGAAAGCCACAAAGCAGCTATAAAGAAAAGTAAGCTAGACTATGAGAAAAAAAACTAGCTCAGAATGTAAAGACAGATAGCAAAAGCTTCTATAAATATACAAAACAAAATAAAAGAGTGGCAAAAGTAAACATTGGTCCTTTAAAGGGTGAGAAGAGGGATTTAATCATGGGATATGATGAAATGGCCAAGGCATTGATTGGTATTTTGTGTCAGTCTTCACAGTGGAGGACATGAATAACATGCCAGTAACTGATAAAGAGACGAAGGCAGATGAGGACCTGGAAACAATCATTATCACAAAAGAGGTAGTGTTAGGCAAGGTAATGGAGCTAAGGGGAGACAAGTCTCCTGGGCCTGATGGAATGCATCCCACGGTACTAAAACAGAAGGTAGGAGAAATAGCAAATGCACTTGTGGTAATTTTCCAAAATTCGCTAGACTCTGGGATAGTTCCAGCAGATTGGAAAATAGCACATGTGACACCACTGTTAAAAAAGTGAGATAGATAAAAGAAGTGGAATTATAGACCTATTAGCTTAACACCTGTAGTGGAAAAAATGCTTAAGTCTATTATCATGGAAGAAAAGCAAGGCATATAGATAGAAACTGTCCCATTGGGCAGACGCTGCATGGGTTCATGAAGGGCAGGTCATGCTTAACTAATCTTTTAGAATTCTGTGAAGACATTACAAACACAGTGGACAACGGGGACCCAGTAAATGTGGCGTATCTAGATTTCCAAAAGGCATTTGCCAAGGTGCTGCACAAAAGGCTGCTGCACATGGGGTTATGGGCAATATATTAGCATGGATAGAAGATTGATTAATAAACAGATGCAAAGAGTGGGGATAAATGCGTGCTATTCTGGTTGGCAATCAATGACTAGTGGTGTGCCTCAAGGATCAGTGTTGGGACTGCAATTATTCACAATTTACTAGATGATTTGGAGGAGGGGACCACGTGTAGTGTGTCAAAGTTGACAGATGACACTAAGATGAGTGGTAGAGCAAAGTGTGTGGAGGACTGTGAAACTTTGCAAATGGACATAGACCATTTAAGTGAGTGGGCAAAGATCTATCAGATAGAGTACAATGTTAATAAATGTGAAGTCATCCATTTCAGTAGGAATGACAGTAAAAAAGACTATTACTCGAATGGTAAAATATTGCAGCACGCTGCTATGCAGAGGGACTTAGGTGTCCTTGTGCATGAATCACAGAAAGTCGGTCTGTAGTACGCAGGTAATTATGAAGGCAAATGGAATTTTGTTCTTCATTGCCAAAGGGATTGAGTTTAAAAGTTTACGTTGCTGGTGCTGGTGAGGCCACACCTGGAATACTGTGTGTATTGAGAAAGAATGTACTAGTACTAGAAAAGGTGCACAATAGGTTGATTCTGGAGTTGAGGAGGTTGGCTTTCCTGATGAAGGGCTTTTGCCCGAAACGTCGATTTCGAAGCTACTTGGATGCTGCCTGAACTGCTGTGCTCTTCCAGCACCACTAATCCAAAATTATGAGGATTATAGTAGAGTAGACTGGGATTATATTCATTGGAATTTAGAAGTTTGGAAGTAGTACATCTTATAGAAGTATATAAAATTATGAAGGGAATAGACAAGATGGAAGTAGAGAGGATGCTTCCACTGGTGGGTAAAACTCGGACAAAAGGGCATAGCCTCAAAATTAGGGGGAGCAGTTCTCGGACTGAATTGAGAAGGACCTTCTTCACCCAGAGGGTTGTGAATCTATGGAGTTCCCTGCCCAGTGAAGTGGTTGAGACTTCCCCAGTAAATGTTGTTAAAGCTAAGATAGATCATGTTTTGATCAGTAAAGGAATTAAGGGTTACAGTAAGAGGGCGGGTAAGTGGAGCTGAGGCCACAAACAGATCAGCCATGATCCTATTGAATGGCAGAGCAGGCTCGGAGGGCCAGATGGCCTACTCCTGCTCCTAGTTCTTATGTTCTTATGTTATGTTCTTATGAAATTCAATTCTCAGAATGATTTGTCAGTGGAACCCAGTACAACATGGAATGGTTAAGATAAATAGCATGTATGCATCTCAAGGAAAACTAAACAAATACATGACAGCAAAAGGAACAGAAGCCGAACAGAGAAACCTTTAAAGGGGTTGGGTGAAGCGGGGTGGAAGAGGTTCAGGTAGAGCATAAGCCTATTGTGTTGAGTGGCCTGTTCTGTTCTGTAAATGCTACATCATATTTTTATGTGTTCTTAGCATAACACAGTGTTTTTTTGAGTATCACAGAAGATTATTAACTTGACCTACTTGTGTATTGCACAAATCAAATTTAATATTTTGATAAAGGATCGGTTAGAGTGGACAAAATAATTAGATTAGAGTACTCAGATGTAATCAGTGCTTATTCAAAGTAATAGACTTTAATATTACAATTTGGTTTTATATTACTGTATATAGTTAAACAACATCACAAAAACAGATGACCTGGTCATTGTAACATTGCTTTGTGTGGGACTTTGCAGTGGAAAATTGGCTGCCACATTTTAAAATTTGTAACAGAGACCACATTTCAAAGAATTTCATAAGCTATGAAGTGTTTTGAACATCTCCTGATCATGAAAGGTTCTTTGTAAATGAGAGTCTTGATTTCTTTTTCAGCCACTTTGCATGATCCATTGTCAACATTATAGCCTCTGGTAACAAAATTATTTTGTGTGATGAAACTGTGGATATTTGCCACATTTTTCCGATGATACTCTCCATTATTTTAGCTAACATCATTAGAGATAGGTCAACAACATTACTATAATGACAGACTTCTTTTAGGGAAGCACATTAAGGTGTACAGCATTATGCCATGGTGTGACTTCAGGACTTGCATGTCTATCCGCTGGTTAAATAGGCTTTTTTTTTGCTAAATTAATTAGTTTCCCCATACTAGTTTGTGTCGAATTTCCTCTGTGTCTTGGCCACCGTGATTTAATTGTAAGGGAATAGAAAGATTACTTTACACACATAACAGGGACGTAACAAAAATAAAGTTGCTGGAAAAGCTCAGCAGGGGTGGCAGCATCTGTGAAGAGATATTAGAATTAGAATCCTACAGTGTGGAAACAGGCCCTTTGGCCCAACGAGTACACACCAACCCTCTGAAGAGCAACCCACCCAAACCCCATCCCACATTTACTCCTAAATAATACAACTAACCTACACATCCCTAAACATTATGGACAATTTAGTACAGCCAGTCTATCTGACCTGCACATCTTTGGACTGTAGGAGGAAACCCATGTAGACACAGGGAAAATTGTGCAAACTCCACACAGTCACCCAGGGTTGGAATTGAACCCAGGTCCCTGGTGCTGTGAGGCAGCTGTGTTAACCACTGAGCCACGGTGCCACCCTGCCACCCCATCAGAGTTATCATTTCAGGTCTGGTGACCCTTGCTCACATTGATGGTAGATAGGAACATGAAGGTTTATATGCAGAGGATAGGGTGTGGGGAGGAGGTAAGGAGTAAAAGACAGGTGGAGATAGAGCCTAAAGAGAGAGAACATCTGAACAAAGGAGTGGATAACATTCTGGCTAGGAAAGTGAATAGCTGTTAATGGACACTGTTAGTGGTTAACAATAGGTAGTGTGTAATGGCAGATTATGTAATTACAAGGCCTGGTGTGTGGGGTTGGGGGCTGGGGGCTGGCACATAGGAGAGTTCAGGTCCTAAAATTATTGAATTTGATATTGAGTCTGGAGGACTGGAGGGTCCCCAAATGGTAAAGTGTGGTTCTTCCAGTTTGCACTGAGCTTCACTGGAACACTGCAGCAAGCCTGAGACAGAGATGTTGGCCAGAGAACAGGGTGGTGCATTAACGTGGCAGGCAACTGGAAGCTCAGGGTCTTTTTTATGGGTGGACTTTCAATGTTCCGTGAAGTGGTCACCCAGTTTATGTTTCATTTCACCAATATAGAGGAGACCATGTGAGCAGCAAATGCAGTAGACTCGATTGTGGGAGGTGCAGGTAAAGCGCTGCTTCAACTGGAAGGTATGTTTGGGCCCTTGGATACTGTGAAGGGAAGAGGTAAATGGAGATAATAAGAATGCATGTCACACATCTAAAGCTGTTCAAACAAAATGTTTAAGGAAACGTAGGCTGATTGCATTCTAGGAGAAAGTGAGGACTGCAGATGCTGGAGATCAGAGCTAATAAATGTGTTGCTGGAAAAGCGCAGCAGGTCGGGCAGCATCCAAGGAGCAGGAGAATCGAGATTTCGGGCATAAGCCCTTCTTCAGGAATGAGAGATGAACTGGTTAGTATTGCAAACACAGGCTAGGAGTTAAGCCCACTGCAATCACTAGATAACAAAAAAAAATTGGTGGTGTAGTGGACAGCGAAGAAGGTTACCTCAGAATATAATGGGACATCGATCAGATGGGCAAATGGGCCGAGGAGTGGCACATGGAGTTTAGTTTAGATAAATGTGAGGTGCTGCAGCTTAGTAAACCAGGGCAGGACTTAGACACTAAATGGTAAGGTCCTGGGGAGTGTTGCTGGACAGAAAGGGTGCAGGTTCATAGTTCCTTGAAAATGGAGTCGCAGGTAAACAGGGTAGAAGGCGGCATTTGGTATGCTTTCCTTTATTGGTGAGTGCATATTGGGAGGCCACATTGTGGACACTTTTGGAATACTGCATTCAATTCTGGTCTCTATGATATAGGAAAAATTTTATGAAACTTGAGAGAGTTTAGAAAAGTTTTTCAAGGATGTTTTGCCAGGGTTGGAGGGTTGAGCTATACGGAGAAGCTGAATAGGCCGGGGCCATTGTTGCCTGGAGCATCAGAGGCTGAGCTGTTACCTTAGAGAAGTTTATAAAATCATGAGGGGCATGATAGGTGAATAGCCAAGGTCTTTTCCCCAGGGTAGCACAGTCCAAAACTAGAGGGCATAGGTTTAAAATGAGAGGGGAAAGATTTAAAAGGGACCTAAGGAGGAACTTTTTCACACAGATGGTGGTACGTGTATGGAATGAACTGCCAGAGAGGTGATAGAGGCTGGTACGATTACAACATTTAAAAGGAAATTGATGGGTATAAGAAAAGAAAGAGTTGAGAGGGATATGGGCCAAGTGCTGGCAAGTGGGACTAGATAGATTTAGAATATCTGGCCAACATAGCCAATTTGGACTGAAGGGTCTGTTTCTGTGCTGTACATCTCTATGATTCTAACAAAGTCTATCTCATTCACTTTCTCGATAATCATACAATATAAATTGTTATTAAGTTCTTGATTAATTACAGCAATCAATCGCTTATCAATTAGATTCAAATATGAAGTGATAAAAACCCTAATGATGTAAATTTTGTAAAAATAGGTTCCTTCAAGCATTCTGCACTTACAGTCATAGAGACAGAGATGTACAGAATGCATTCAGATATTACTACCCTTGAGGACCTACTTTTTAAATTCCTGCCTAACTTTCTATGTTCTCCCTTCCGAATCTTGTCCGTTTCTCTTCCTATGTCGTTAGTTCCAAAGTGCAGAACAACCTCCTGCTGGCCCCTCTCCCCTTTGAGAATATTCCGCACTCTTTCCAAGATATCCTTGATCCTGGCACCAGGGATTGCAATACATCATTCTGATTTCTTGCTGTTAGCCTCAGAAACGTTCTGTCTGTGCCTCTGACTAGAGAGTTCCCGAACACAATCGATTGCCTGGAACCTTGTTACATTAGAGTCTGTCTTGGTCCCAGAAACTTGGCTGTTTGTGCTACATTCCCTTGAGAGTCCATCACACCCTATGTCTCCCAAAACAGCAAACTTGTTTGAGATGGGATAGCCACAGGAGACTCCTGCATTACCTGCCTCCCTCTTCTACCTTTCCTGGAGGTAACCCATTTACCTGACAGTATCTGCAGTTTTTCTCCCTTCCTATAACTGCCATCTATCACACCCCCTTGCTCCTATAAATTCCTCACTGTCTCTTACTGCTACGCCAAGCGATCTGATAGGATTTCCAACCAAACACAGTTCCTGCAGACATAATCACATTTCATAAAAAAGAGATTGAATGACACACTTTATTAATTTCAAGGTGTATCCTTTACAATGGGATAATGGTATAGAAATTCTACTGAGAATTACAGAAAATAGATATATAGTCTGTTAATCTCTATTGTGGCTGCACTTGGAGTATTGTGTACAGTTCTGGTCACTGCATTATAGGAAGGATGTGGAAGCATTGGAAAGGTTGCAGAGGAGATTTACCAGGATGTTGCCTATTATGACAGGAAGGACTTATGAGGAAGGGCTGAAGGATTGAGGCTATTTTTGTTAGACAGAAGACGGTTGAGAGGTGACTTAATTGAGACTATAAGATAATCAGAGGATTATATAGGATGGATAGTGAGAGCCTTTTTCCTCAGATGGTGATGGTTAGCATTGGTCATTGGACGAAAATGGAATAGTGGAGGTTAGATGGGCTTCTGGTCAGCCCAACATCGAGGGTGAAGGGCCTGTACTGCGCTGTAATGTTCTCTGTTCTAATCCAAAAACTCAGTCAATTGTTGCATCTTCACACGAGTTGTGTTTTTTTCTATCAGAGAGTTATTGATACCTATTCTATTTAAAAGAACAGCATTCTTATCGGCCATAATTAGCTTTTTGTTTTGCTCTCTTGCTTTGTCCTGACAGCAGGAAGATGACTTTCAGTTTCACTGGCAAATCTCCATCCAAGTTTAGGCAAGTACTTAATTAGGAGAACATGGTCTGGGTGAGAGAGATTTTAAGACCCATAGTAGAAAGGCTTTGACAGGCAAGATTATTTTGAGTAGGTGGGGGACCCTATCCTTGTGAGATACTTGGAAAGGGCCAAGGAATTGCAGAAGTGCTCTCAGTTCTTACATCAAACTTTCTTCTTAACTCCCAGACATTCAACATTACCATTGCAATGAGATTCTGTGCTTAATGTTAACGGCAATGTTCAGTTTGACATATAGCAGCTGAACAGATGCACCATTCCTATTTATGGCATATCCTGGGCTGCTTTCCAAGACTAAGCACAGAACACTTATGTCCATGGAGCCAGCATTGCAGTTAAGAGCTTGCTTACCGAATGGATCCACTAAAAAGAACAGGGTCTTGCAAAATAATGGAAAGTCTGGAGCGCAGAGTGTGAAGAGGGAGCTTGCTGATGTCTATTCCATCAATGATGATTTTACCTATTATGTAAATATAAAGCACAAAGTTAAAACTCACAATGGATTATGTTTTGTTCACAGACTCTAAGTCATTCTCGAGTTCAATGCTACTTGAGCTATTTGCTTATGTTTTGCCAGTTCAGAGACTGATACAGTTTACAGATTGATGGAGCCCTTTCACCGTCCAGTTGGGAACTGAAACCAGGGTCAGCCAGTCAGAAAGAGAAACCATTTAATCATAAATCACAACTACTAGGTGACTCACACTTAAGCTGTAAATCAGTGACTGAGAGAATGTTGTGCTTTCTTGCAGTAATAAGAGGTTTACCACAAATTTTACCTCATTACAGCACTGAGAGACTGCATGATCAATGGCTGGACTAACCTTCAAATATATCCACCATCCTGAAGAAAGCCAGGGATAGGGAAGACTTTCCACTGCCAGTACGCCCACATATCCCAACCTGGAAAACAAATACAACACACATGTACACGGAAACCTTGACTTTTTTTTTTCATTTGTGTCAACCGTGTAAATTTTATCAATCAGAAAATAAGCTTGTATAATCTAATGCAGCAGGGACAAAACAGATATGTTCACTGGAGCTAATAGATATACTAATTGCGTGATAATTTGGAAGTGAGATATCAAATGTTATTCCTGTGTTCAAGGTTCAGGAGAAAGGATAAAGGAAAGCAGTGGGGAATGTGAACAATTATTTTCTTACATCCTGACCGATATCCTTCAGCCGCTGTTATTAAAATCAATTTGTAGTGAAACAAAACAAAAAATTGTGCGAAGATTGCGGATCAGGATAAAAAAAATTAAAATGTGTGACAAAAAAAGTGACAAATGGCAAAATTGTGAATTGAGTGAAGAAAGGAATTTTACATTTAATGATGTTGAATGCTCAGTGAATTCCATTGATGGAAATCACTTGTTTCTATTCTGCATTGTGAGGTAGATTCTTGTCTACTGTCTGACATTTTGAGAGATCATTACTTGTATTTATCATTTTTCACTGTCCCTGGATATCTCTAAGCACCTTATAGCCCATGAAATATTCTTGAAGTGTCGTTATTGTTTTAGCATAGGAAACATTGTGACTAATTTCCATGCAAACCTTGGACTGGGTATTTTATGTTTTGCCAGTTGAGACACTGATACAGTTTACAGATTGATGGAGCCCTTTCATTCACCAATTGGGAACTGAATCCAGGGTCAGCCAGTCAGAAAGAGAAATCATTTAATCATAACCATCTGACCACACCAAGGACTGAGTACTCTGTTTTTAATGATGTTGACTGAAGCACAAATGTGGCCAGAATTCCCAGGGTAACCAGAGCCCTGTTTTATAATTGAAATGTTGGAAGGTTTTACTTTCCCCTGAAAAGGCAGATGGGGCCTCAGTTTACCACCTCATCTGAGAGACGGCATCTCCAACAATACAGCACACCATTAGTACTGCATTGTCCATTCCTGATGAAGGGCTTTTGCCCGAAACATCGATTTTCCTGCTCCTCGGATGCTGTCTGACCTGCTGTGCTTTTCCAGCACCACTCTAATCTAAACTCTGGTTTCCAGCATCTGCGGTCCTTGTTTTTACCTGCATTGGAGTGCCAACCTTGATTTTATGTAAAAGAGGTTAAACACAGAGAACCTTGTTTGTTTGCAAATTAGACAAGCTGGGAAAAGATTTTATTTCAAAACATTCTGAGAAAGTACTGTGTATGTTGTGAAAATATACATAATCCAGGCTGTCATTTAAGTGCATTACAGAGGTGCAACTTTTTGGATGGGGGTCAGATTGAGTTTTCTTATACCTTTTTTATCTTGAATTTTAAAATTATTTATCCCTCAATGAACACCACCAAATCGATTAATCTGTGATTATCTTTCTTGGCTGCCAAGACAATGAATGTCACTTTAAGAATATTTCATTGGCTCACACTCACATGTCCTGACGATCATGAGTAGATACTACATAAAGATGGGTTTTCTTCAGTTGGATTGGCTGCATCCACCAAGATACAGCCAACCATTAGTCCCTTTAGATTAGAATGCAAGATATCATTAAAAACCACATTATTATGTTATTATTCATTCATGGAATGCTGGTGTTGTTGGCTGGGCCAGCATTTATTGACCATCCCATCCCTATTTGTGAAATAACTCTACACAGGCTGGTATCTGGTTACCAAGTCACCTTTTATTTATATGTGGAGAGTCCTTGGCACTGACCAGGCTCCCTCAGAGCCAGCTCTGAGTGAGCAGAATCTCTGACCCTCTTGTTATTATCCATCAGCCAGGGGTCCCTGTTTGGACCAGATTAACAGCCCCAATCAGGGAACTCGTATTCTATGAGGTCCACCTGGCTGACCTCATTGCAATCAATATAATTTGCCATTGAGAGGCTGGTGGGAGCTGCCTTCTTGAACCAGACCATTTGGTGTGGATATACCAACAGTGCTGTTGGGGATGGAGTTCCAGGATTTTGGTCCTTCAGTTATCTGGACTAGCATCTAATTCTTCTGTCATGATTGCTTTGATGGTGTTTGTCCTCTCACAATCAAATCCTGGTATTCGGGAATGGGAGTGGGGGTGGGGAGGTGGGTGCGTGCAGTGAAAATAATTGGCACACTTTGCAAAGATTAACTGTTGGAAAAGTAACAATACACTGGGTGGGATCTTTACCAAGAACATGGGAACTTCAGAGCTGTATTTCAATGCTTTTATTTTTATGTCTTTTAAATATATCGTTAAACCCTTGTACAATTTCCACAATACCAATGTTGGCTGAAAACCAAGTATGTGTCTTTGTGCAGTGTCTGAATAAGTGCAGAGGTGTTTGGAAATCTATTTTTCTTTGGCTCTCCATGTTACCATAAACACTGGT
The DNA here is from genome assembly GCF_047496795.1 of Chiloscyllium punctatum. Classification (NCBI taxonomy): domain Eukaryota; kingdom Metazoa; phylum Chordata; class Chondrichthyes; order Orectolobiformes; family Hemiscylliidae; genus Chiloscyllium; species Chiloscyllium punctatum. The sequence continues at coordinate 12,911,723 of NC_092782.1, forward strand.
TGCACTGAGCAAAACCTCAACCATTTGGTACTTTATAATTAACGTGGTTTTAGAGAAGTTTGAACCCAAATCCCTCAAGAGACATGGCTCTTTTGATTCAAATTAATATACATAAATGTTATAAAAGAATCCTTCCTCAGCTGGGAGATTTGGCCCAGAGTAAATAAGATCAAGGAGTCGAACATATGGTTGAAAGATAAATGCAAGATAGCTTGGGCAGCACGGTGCCTTGCATCATCAGGTAACTGGGTTTAATTCCAGCTTCGGGTGACTTTGTGTGTAGATTTTGCACTTTCTCCCTGTGTCTGTGCGGGTTTCCTCCCACAGTCCAAAGATGTACAGGTTAGGTGGTTGTTTGGCAATCGCAAATTGCCCATAGTGTCCTGGTTCATGCAGGCTGGGTGGATTAGCTACGATAAATGTGAGGTTACAGGATAGAGAGAGTTGGATTTGGGTTGGATACTCTTTGGAAGGTTGGTGTGGACTTGATGGGCCAAATGGCCTCTTTCCGCATTGTTGGGATTCTATGATAGGCATTGATGAATAAGGCACTGGCACCATGAGTGAAAAAAGGAGCTGTGGCATGTAGGGACCAGTATCCTGGAAAATTGTCTAAGTGGGGTTGTAGATTGTGCTTTAAATGGAATAGCTGACAGTGAAGGTAAGTGAAGGATTCATATGAGATGAAGTTTAGAAGGGGGAACAACAAGGCATGACTGCAGGGATGTGAGGTGGCTAATGATAACCAGCACCTGGCACTAAGGGACAATGATTAGATTAGATTAGATTAGATTACTTACTGTGTGGAAACAGGCCCTTCGGCCCAACAAGTCCACACCGCCCCGCCGAAGCGTAACCCACCCATACCCCTACATCCACATCTACCCCTTACCTAACACTACAGGCAATTTAGCATGGCCAATTCACCTGACCTGCACATCTTTGGACTGTGGGAGGAAACCGGAGCACCCGGAGGAAACCCACGCAGACACGGGGAGAACGTGCAAACTCCTGACAGTCAGTCGCCTGAGGCAGGAATGCACAAATATTAAAGTGCACTTACAAATAGGGTCAGTGTTGGGGTGGGGTGTGAATGACAAAGGACAGAATTCAAAGCCGATCATTAGACTCAACTCCACTTTCTCATCTACTCTCTGTATGTGTTGAATTCTTTTAAGACCAAACACGGTGGCACAGTGGTTAGCACTGCTGCCTCACAGTGCCAGAGACCTGGGTTCAATTCCCACCTCAGGCAATCGTTTGTGTGGAGTTTGCACATTCTCCCCGTGTCAATGTGGGTTTCCTCCCACAGTCCAAAAATGTGCAGGTTAGGTGAATTGCCTGTAGTGTTAGGTGTAGGGGAGTGGGTCTGGGTGGGCTTCTCTTTGGAGGGTACGTGTGGACCTGTTGGGCCAAAGAGCCTGTTTCCAGTGACACTGTAAGTAATCTAATCTAAAAAAATTCTCCATGGCAGTATTAAATAGATATAGTGATGTTGTATCTGCAACCCTCTAGGCTTTTGTTGAATTCCAAAGATTTATCCTTTGAGTGAAGAAATTACTGCTTTGTTCAATCCAAAATCATTGTCCCCTTATCCAAAAACTGTGGCCATTTGTAGCTTATCCAGGCAGGAAAGAACCTGACAGTATCTATCCTATTTAGGTAAAAACAATGACTGCAGATGCTGGAAACCAGATTTTGGATTAGTGGTGCTGGAAGAGTTCCTGATGAAGGGCTTTTGCCCAAAACATCAATTTTACTGATCCTCGGATGCTGCCTGAACTGCTGTGCTCTTCCAGCACCACTAATCCAAAATCTATCCTATTTAGCCCTTCCAGAATCTTATGGATCACCTCTCTTCCTCTAAAATTCAGAGTGGATAGGGCCAATTACTCAGCTTTTCATGTTAGACTGTGGTGGGACATGTTAGTTTTATCCCTAATGATGATGCAGTGGTCAGTCTGCTCAGTTTTAGATGAACTACAGCTTCAGACATTTGGTCCATGTCCTTGGCTGAAGAGCCAATGGTGTGACACTGCCATCTGTGGGATTATGGCTGAATGCCTTTTTCATTGTGTTATAGATGTTTACAGCACAAGAGGCCATTTGGGCCTTCACATCCATGCCAATCAACAAAGATCTGACTACATTAACCCCATTTTTCTGTCATGGTCCATAGCTCTGGAGGTGATGACAACACTGATGAATATCTAAACACTGCTTCAATGTTAACGAGAGTTTGGTGATTCATCCACCCTTTCAGTCAGTGGGTTTAAGATTTCTCTGGGTGAAAAGATTGCTCCTCAATCCTCTTTTTAGCATTCTATCTCTTACCTTAAGTTCATGCCCCTTAATTGTTGACACCTTTGCTAATGGGAAAAGTGACGTTTTATCTATACCTCTCAAAGCTGTTAAAATAAACAGCTACTAGTACTGTTCATCTGTTGCTCCAACGCAGCACATTACACAAATCAACAGTGAGATATAAGCCAAACCTGAGCTTTGAATTTGAAATGCCTTTAATCTAGGCTGTTGGTATTTGCCTGGTTAATGTCTGTGGTTCTCTCTCATTTCCACTTCCCTGTGCAGTGCTGCACTTGCCCCATTGTCTACGATGAGGTTGCAACAGTTCTCCAACTTCTTACAAGGACCATTAAACAACAAGGTTTGAAAGACTCTTGCGATTACCTTTTGACCTGGTGTGATGTAGGCTTTGACGTGCTTAAGAACAGGTTTGAGAGCTGGGTCATATCGAACACAGAGATCCTGAATCTTTATCTCTCCTTGCTGTGGCCAGTCTTCTGGAACTTGGGAAGGGTCTGGATGAAAAGTGAAGATGTAGAACTTACATATAATGTCAAACAGATGATCTTAGTTCAGGCCTTTTTACAAGTTCTCAGAACTTTGTTTCCTTCCACTGCTACTTATTCTAAATCAACTCACACATAAGCAGTTCAGGCCAACTTGCCTCCTGCCTGAACAGTGGGAAGAAAGTCAAGTGACACACACTAGGTTCTAGAACTTGCCGTAAGGGAAATTGCAGGTGATAACCAGCACCTGCAGACTGAGTTGTATAATCTATGATTGTTCAACCTCCCAGTGTGACTCTTTGTTTTTAGATCTGGAGGAATTCCAGCAAATTGAGGGAGGTAAGGTTCAAAAATGAACCCAAAACAATACCTGTTTTTAAATCAATTTATGCATGGGATGCAGGGTTGCTGGTAGGTCAGCATTTATTATCCATCCTCACGTATCCACCCTTTGAGAAGGTGGTGGTGGTGAACTGTCTTCCTGAACCGCTGTTGGTAGACCTTCAATGCTGTTCAAGAGGGAGTTCCAGGATTTTGACTCAGTGACATTGAAGAAACCAAGCTATTTCTCAGTCTGAATGGTCTGTGGCTTGGAGGGGAACTTGCAGGTGGCAATGCTTCCATGTATCTGCTGCTTTTGTCCTTCTAGATGGAAGTGGATTTAGAAGGTGCAGTATAAGCAGCCTTGGTGAATTTCTTGTAGATGGCACACACTGTTGCTACTGACCGTCAGTGGTGGAGGGAGTGGGTGTGATGCCAATCAAGCGGGCTGCTGGATGTTGTCAAGCTTCTTGAGTATTGTTGGAGCTGCACCCATCCAGGCAAGTGGGGAGTATTCCAATCACACTCCTGACTTGTGCTGTGTGGATGATGGACAGGCTTTGAGGAGTCAGGAGGTGAGATACACATTGCAAGATTCCTAGTCTCTGACCTGCTCTTGTAGCCACTGTATTTATATGGTTAGCACAGTGTGGTTTCTCGTGAAAGCACACTGCAACCACCCAGGGTGCCAAAAGTGCAGGCGCTCAGTGATGATAATGCCATTGAATGTCAAGGGATAATGGTAAATTCTCTCATGAGAAATGGTCATTGCCTCACATTTGTGTGGGGTGAATATTACTTACTACTTTTCAGCCCAAGCCTGGATATTGTCTGGGTCTTGCTGCATTTCGCTATGGTCTGCCTGTAACATCCGTTTTTTTTAAAGAGATTAAACACATGAGAAGGTTTAAAAGTTCTGAATGGCTTTAATGAATGGATGTTATTTTCACTGAAAAGTGTGCAGGAGTGAGAGCTATGTTAGATTGTTGGATGATTCATCATTTCTTTCATCTCCACATTGCTGCTGAAGTGCTGCCCAATGGGATACTGAGTGAGTAGTCATGGAGTTAACTTGTCCCAGTTGCTGTTGATTTTCTCCAGTATTACTGTCTTAAAAGCTTTGTCAGTCTGGCCTGGGACTGCCATCTTTGTCTGCCTCAATGGTTGTGAACAACAATGTAATATTTACAACATTACCACTCTTTGGTACCATAGTATATCTCAGGAAAATTTAAACAGCACAACTGCATCATTAATCTACTATACACAAGTGAATTCAAGCCTAGTTTACCAATCGAACTCAGAACTTAGTCTTTTTGACCCCAGTATCATTTGTTATGAATCCCTGCTCCAAGGCATACATATTGTTTCTGAGTTTGGTCGGAACTGAACTGAACCATGCAATACTCAGAGAGGGTATGACCAGAACTCTGTATAACTATAATATACACTAATGAAGAATCATCTAGACTCAAAACGTTAGCTTGCTCTCTCTCATGGATTCCATCTGATCCACTGTGATTGCCAGCATTTGTTGTTTTCAATATCTATAACATGGGTTGCATTTCTAAATATACAATGGACTGTGTTGTAATAATATAGTAAAAGTAAATACGGAGATGCTGGAAATCTGAAATAAGAATGGAAATGTGCTGGAGAAACAGGGAAACAGAAATGTGGGGGCATCTGTGGAGAGAGAAACAGAGTTAACATTTCAAATCCAAGAAGATTCTTTCTCAGAACTGTTACTGTACAGTCTTCCTGGGAAAGGGGTTCCTCTCTGGGCATGGAATTGTGGAATCTCCCCCCTTACATAGGGGAGCTCCAAGCAAGAATAGAATAACTACACACCTCTAATTTTGCAGATGACACCAAAAATCGGAAGTGTAGTGGACAGCGAAGAGGGTTACCTCAGATTACAACAGGATCTTGACCAGATGGACCAATGGGCTGAGAAGTGGCAGATGGAGTTTAATTCAGATAAATGCAAGGTGCTACAATTTGGGAAAGCAAATCTTAGCAGGACTTATACACTTAATGGTAAGGTCCTAGGGAGTTTTGCTGAACAAAGAGACCTTGGAGTGCAGGTACATAGCTCCATGAAAGTGGAATCACAGGTAGATAGGATAGTGAAGGTATGCTTTCCTTTATTGGTCAGAGTATCGAGTACAGGAGTTGGGAGGTCATGTTGCGGCTGTACAGGACATTGGTTAGGCCACTGTTGGAATATTGTGTGCAATTCTGGTCTCCTTCCTATCAGAAAGATGTTGTGAAACTTGAGAGGATGTTACCAGGATTGGAGGATTTGAGCTATAGGGAGATGCTGAGCAGGCTGGGGCTGTTTTCCCTGGAGCATAGGAGGCTGAGGGGTGACCTTATAGAGGTTTACAAAATTATGAGGGGCATGGATAAGGTAAATAGGCAAAGTCTTTTCCACGGTGTCGGGGAGTCCAGAACTAGTGGGCATAGGTTTAGGGTGAGTGGGGAAAGATATAAAAGAAACCTAAGGGGCAACTTTTTCACGCAGAGGGTGGTGCGTGTATGGAATGAGCTGCCAGAGGAAGTGGTGGATGCTGGTACAATTTCAACTTTAAAGAAGCATTTGGATGGGTATATGAATAGGAAGTGTTTGGAGAGATATGGGCCAGGTGCTGGCAGATGGGACTAGATTGGGTTGGGATATCTGGTTGGCATGGATGAGTTGGACCGAAGGGTCTGTTTCTATGCTGTACATCTCTATGACTCTATGATAAATTTATGTCAGTGGGGAAATTAAGCCACATTGACTAGGAAGCATCATATCAGATTCCTGATCTGTGTACAGTAATCAACTGGAACAGATGTAGGGTTAAGGGAGGCTAAAAAACATTACTGAGTTCCTACTGCTGGTTAGTATCCAGGGACTGCTGGAAAGTGCAAGCAAGTGCGAAATAGGTGAGGTTAGTATTGTGACGTCCTCTGGCTAATGCAGCCCTGGCTACCCATCAACTACGCTCACAAATAAAGAATTGCCATATTAGCAAGTTAACAAGCAAATTAGAGTGCCAAAAGAATTATTTTCAGCAGTATAACTATTATAAATTTTTACCTGATGTGCTTAATGTTTATAAATTAGAGAATATCAACATATATCAATTTTATGAAGTCCATTTTTATGTATCGCTGAATGAAGTACTGCTGTATACTGGAACTGGAACACTTCTTTCTGCTATTTCTTTTTACTTCTAGGTTTATGTTCCAAAGGATAGATTGTATCTGTAAATCATACCAATAGTTCCTTCATAATTTTCACTCTCAATATTCAGGAAACTGTTGACCTTCTTCACAGCTCCCATCTGCACTTCCAAATCAGCGAGATTTCTCACTACCCAGTTAAGGTAATTACAAACCTATACAAGGAAAAAATATCATTTAAACAGTATCTTTGAGGACAACCCAAAGTGCTTCACAGTGAACAATAGTAACTTGTATTTATGTAGTACCTTTAATGTAATAAAATATCTAAAGATTCTTTATAATGCACTTATGAACTATGACACAGAGTCACTTCAGGAGACATTAGGTTATATGACTGAAAGCTTATTCTAAAAGGGCATGGGTTAGGGAGTGACATTAAGGACGAAAGTGAGGTAGACAGACGCAGAAGTGTTGGGAGGGATTTCCAGACTGAAGGCATGGCCAGCAAAGATGAAACTTCAATAATTGGGAATGAACAAGAATCATGGAAGCCAACCTTCCATCCATCAGCTATTATCCTTAATACATTTAAACAAATGATCAAATCACTCCTTAGCTATATAAGATTTGAGGATTTCAACCATAGTTTCTCTAAGCTCTCCTTGTAATTTGACTTCGAGTCGGGTTTATTCATTAACAGGTGTCGCTAGCTGGGCCAGCATTTATTACCCATCTCTAATTGCCCAGGGGGCAGTTTAAAGTCAACCACATCCTTGAAAAGCAGATTAAATGATAAAACCTGCCATAAGACAACGAGCCAAAGAATGCCATATAACTGACAGATCCAACAATTAATTTTGCATTGAATACAAATCTAATTAAAATATCTCGGAAATGATCAGTTTGAATCTGCATTCTGACCCAATTAGCGAGAGATTGCAACATCAGACATGATCCTAATGCAACCAAGGAGCTGGAGTATCAGGATTTGGAGGGTGTTTATAGCTGACAAAGGCAAATAGGACTACTTACCGTTAATGCATAAGTAAGGCCAAATCCCACAAAACCAGATGAAAGACCATAGTAATGGGAATATGTTATGGAAGCTAGAGCAGCAGTGAGGACAATGTAAGCACCAAGATAGTCCTGTGCAAATCAATAGGAAGAAAGTGTCAGTTTACTGTAATGTGAGAAGCTCTCTACAATTAGCACAGGCTTCCCGCTAACCTGGTAAATGATCATTTACTTGACTGTACATTTTGCTCTGGTCCATTTCATTTCAATTATATGTCAGATGAATTATTCACTAAAAATATCTTTGAAAAACATTGTTACAAATATGAAGTACTATTTGCAAAACTCAGACCCCTGAATGGAATACATTATTTGTAACAGATTTAGGTCTACGAATAGTTATAAATAAATACATTTTGAAAATGGGTATGTGTCTGGTGGATTTGAAACATGAATGTATTTGGCCCTTATCTGGCTTGTTTTATTCACTATGTTGCAAATCACTTGAGTAAAACTGTAACCAAACATGGCAAGAAAATGTAAAGAGAAAATGCTGGAAAATCTCAGCAGACCCAGCATTTTCTCTTTTGGTTTCAGATTCCAGCATCCGCAGTAAGTTGCTTTTGTGATGTTTATGAGCAATCAATTCAGCTGAACAAGGTGGCTGTGCCATAGAAATTGATTCTCTCAGTGAAATATGTCTTTATACTGAGATGTTTGAGATCCACTGGCATAGGGTGTCCTCCATTTTATTAATAAGGGGAAAGATCACTAAGATCACTAGGGCAAGGAGCTGATGTTCAACTTGTATAAGACATGTGTTAGACCTCAATATTATGTGTGCCACTTCTGCATCCCACATTTTAAGAAGGATGTGAATGCACTGGAGAGAGTGTAGATATAATTGACTAGAACAGCTCCAGGAATGAGAAACCTCAGTAATGAGGATAGATTAAAGAAGGTGGGACTGTCTTCCTTGGACAGAAGAAGGCTAAGAGGAGATTTGATAGAGGTTTTCAAAATTGTGAGCAGGCTGGATAGATTAGATAGGGATAAACCGTCCCTGCTCGCAAATGGAACAAGAATGGGAAGGTATAGATTTAAAGTGATTTGCAAAACCAGGGTGCGGGCTGTTTAACAGGTTGTTACATGAAAGAAGACATTTCCACACAACAAGTAGTTAGCACATGAATGTACACCCTGGAAATGTGGTGGAGGCAGGTTCAATTGAGGCATTCAAGAAGGGCATTGGATGGTTATTTGGATAGAAATAATGTGCAAGGGCATGAGCAAAAAACTGGAGATTGGTTCAATACTCATGTGAAAAGCCAGTGCCGGAATGATGGGATGAATAGCCTCCTTATGGACAGCAACAATGCTGAAAGTCTGTGATATGCACACCTATTCTAGAGGAAATAATCTGTTTGAGGTGGACACATGATGTAGATCAGGGCAGAGTGAGCATGGAATGTACGCTTGTTCCAGTGCAGAGGCACGATACATCTTGTGTTCCTGATCGGCAACACAACCATCAATGTTGGTTCTCACTACATCTTCTCTTGAAGGAAGGTGGCTGTTTTCCCACAGGAAACACAAGGATTTACATTTTTATAGAAACTTTCCTGGGCTCACCAGGACCTCGAGCACGTTATAATCAACATGATACATTTATTGTAAGTGTAGTCACTGTTGCAAAGTCAGCAATGGGCGAGCCAATTTGCACACAGCCAGTTCTAGAAATAGTAGTAAACTAGCAATCAGATGAGGGAGCACATTACTGCAGATGCTGGAATCTGAACTGAAAACAAAAAATGCTGGAGATCACAGAGGGTCAGGCAGCAGCTACATAGAGACAGCAAGCTAATGTTTCGAGTTTACATGACTCTTCATTAGAGCTGAAATGAAGTGTGGAGGGGGCAGCTTTTAATGCAATAGTTGTAGGTGGAGGTGGTGTTGGAGTATTGGGAGAGAATGGATTGCCCCCCCTTCCATCCCAATGAGTCTGTCTTCTTTCCAGTCTGGTAGTTAGACACACCATCATTCGGCTGTTCTCACATTATGATCACTTAATCTGAACTATCAACATCCTCTCTCCCCCAACACTCCAAACCCACCTGCCCCCCCCACAACTATGGCACAAATGCTGCCCCCTCCACATTTCATTTCAGCTCTGATGTAGAGTCATCTAGACTTAAAACGTTAGCTTGCTTTCTCTCCATGGATACTGTCTGTCCTGTTGTGGTTCTGTTCGCCGAGCTGGGAATTTGTCTTGCAAATTCGTCCCCTGTCTAGGTGACATCCTCAGTGCTTGGGAGCCTCCTGTGAAGCGCTTCTGTGCTGTTTCCTCCGGCATTTATAGTGGCCTGTCTCTGCCGCTTCCGGTTGTCAGTTCGAGCTGTCCGCTGTAGTGGCTGGTATATTGGGTCCAGGTCAATGTGTTTGTTGATAGAGTCTGTGGGATGAGTGCCATGCCTCTAGGAATTCCCTGGCTGTCCTACTGTGATCTCTGGCATTTTTCAGTAACAATCAGATGAACTGGTTTCTGTGAGGTTGGTAAAAGCGTAGATATTCACTGGACACCAGGGGAGGTCTCCTGGTCTTCTACAAATAGTGCTAGGGACTTTCAGATCCAACAGGAGAGGGAAGTTGTTGTCATGGTCTGACACCTTTGGCAGTTCAGCACTCGTTCAATCCAGGATCTGTGAGCAAGGTTCCAGAGTGAGACAGTAATCCATAACTAGTTGACTTGGGAGATATGTTCTACCTGTGAAAAATGGCAAACCCCTCACTTATTCATACAAAAGCTTTCTGTCTCTGATGCTGGATTTAGAGGTAGTTAAAACATGTGCATCTGTGCACAATTGATCTATAGATCGCTGTGATTCTGGGACAACTCAAGGGAGATTTCCAGTTACACTGAAGCCTCCTGTGAAGGAAGAAATGGCAGAGCAACCTCACACAATCAAGCATAACTTAAGCAAGGAAGCCTTGAAAGCCAATATCCATCTAGGTCTCTGGTCTGGCTTCAACTTGCTGGGTATCAAATGGACTCAACTATCATACAGAGATTTACAAACTTTGTGGTTGCTCCGAAGATTTGTTCCCATGGAGATCACAGGTCATCCTCAGGCGGCACTCAATATGATTGAAGTAGGTGCATGAGACTACAATCTCTTGAAGTGAGCCTAGCTCCCTACCATGTCCGCTCATATCCAATGAGAACTAACTACCTCAGCAGTAAATAGACTTTTCCCAGGATACCACTGCTGTCTAAAATATCTACTTCCCAAAGGCCAATCATAGACATAGAAAGACAGGAGCAACATGAGGCCATCCTGCCTTTCAGCCTGCCCTATCATTCTAGGTCATGGCTGATGATCTAATTCAAATCTATTTTCCCAGCCTATCCCCATCCCTTGATACCTTTCCTATCTGAAAATCTATCAATCCCTGTTTTGAAGTTGCTCAGTGGTTGAGCTTCCACAGTCCTCTGGGGAAGAGAATTCCAAAGATTCACTAACCTGAGTAAAGAAACATTTCCTTATCTTAGACCTAAATCACGTTCCCCTTATTCTGAGACGGTGTCTCCCAGTTCTTGACCTCCAATCAGGGAAAACATCCTTTGCAAGTCCAACCTGTCGAGTCTTTTAAGAATTTTGTATATCTCAATGAGATCACCTCTCAGTCTTTTAAACTCGAGAGAATATAAATCAGTTTCCTCAACCTCTTCCAGGAATCAGTCTAATGCCTCATCTTCCACTATTTGAATGGTGTTGCTTTGTAACATTCGATGTTTAGGACACATCATTACTTAAATAATAGTTCTGTCAATACCATTTCACTGCTTTAATAAGTATTCCTCCAATGAGATCAGACAAGCTAGGACGTTTTTCTTTAGAGCTTAGGAGACTGAGGGGGAATCTTACATAAGTGTATAAGATCATGAAAGGCATGGGGAATGTGAATGCACTCAGTCTTTCTCCCAGGGTTGGGACTAGAAGGTATCAGTTTAAGGTTAGAAGGGGATGAATAGAAGGGAACCTAAGGGCCAACATTTTTTACACAGAGGATGGTATACATATGGAATGAGCTGCCAGCAGAAGTGGTAAAGGAGAATACATTAACAACATTTAAAAAAGACATTTGGACAAATATGTGGATAGGAAAGTTTTAGAAGAATATTGGACCAAATTCAGGGAAATGGGGTTAGTGTGAATGGACATTTTGTCAACATGGACCAGTTTGGGCCAAAGGGCCTGTCTCTGTACTGCAGGACTCTAAAACTATATGACCCTAATAGTCGACTATTAATTGCAGATTAATTGCCTTCTATGGTCACATGATGTAGCCATCATTAAACTAATGCCAATACAATGTATTGTCAACCAAGGAAAAATGTTGGAAAGGAAAGGCTATAGGTGATAGGTATTTCGTGATCCATTTTTCAGGGAACAACCAGAGTCAACCCACCTGGTTTAAAATTCAAACAAAGCATGACAGTTAACTGTCAGTCATCATTAACTGGTGCATTCTGAAGTCAGAGTTGACTTCCTAACCTATCAGCCACTCTCTTCTCATACAGTATAAATGTTCTTTCCTTTAACTTTGTTAATCCTTGGAATGGACTTGATGAATGTAAGAAATAAGCTTCACCAAAACTCAAGTCTTGTTCTACCAAATTCACCAGCGTTAGACCCTTCGGTCCAAATTATCCATGCCGACCAGATCTCCTCACCTAATCAAGTCCCATTTGCCAGCATTTGGCCCATACCTCACTAAACCCTTCCTAATCATATACCCATCCAGATGTCTTTTAAATGTTACAATTGTACCAGCCTCCACCACTTCCTCTGTCAGCTCAGTCCAGAGCAGTACAAATATATAGTCCGTCTATATTGCAACAATTAATACATGAAGAAAGAATTCCTTAAGCTGCCTATATCTGAAGCCTTGATACTTCAATAGGATGATTAAATAAAAGCACATATTGTAGCTGCTCATTATAATCAAAAGAATAGCTATACTTGACAGAGCAGCAAAGATTTTGTTTGAAATTCTCCCTTGTGGTAACATTGAGTCACGATCGATATTATTAGGATCTGAAATTTCAGTGGTGCAGAACACATATTTTACATCATCTCTTGATAAATTTATGTTTGAACCAGACAACATGAAGAGAAAACATTATCCTAAGTCTTAACATCTTTCAAGAAAACAAGTCATCCTTAAGTAAAGTTACACTTGATATTTGTATCAAAAAAACCTGGCTTGACGATTTCTAACTGAGAACAATATGGATGGTTGCTGTGCAAATGTTCATCGACTTGAGTGATGATGTCGGCACAGACATAAAAGGAAGCCTGTGCTATTTTAAAACTCTGCAACATTGGCTTTCAATTCTTAAAGCTTCTCACACCATTTGTTAGTTTACTTGCGATTGCAAACACTTTAAGAGTATAAATCTCTCCCATCATACCGTTCTGACCTCCAACCATCTGTTAGCTGCTGACAGGAACAAGTAGGCGATGTTGTTGGCATCTGTGAGCTCCAGCATACGCTGCTTAAACCTGGTCTCATGTCTGTGATAGAAACAGAGTCCTTACTTTCCAATCATTCTGTAACTGCTATTTCTCTAAGCTCCATATATCAACTACATCCACAGTTTTGCAGCCATTGTTTCACTTGCTCGAGTTTGCTTTTCCACATATGTTGTGCATTTCTCCCATTTTCATCTCACCCATGTCCAAACATGGGGCCCTGCATGGTTTAAAATTACCCTTGCTTTTCACAGAAAGACTAATAAAAGCCAATTTCCCTGCGTCATCATCTATTTGGCACACACCCTGTGGTTGGCAACACTGACACGTTTCTGCTTCTACCTAAAACATCACCTTTGTTTCTATCCATGGATGCAGTCAGACTTATAGGTTGGATGGATTCTATTCCAATCCCCCAGCCCCCCACCCCAGCATATATAATTAGGTCTGGGGGCATCTCTTAAAATAAAGCAGGTGGTCTGTTCACTGCCTCTCTGCTGACCCCCAACTTACCTCCGATACTACAGTTGGCAAGGATGGCATCAGTGGAGGGTGGAAGCCCTTCCAGCTGTAGTCCTCAAGTTGTCTGTTAATTGGCCAAATTTAGCCCTTTTTGAATTAGTTGTTCATGGGGTGTAGGCATTGCGGGCTGGGCCAATGTTTTTTGGCCATCTCCACTTGCCCTCAAGAAGCAGTACAGCAACTCACTCAAATTCTTTCGGCAGTGCCTTACAAACCTGTGATCTCTATCCAGAAGGACAAGGGCAGTAGATTAATGGATATGTCACCAGCTGCACATTCCCCTCCAAACCACACACAGTGGCTCTGGATGGGTTACCCTTTGGAGGGTCGGTGTGGACTTGTTGGGCTAAATGGCCTGCTTCCGCACTGTAGGGATTCTATGATTCTATGATAAATTAGTGGTGAGCTACCTTCTTGAACCACGGCATGTGATGTAGGTACTCCCACCATCTATTAGGTAGGGAACGTTAAGATTCTGACAGTGGCGGAATGGTAATATAACTCCAAGTCAGGATGGTGTGTGAGCTGGGAGGGCAACTTGGAGGTGACGGTATCTGCTTCCCTTGTGCTTCTAAGTAGTAGAGGTTGCGTGTTGTAGAAGGACTCAAATGAGCTTTGCTGAGTTCCTGTAAATGGTATATATTGCTGCAATGGTGTACCAGTGGTTCAGGAATTCAAATGTTGTGTGTATTAGATAGAGTGTCAATCAAGTGGATTGTTTTATTCTGGATGTTGTCAAGCTTCTTGAGTGTTATTGGGGTTACACCAATCCAGGCAAGTGGGGAGTGACACGTGACTTTAACTCAGGAGGTGAGTTACTTACCATGCTGATGCTGCATTTATTCAATGCTGAGGAGGACATCCACTGCTGAGATTACCAGGCAGGCACAAGGGAGAGGATTCACAAAAGCCAGCACCCATGTTCATTGCTAAGGTGAATACTAATATGTCTGAAGTGGATGTCACTCAAGGTGTTTATTGGTTGCAACAGATATGGCATTCAGTGCAGAAAGTTTGTGACACAGGACAATTACCCAGAACTCCGAATTATTGCCTTACCGGAATGCACGAATTGTTGTAAGTCCTTCTGCCGTTTCAGAGAAGTGGCACAATAGAGGCAATTGTGTACTGTCATCGAGTTCCTGAAGATCCCTTCACAAATTGGAGAGAAAAGGTTGAGGCACAACAAGACTTTCCATCTACAGTTGTACATCTTGGTAAGTCATTTTGTATTGAGAAGATTAAACCAACATCTGCAAAAGGCAGAGTGGCTTTCAGAGAGGATTTCAACTTTCATCAAAATTGGGATAAATTGAACAATACATTTGGAAAAATGATGAATTTTTTGAATAGGTCCAGAACAGTTTTCAGCAACAATATATCCCAAAATTAACAAAGGGCATTACATGTCAAGTCACATTTTGATCTTTGCACAAAGAAGGAGCGGCGCTCTGAAAGCTAGTACTTCCACGTAAACCAGTTAGACCAGTGTAGTGTGATTTTTAACTTTGTACACCCCAGTCCAACACTGGCACCTCCACATGATTTTGATCTTGTCAGTGATCGTTTAATCGCACTCTTGCCTCGGTGTCAGTAAATTGTGGGCTCAAGGCCATCAGGCAAAATATGACAGTCTGTTACGCTTTTTACTTTACTAACTTTTGTTATACCCCGTTTTAATAATTGGTACCCTGCACCAGACAGGGGGCAGTCCGCTGGTGCTATAGGAAGTGATGTCACACTGTGGCCTCAAGGGCAAAGTTAGGGTTCAGACCTTGGAGGAGTTAGGTCATGGCGGAAGATCAAATAGCATGGCGAGGTTAGAATGGTGTGTTCTGGATCAGTTAAGGTTTTAGATGCCATGATTGTAAGCAATTTCACTCTCATGCATCCACTACAATCAAAATGGGCAAAAGCAGCCATTGAAAGAGTCTTTTGAAGAAAGCAGAGTGGTTGGCATGGTTTAGTTTTTGGGTTTAATTGTTAAATTTTCCTTTTGTATTAATGGTAATGGAGCTATATTTAATTTCATCTATCCGCAAAGTGTCACAGTTAAACTGTGACATAGGCAGTGTGAATTTGGCAAGAACTGAAGCTGCAATTTTCAAAAGTAAAAATAAATTGCCTTGTTCTTCCAGCAATTCAAATAATCTTGATTTTATAATTTGAGGTTGGGAACTTGGCTTTGGATGAGGGACCCAAGGAATCAAGGTGTTTCAGTGGTTAGCACTACTGCCTCATAGCACTAAGGACCCAGGTTTGATTCTAGCCTCAGATGACTGTGTGAAGTTTGCACATACTCCCAGTGTCTGCACGGGTTTTCTCCCATGATCCAAAGATGTGCTGATTAGGTGGATTGGCCATGAGAAATGCAGGGATGGTGGGGTGGGGGAGTGGGATGGTCTTCAGAGAGTCAGTGTGGACTCAATGGGCTGAATGGCTGTGAAAAGAGACACATCCAATGCAAACACTAGCTGCATTTCATCTCAGGTGAGGTTAACTCAAGTTCCCGACCTCAAATTACAAAATCAAGATTATTTGAATTGCTGGAAAAACAAGGCAATTTATTTTTATTTTTGAAAATTGTAGCTTCAATTCTAGCCAACTTCACATTGCATCTGTCACAGTTTAACTGTGATACTTTATGGATAGATGAAATTAAATATAGTTGCGTTACCATTAATACAAAAGGAAAAATTAACAATTAAAACCAAAACTAAACCATGCCAACCACTCTGCATTTCTTCAAAAAACTCTTTCAATGGCTGCTTTTTCCCATTTAGATTGTAGTGGACACACATGAGAGTGAAGTTGCTTACAAACATGGCAAAAGTGAGGACTGCAGATGCTGGAAACCAGAGTTTAGATCAGAGTGGTGCTGGAAAAGCACAGCAGGTCAGGCAGCATCCCAGCAGCAGGAAAATCGATGTTTCGGGCAAAAGCCCTTCATCAGGAATAGAGGCAGGAAGCTTTCAGGGTGGGGAGATAAATGGTGGGGGCGGTCCAAACATGGCATCTAAAACTTTAACTGATCCAGAACACATATTCTATTGCATACATCTTTAACAATAAGGAGTTCCAACTGTGGACGTTACTTACTTTGAGGCGACCCGGAAGTACTTCTGTATGAAGTAAAAGGCAACAACAAAGGGCAGCAAAGCTGTAAAGAAGATTGGTGTGACATACAAGAGCACACCTAATGCTGACAGGCAGAGGAAGGTTGATCTAGTTAAGGACTCCAGTGTCGGTGGGATATGCTAGAAAAAATAAGAAATATTTGCATTTATACGGTTTCATTCATGCCCGAAGTCTCAAAGCACTGTATGAGCACTGAAGTACTTTTGTAGTGTAATCATTGTTGCAATGTACAAAAGGCAGCATCCAATTTACACATAGGTAGCTTGCACAAAATAGTAATGTGATAAGACGAAGTATTCTGTTCTTTTTAAATGATGATTAAGGGATAAATATTGATCATAACACATAAGATAACTCCCATCCTCTTTCTCATCATGGTGTCTGTGGGACATTTTAAGTCCACCCGAGATTAGATAATTGTCATCATTATCTTATCCAAAGGACAGCACTTCCACCACTGCATCACTCTCTCGGTTTTGCAGTGGACTATCAGTCGGAATTCAAATCCTGGAAATGGACTTCAGCCTACAGCCACTTGACTGAGAGGCTGTCCCCAAATGGCCTGCCACATTTCCCACAATGTAACAATGAGTAGATATCATTCTCTACCTGATCAAAGCCTTAATCATCCCAAAGATGTCAATGAGATGACACCTTAATCCTTTATAACCTAGCATCTCCACTAGTCTATTCAGTTTGCCACAAAGCTCACCAGCAGACAAGTTATTTAACCTACATATCTGTTCTATTGCAGGCCAGTTGTTGAAATCTTCTGAGTTTTAACATTTCTAATGCTGTATTTCAAACCGTATCATTCACTTTTGATAAGTTTGTCTTTTCAGCTGTTTTGAAGATTGGGCTTGGATTTAAATTGGATTGGTCTGTTTGCGGAGGTGGGGGGAAGCATTGCAGTGGGTTTGCCCCTACCTTCTGCAGCATGGCTGATCAGGAAACTCTCCACTCTTACTGCCTGCCGTCAGGTGCATTGGAAGAATGTACAGACAATCTATTGTTGAGTCGGCCTGTTGCCCCACTATGTGATCATCCTTCCCATGGCCAACATTCCGGCTAAACAAGAGGATGCCACAAAACTCTTGACTCTCCCAAAATCAGCATTTTTCTCGAGGTAGCTATAGACTTAACATTTCTCATTAGGAAAATGTTATGAAAGATGGAACAGCAGAGCATTTAAAAGTACATAATACAATGAAACAGAGTCAGCCTGGCTTTATGAAAGGGGAACTTCGCCTGACAAACGCATTACACTTCCTTGATGAGCAGGGCAGACAAATGGGAACCAGAAGATGCAATATATTTGGATTTCCAAAAAAGCATTCAATAACACTGCATGAGGCTACTTAATGAGAGAAGAATCTTCGGTGTTGTTTGTAGCATATTGGAACGGATCAAGAACTAATAGGAGACATGGTTGAGATAAAAGGGGGCATTTTCATAATGGCAACCTGTAATAAGTGGAGTGACATCAGGATCAGTGTTGGGGTTACAATTGTATAAAATACTCATTCATGATTTGGATATGGAAGTGAACGTACTATCAGCAAGTTTGTGAATGGCACAAAAATAGATGGGGAGGTCCAAGCTCCATATTTTCACTTACTCTGAGCTCTTGAGTATTTTGGCCTAATTATATTAATTTACCCTGTATGTTTAGATGATTTGAGTACTATCAATAGACAGGCGACATTCAAGATACAAAATAATTTTGATGTAACTGATGCTCATATAATTATTGAAGATTTTAGCTGATTTCAACTTGCCTGATTCCTAAAAGGAATTTGTTGAACTGCCTATTGTTCAACTGTATGTTCCATTTTACTAAAGCCATAGGGGCTTCCCAAATACCATTATAGTTTGAAACGAACTGGATTTAACCACTCAGTTCCTCCAACCATTGCCATCATTCAGTAAAATCATGTCTGATCTGTTTCACAACTATTTACAATATCTTTGCTTTGCCCCTTGTTCTCTCCCATCAGAGGAATTAGTTTCTCTCTATCTACCTTATCAAATCCTTAACACGATAAAATACTTAATTAGACCACCTTATAAATTCATCTATAACCATCTACCTGCAAGCCGTTTGATATAAATCATCACAATACTCACCAGCAGAGGGGATATTTAACATTCATACCTGATCTATTATATTTGTGTCAGCAGAGAAACGGTTGAGAATTTGACCTAAAGGTGTTGAGTCAAAGAACCTGAAAAATAAAGAACAGTATACAATGTGAAGCTCAGTAGCATCAATGAATTGACTAGCTTACAGTTCAAAATACATTGAAGCCTGAATCACAGCAACAACAGTTACAAAATGAAAAATCCAGTGGATTAACACTCAAACTACTCCAAAGGTTAGGTCTATGATGTCAGTTCCAGAAGCATCCAAATAAGTGTAATGAAACCATTCTTACCGTGGTCAGTCACACTCATGTCATTAGAATGGAATGACATACTAAGCCACAGAAAATAATATTTTAGTGCCAGACCCACAACCTCTACCATCTTGAAGGACAAGGGCAGCAGATACATAGGAGCACTACCATCTGTAAGTTCCCCTTCAAGTTTCACAGCAACCTGATTTAAAACAGGATCACTATTCCTTTGGTGTCAGTGGGTCAACTCTGCAGTACTCTGGGTGTACCTACTCCCTTTGGACTACAATAGTTCAAGACATCTGTTCACCAACATCATCTTCTCAGAGAATTAGAGAAAAATACTGTCTAGCCAGTGACACTCATGCTGCATGAAAGAACATTCAAAAAAGCTTAAAACCAGGGAACTATTGTTACCGTGGGTGGGCAACTGGTGGTGCAGAGGTAGATGGAGAGTTGGGTGGGTTCTCCCCAGGCAAGTGATCTACTGCTAGTTTCCACCACAAGGAGGTTATCTTGACTTTGTACGATAATGTAAGACAGTTGATAGCTATGCTTTAACTCTCGTATCACTTTTGTTTGCATTGAAGACAAAAGGTGAGATGAAAACTTTGTTGCTCATCCACTTTCACTAATTTTACACTATCCAACTTGTATCGATTAAGCGTTGGAGAGCTACAGAGGGCACAAGCTTTCAACAAGAATCAACAAAAGCAACTAATGACCTACATAGAGCAGTTATTATTTCTATCGTACACAGTAGAAGTGAATGGACAGATATACCCCTGCAAAAGCAGGCACATGCAAATACCCGGAAAAGCCGTTTCTTAACCACAGGCAGCCAGTCAGGAGAATTTGAGCTCACCATCTGCACAGACTACTAAAGATCAACCATCATGAAACAACAGCAGGTCATGTGACTTCAACAAATGACATAGCAATGACACTCCTTGGGGAGAAACATCACCCAAATGAACAGCCGATGACAAAGTCCACCTGTACTATTAAGAGATTGATCGGATTTAAAGACTGGATGTGTAATGCTTGTGTTGAGACTGATGGGAATAATGAACTGTGAATGTTTGAAAGGGGAATGGGTGGGATAAAATGCGATGCTGTATTAGTGAGCCTCCTACCTTGGTGTGGTCATGTGAACTGTACCATGAGAACATTGACTGGCAGTGTCTAACTTGCAAGTAGTTCAATAAAATCACAATATAGACAACATGGCATTGGAGTAAACACAAAAAGCAGATGTAAGAAAATTGCACAATAACAATAATCTGATTGGGGCAGTTGTTCAGCCTTGTGTGTTCTAACAGCAGATGGCAAATATTCTCCCCATAAAAACAAACTGATGAACAATAAAAATAATATTTTGGTGTACATAGCACCTTTCACTGGAATGTAGCTGCTGCGGCATCATCTCGGAAGTGATCAGGCAGCATCTCAGAGTTGCTCAATTGCTACCTTAGCATTTACTCACTTATTGAGATGCTTACAGCTTCCCAGCATTGCCTTGGCTTTACGGCCCTTTTGCCAGACCTTAAACATTCACAGTCCTTTGGTCCTGTCTTGTTGTTTAGTGCATATTCAAAGCCAGTCGGCTTGTCATGGTTGTCAGCAGTCACCAGTTAATGGGGTGACATATTGCCATACACTACCTTGCTGTGATAACATCTGCACCACCTCTCAGCACTATAGACTTCAACCAAATGGCCATGACTCCAAGACTAAGAGGGCTAGCCCTCAGTCAAATCAAGGGAGGCAACCTTCAGTTGTGGCACAGTCAAAGGCCCTTTCTGATTTTAGTCCAGGGGTTTGGAGATGGTCAGTCAGCCACCTGGCGCAGATGTGGTCAGGGGGTCTGTATCCCTACAGTCCAGGGAGCAGGCCAACGTCAGTCCTGCAGGCAACAAAATGGGGAGTGGCAGTAATTCAATCTGGGACTTGCACGTGGCTCAGTCATGGGTCTGGTCAGCCACCAGTCAGGGCTGTAAGTCAAAGTTGGTCAGGGGTTGTGCCATGGTCAGTCTTGATGGTCAACTCAATGAAAGTAAAAAAGCATTACTAGGAGCCACCAACGTGGTAGAGAACTGGCAGAGGTCAGCTATGGGGATTGGAGGCAGCATGCCGAGATACAGGGGTGACACTAATTGTAAAGGGAGGCAAATATCAAGACATATGATGATGAGGAAATAGTGATTGGAGGATATGAGATACTGTCTGAGAGTAGGGGGTTATCCACAGTCACCCGTGTTGTGGACTCAATGGCAGCACAGTGTTGGCATAATTCAACTAGTAGTCTGGGGCGGAGATTGAAAACTGAAGACACAAGTCACACTAGTGTGTGGGAAGCTGTGGAGGCTCTGTACTGATGCACTTGGCAGGGAGTGGCATGAATAAAGAAGCACGGAGGCTTAGGGGACCAGAGAGATCCCGTGGATACGAGACTGAGCCTCAGATTCAGTCTGCCAACACAACATACAACAGACTCACAGACAAGATGTCCTTTCAAAATGCACGGCTGCTCCGAGGCTCTTTGCATGTCGCTCAGTGTTCCAACACAGTCCCCAGCATTGACTTCTACTTTCAGAAGTTGCCGCTGCATACAGACCTTGGAGGACTGAGCAGAAGCAGACAGAATTAGACGGAATGGAGCTCATAATTGCGCACTGCAAGTGGAAAATTACTGTGACCACATCTGGAGTGGGTGGGTCAGGCTGATCACACTGCTTTTGAAGGCATTAAATATATGTGACTGTCACACTGGGCTACACTGGGTATTGGGGAAAGAGAAGCCCTCATTTAGGCAGGGGTATGAACAGGCTGAGGCTGAGGATGGGCAAGCTGTGTGTTTAGCTATTAAATAGTGACAGATCACAGAATCCCCACTGGATGAAAACAGGCCATTCAGCCCAATAAGTCCATACTGACCCTCCAAAAAGCATCCCACCCAGACGCATCCCCCTACCCTATCCCTGTATTCATGCATTTCCCATGGCTAATTCACCTAACCTATTCATTCCTGAACACTCTGGGCAATTTAGCATGACCAGTACGTGCAATGAATTGTTAGTCATGTAACCCTTGTGCCGGGTTTGTGGTTTTCTCCCACTTTGCACAAGGCACTTTAATAGTAGCATTGATATCCTGGGTATCAGTGGGAGTAACTAATACTTACACTGACGGTGAGTAGGATAACACAACAAGTGAGGCACATAGGGACGAGGTGCATAAAAATGAGGTGAATTTGGGAATATAGTGTGAGCAAACCTGTTTGGCCTTCTGGGGAGACACCACCCCCTGGAAAACTCACTAATTTCTGGTAAATTCCAGCCCCAAGACTTTCAACAATGACATGGGGAGTTCAATGCTTGTCACTGTGTTCCAGTGCTTTAAGGATATCAAACTTGACACAACTGTCAAAGCCTATGCCAGAAATTGAGAGGGCCTTTAACTGAGTTTTTCTGTTAATTAAGTAGTAAATGAACAGAGACTCTGACTGATAGGTTTTAGGGGTTGACTGTGGGTGGTGGATAAATCAACAAAGTCCAGGTTTGGTAGCAAAGTGGACAGTGAAAAAAGTTTTCCACTGAAGAGATCTAGTTTTGATGTAATTTGTACTTTCAAACATTGCATGAAGCTGAGAGTCTGTAAAGTTGACAGATTCTTGGACGTCAGCATCAATCTCTTAAAGTCTGGCTTGGATTTGCCTTGGTGATGGATTCATCTGTTAAAGGTGTCATAATAATGTCACCAATTATTGTCAAAGCTCCACGAGTGAAATTTTGTTGATACAGTTTAAAACTGATTATCAGCTTACCTCACAGGTGCTAGGATGATCTTGTTGAGAAGATTATGATGAAGATTTTTAGCAGCTGTTAAGCCCATCCACTCCACAGTTAGGGACGTGATGAGGCACAGTACAATCCCAACACTGCACAAGATGCTGTACCACATTTTGTAGTAATTTTGGTCATTCTAAGGAACACAGATAGAAAGCGTTTGTGAATTGACATGGACGGTAAAGAGATAAAATGCAAAATTTTTTTGTTCCATTCAATAACTTAATCTGACTAATGAATGTGACAACCTGAATAAATCAAAGGAAGAATTAACTTCTGAGGTGACAAATCATAACATCATGGGACGGCATGGAGGCTCAGTGGTTATCACTGCCACCTCACAGCGACAGGGAGCCGGGTTCAATTTCAGTCTTGGGCAACTGTCTGTATGGAGTTTGTACATTCTCCCCATGTCTGCGTGGGTTTCCTCCGGGTGTTCCAGCTTCCTATCCACAGTTCAAAGATACGGAGGTTAGGGGAATTAGCCATGCTAAATTGCCCAGGGATGTGTAGGTTAAGTGCATGAGTCAGGGGTAAATATGGAATAATAGGGTAGAGAAATGAATCTGGGTGG